>NC_142348.1:39680000-39990000 GCF_054954075.1 Amborella trichopoda
ATATAAAATGCTGAGATTAGCCCACTAGCTCATATAAACATATGAGCCCAACGATCAAGATTGAATCTGACGGTCACGACCTCATTTATTGTGTAATTTTTAATTTTTTTTTTTATACAAATCCAAATAACTTGAAATTTTAGGCAATCATTCTTCTCATCAAGGCGCACCTAATAAAAATATTTAAAAAATAATTTGAAATAAATAAATTGATCAAAATACCTTAGAAACATTTTAAGGGTATTTTGGTCAATTTATTTCTTATAAATTAGTTTTTTGATATTTTTATTAGATTATCCTATTTTTGAAGAACACACGCCTAAAATTTCAAGTAATTTAGATTTGTAAAAAAAAAAAAAATTAAAATTAAAATATGAAATGAGATTGTGACCGTCAGATCGACCGATATTTAATCTGGGTCATTGGGCTTATATGAACTCATATGATCTTATGAGCTAATTTCAGCATTTTCCAATATATATATATATATATATATATATATATATATATATATATATATATATATATATAGGGCGCGGTTTGTATAAAGCCGAGGTTATGAACAATCAAATTAGATCCCATCTTCAAATAGTGTTGAGAAATATAGTTTCAATATTTAAAAAGTTTTTTGATTGCCTTAAATTATATTTTCATCTTTAGTTGTAAAATTTAAAGATTAAAAAATAGTGTAGATCGAGCATATCTATCAAAACTTGAAAATCTTGAAAATTAATGGTCTAAAAATGTGTTACAAGATGCACTATTTTTAAAACTTAAAATCCATTTTTTTTCATGTCCATACATCTTGATGTCGAGATGATCAATTTGAAGATATTTGGGCATAAAAAAAACCTCTTATTGAACTTTGTGACACTTATCAGATTTCACATCGGATGGTTACAAATAAGGGAAAATTTTATATAGAGCCGAGGCTCTAAACAATCAAATTTGAGTCTACCTAAAAAATTACAGTAGAAGAGGTTGTTTTGATGCCCAAATTTCCTCAAATTGATCATCTCGACATGAAGATGCATGGACCTAAGAAAAAAATACATTTCAAGTTTTGGAAATAGTGTATTTTGAAACTCATTTTTAGACCGTCAATTTTTAAGTTTTCATAGATCTATCGATCTCTATTATTTTTGAAGCTTTAAACTTTATAAATAAAGATGAACATATATTTTAAGGCTATCACAAATATTTTCAATATTGAAACCACATTTCCCGACACAATTTGACGGTAGACTCTAATTTTGATTGTTTAGAGCCTTGGCTCTATACAAACCGCACCCTATAAATAATTGTCAAGGTAAATGGTCTCATTGTATTCAATCCCTTTATACTTTCGAATGTCATATGAATGTAAATCCCATAACTAATCTATCTTATCCCAAAAAAAAAAAAAGCATGTATTTCAGTTAGCAATTCATGAGTTTCTTTCTTTTCTTTTCAACAAGTCCCTTCCTTTTTTATTAAATTAAATAGAATACAGGTTAGAGAGCTGAGCACTTCGAATATACGGCAAGGGACAAGATTAGTGTGCAAGTCTCGAAATGGCGCACACCCAATCTTACCAAAATTAAAACAAACAAACTACTTCAAACAACACCGACTTTTGTCATCGATATTTATTCTGGTTTAGTAGCTAAGATGGAGAATGAGAGTCTTGAGATAGAGAGAGCACTGAGTAATTGCCTTCTTTACCATAATTAAACAAACAAACAAACTTAAACAACACCCATTTTGGTCATTGTGTCCATCAAATCTCATATTTACTGTGGTTTACCAACTTCAACACCCACTTTTGTCCTTTCTTAGATAAACCCTCTAAACAAATCTTATATTTATGATGGTTTAGTACTAAGATTGAGAATCATAAAGACTTGAGAGAGAGAGGTCACCACACACAAATACTGTGTTTTAAAGAGCGAGGGAGATCCAAGCAAGTTGGCACATGGGTTATTATTGGGGGCATGTTCTTTTCTTTGAGAATGGTTATTTTGGACGTAACCCAAAGTGGATCCAGAGTAACACAGACAAGTGAGATATCAAACATACGATAGTAACACAGAGAAGGGATTAATCCTCTGATTTTGAGAGCTCAAGAAAGCAAATTTGCATTCTCTTAATTATATGATATTGGGTTGGAGTTAACTGGTACTATGAGCTTGGGAAATGAAAGCAAAAGCCGCTTACAGTAAGCAAGATATTTATTTTGCAGATCTTCTCTCATGTGTCTTGGGTTTTCTTTTGTGAGTGTAAATTCAATATTTACTGGTTCTTCATCTAAAGTTCCAGAGCTTTTGTTGGGTCTTTTGTAATTTGATATTGCTCTGATTCATTGAGCTTCAGCATCCGAGCCTTATCCCATCTGTTTGGGGCCGGCTATGCATTCAGCTTCATGTTGCTAATGTATGTCTTTCTCTCTCTCTCGATGTTACTCAAACCGCACAGCCCACTGAAATCTGGATCTTTCTGTATTGGTCTTGAATATTTTTTCTGCGATTCGGTTTGTTTTCTAACTGTGAAAAGAATTCGCTTTTTCTTCTTCTCTTCTTTAATTGGGATCTTGGGTTTTGGTTTGGCTTTGAATTCAACCTTGTCCAGCTCCTATTCATGAATTGTTTTGATTGGGTAGTTGCTAGATTCTTGATCTGTTTATGCTAACATTTCTGGTTCTGATGTGCATTGTTCAGCTGCACAAGATAAGGCAAGGTTTAGGATAAAGAAATGGCTCGAGCTGGTGGAATTACAAATGCAGTTAATGTGGGAATAGCAGTCCAAGCAGATTGGGAGAACAGAGAGTTTATATCTAACATCTCGCTTAATGTTCGCCGCCTCTTTGAATTCCTAATTAAATTTGGTATGTGCCTTTGATTAGCCAAATGAAATTGGTAGCTGTATTTATCAAATACTCTTTAGCCTTTCCAATGTTTTTCTGGATCCATTTTGTTTGCTATCTAATTCGTCTGATTTTCTCATTTATGGTAGAAAGTTGGAGATGTGCCGGGATGTGGACTTCTTTTTTTCCTTCACCTTAGGACTAGCATATTTTTCTGAGATCTGCTGAAATGGGTTATCAAAAACATAGCCTGCCTTAAGCTTCTACTGCACATTCCAAAACCTTCTATGGACCATAATGGATCCTTGAATTGGGAAGGAAATTTATGAGAAAGACAATGTGTTGACCTTTTAACAAAGTACTGATTAGTGATCTCTTGATCAAGCTCATATACTCATGTTATTTCTGAGAGAATAACTTGTGAATGGTGTCTCGTAACTTCCTGGTCTTTGTATGGAAAAATTATCTGTTCTTAATGGGGGGTGTTGGAACTTCAAATGCCAAAAATTCCAGAAGAAAGGAAAACAATCAAGGTTATGTGATGATTCTGTTTAACTTGGCCAACTTAGGGAAAATTTGGGGCTCTATCAATTCTTTATGTCTAGTTGTTTGCACTTTAAAGGTTGTCATAGTGCACTGTAAACACTTAGGAAGTGTTAATGGCATTTGAATTTACTTGCTGACCTTAAACCCCTGCATTGGTTTTCATGAGTTCAAGTACTTGGGAATGTGATACCATTCTCTCTCAACACAATCTATGCTTAAATGTGAAAGCAATTTAGCCATTTGGCGTAGAAATCACAGATCAAGGATCCTAGAATTCATTGTCACATGTGTTGTAAAGGTTATGGACTCCTGAAAGTTTCATGTCATGGCCACTGTCTTTGCCTCAAAAACTCTACTTCAACCAGCATCAAGCATGTAACTTCTACCGTGTTGCATGAGATTATGCAACTTGACACATTCAGCATATTTCCACCCAGCTTCTCATGATATTTTAGTTAAAAAAATAGTTTTTGATCTGTTATCTACATTAATTGGTTTGGAAACTAGCTGACATATAACAACTCCACTGTTTGTTGTTTCCCCCCTTATTTCTCTTGGATGGATAAGGGTTTCTCTTTGTCATTCATTTGTTTAGATTTCTTCTGTGAAGTATGCCATTGGTTTGGTTGTTGAAGAGATCATCAATCTGTGTCGACCAATGTTGGTTAGCTTTTAGCATATTTCATGGAAGGCAAATGAAACCAGCAGACGCACATGCCAAGAATGGGAACTCTCTCTCTCTCTCGTGAATGTCTTAGTTTGTGTAATCCTTTTGTGTCTTGGGAGTAACTTGCTGTAAACAGTTCTCCAGTCAATTTATATTACCATTAAGAAAAAATAGTTCCTTGATTTTTCTAAGTTCTCTTAGAGCTTGCTTTCTATTTGTAACCTCGACCAATGCAAAACAGTTTCCAGTTACTTTCTTTCTCACAGTGTCTGGTTTGTGACTTAAGGGCGAGGAAGAAGATTGGGGAAGGACAAGGGCAGTAGATTATATGCCTTGTGTAACACATTTATGTTTGACCATATTCCTTAAGGGTAAATTGGCTGTGATTAGTGGTTCCAGAAAACTTGGTATTGTCATTAAGAAATTTCAGTGAAATGCTATTGAGCAACTTCATCATCTTGGTATTCTCTTTCTACATCAAAATAAGGTCATGATAGGTTTGGCATGCTTACTCGGACCGTGATCAATTGCTTTTTTAATTAAATTAACAACTTATTTATAAGCTTTTCGGTATATCCCTTTCGATGCTTATAGTCTCATATCTCTTAAGACTCAGTATTGGATCCTGAATACATTGTTAGTTTCATTGATTAGTGTACAAAACCAAGCTTTGTTTCACACACATAGAGAAATACAAATGTTTTGCATGAACCGAATCTTTTTATGCATTATCTTGTAACACCATTCATGTTTCTTTGTTTTTGTTCAAAGAAAACTTTGTTTTATTCTGTCTGTTGTCTCCATGGCCATCTACACAAGGGTTTGAGTTCATCAACGATGGATTACTACCACAGGTGTATACGGTTCCACTTTCCTGTATCCATGAGTATCATGTTGACATGGATTCTTTGGCTTGAAATAGGTCTTCTATTATTAATATTTTTTTGAGTGAATGTCTTCTTTTATTAATATTTTGAGCTACAAGTCCACAAGTACAACCTATATAGAATTTATAGACTAAATTCTTGAAATAACAGCACAAAATATACAGCTTAAATGTATATAATTTTATGACACATAAAAATATAATAATAAACCATAATTTAAATGTCTGATCATATCATACATTCAGCATTTGATATCACTTTTGTGGATACCCTACGGGCTCTCAACTGGGGTTTTTAAAACTCTGCCATTTTGTTACTGCCTCTCCCACTTCCACTCTCTCTTGGAGATTTTAAAGTTTCTCTGCAGCTTAAGTTCTTGGATATTTCATCAGATACATGACACCTCTATGGGGGAACTTTAACAATCATCCATGCAGTAGTACTTGGACATTTTGCTGGAAACTGCCAATTTTTGCTGGATTGGAGCTCTAAACAGTGTCTTTTGACAAGGGAAGATCGTTCCTTCCATCTGTTGTCTTTTGCTATCCTGAAAGCATCTCCCCTTCATTGTCTAGCTAGGTGGCAGTACTCATTCCTATTCTTTTGACAAATTCAATGGGCAAGAATAATTTTTTGCATCTTATTAAGGACCGGTTTGGATGTCTAGTTCAGACTTCACACATTCTCATCATTCCATGTCTCAGATTAAGGGTTCTAAGTAGTGGTTTAAAAAACGGATCGGTGCCCCGGATCCGTTTGGTTATCAATGTAAAAATAAATTATAAAGTGGTATGAGTTAGTGTTATTTTTCTCTCTTAAAATATCCTCTAAACTAATATTTTTTAATATTCAATAGACTAGAATTAGTATTATTTTTTGTTTTTTTAATATCCTATGAGCTAGTACTAATTTTTAATCTCAATTAACTACTTAATTAATTATTAATCATATAATGAAATAATCCCGTGAGATAATAGCCTAATAGAGTTTTTATGTTTTATTTGGGTAGGTAAATTTAAATTTTTTTATGAAAGATAGGGGTGGTGAGCACCAAATTATTATTTTTAATAATTTTTTTCTTTTTTTATCAAATAATTTAATTACCAACATCGGGCATACACCCTTCTTATTCACGACGGGCATACACCGTCGCGTGTACACCATTGCAGCTTTTTACGTTTAAAGTTTAAATCGTTTTATAAAGTTTCAAACGTATATTAAACCTCATCAAAGAGATGTGGGATAGAGAGGCTCTATAAAAGAAGCAAGCCAATCACCTTTGTCAACATGTGTAAGTGGGGCCATGTGGGTGGGTCGTGCACGCTGATGTGAGCAAGTGGGGCCGCAAAATTTGAATTTTTAATAAAAAAACATAAAAATCAAGTCAATCATGATGTCATCATGACATCACCAGGACGAGTCGCGAGATCATGACATCATCATGTCGTCACCGGGGCGATTCAGTCTCGCAACTCGCACGTGATCGCCACGGGGTGGCCGATTTCCGTGTCGACCCGGGAGATTCGGGGTCGACTCGGCGTTTTTTAAATCACTGGTTCTAAGCCCTAGAAATGAAACTTTGTGAACCCCAAGACTCCGCCTTGGCGCATGGAGGAAAGAACATGCAGCTCACGAAATGTGTGGCTTGCAACTAAGTTTTTCCGAACCCTAAGCCGATCACATTATGGGGGGATCCTGCCCTTTTGAAAATGGGGCTTGTGGTCCAAACCACAATACGGAAGCGTATGCAAACAGGCCCTAAATTGGAACTTTTAGTCTTCACTTCTGCTACACTACTATCTTCTTTGAGTTTGATGGGAAAATGATTGAAGTCATTCAACTTCTCAATTTATTCCCTAGCCTCATCATTTCTGGTGTTTGAAATGCCTCTCTGATGCTAATGACTGATTGCCTACTGCTTGTGTTATAGTTGGTATTCCAAGTAACCTTCGAACACTGTTGGGGTTGCATGGAGATCTTGATGAGTATCTCCGATGCTAATGACCAATTGCCTACTACTATATTACGGATGCTATTCTATAACCCTTTTTAGTTGTCGGGGGACGTGGAGACCTTGATGAGTAGGAGGGCATGTTTTACATTTTTTATGAAGGCTGGGTTCCAATGTGAATATGGATTGGTGCTTTTTCTGTCCATTTTCCTCGGTGTTTCTTCTTTAGTTGCTTCTTCTTTACAAGTTTATTTTCTCATGAATTATTGTCTCTCCTTCTTATCTTTTTTATTGTTCCACAAATTATTCACATCCGGGAATTTCATGATTTAGTGAAGCAAAAGTATACTATATTAATACATTCCCATCAACTATGAAAAAACCATTGTCCATTGAGTCATCACCATCCATTGAAATGATGTATGTTAATGGAAAATGATGGCGAGAACATCACAGGGCATGACTTGTCCTGCTAGGTTCCACTCTCTCACCAAACCATTGATCATTTCCATGGGCAAATTATGATCAATGGGCTATACTCATCCATGTTCCATTGGATTTCTGCCACATCTACACAGAACAACTATATGTTGACAGTGTGCAACTACTGTTGCAGATTGCTTTTCCACCAAGTCTAGTAATGACCATACACATTTACAAACCCAGTCGTATAATTTCCCGAGTGCAAACTATTCTTAATTTCCTACATTGGATCTCCAATAAAGCTTCTGATTACTCGAATAGAAACATGATTTCAATTTTTTTGTCCTTTTAACCATTCTTTTGTTGTTTTCCATTTCATAGAGGCTACAACAAAAAGCAAATTGGCATCTCTCAATGAAAAGCTGGACACATTGGAGCGTCGTCTAGAACTGATAGAAGCCCAAGTGAGTTCTGCATCACATAATCCCCCTGCTTTTTCTTGAAATTCTCAACATGCAAGGATTAAGCTCACCATGTCAGCTAGGGGTTGGCATCATATAATAAGAATTTGGAGAACCTTTGTATATTTACCTGTGGGGCTGGAGGCTGAATGTAGAGAGAGTAGTGAGCACTTGAATCGGATTTCCAGCATTATATCTATCCCCACTGCTTATGTCACACAATATTTGTTTTTTCTTTATTTGATAATGATTGAATACGTTTCTGGTTATTGGGCCTTGATTCTGTTACTCCTATCTGAAAGTACTTCAGCTTTTGCATCTTTGCCTTCTCTTGTAAAATATAACACCAGGAAGTTATAGTTTTTCTCTTTATTTCTTGACTTTTACTTTATCACTAGGCATGGGTTTCAATGCTGCATGGGGTGAAACTAAAGATCTAGACAATAGGGTTAGAAGTGGTGGCAACAGTCGGGTCGGGTCTAGGTCGACCCGTGGATCCAAATCTAGAAATTTAAAAAATAATAATTTTATAGATTGTGTGTGTGTATATATATAAGATTTTTTTAAAAATTGCGGGTTGGGTTAATCTGGACCTGGACGCGGACCCCGACTCGATAGTGTCCAGCCCGGACCCAACCCACCAGGTCCAACATATGGAACTGGACCTAGAACCGGCTGGTCGACCAGACCTGATTGCCACCCCTTTAAGGTAGAACCCAATATATCACGAGTTCCATGCTAGTGCATCTACTCTATGGATTTCAAGAAAACTACTCAATTATTTTAATAATATCAATTAAATGTAGCATTTTTACATGATTATTATATTTCAACTTTCAAGCAACCCTTAAACAATTTGTTTCTATATTTTATCATTTTTCTCAATTTCAAATTTCCGTGCTGTCTATACTTTTCTTAAGTTATGAGGCTTTAATTAACATGTGTCTCCATGACCCTTAATAGAACGGACAGAGTCATAAAAATGGTTTTACTTTTCTCGTAACAAATGGGTTAAATCTAGACTACTTGTAATAGCTTATAGGTTACATGTAAGTTTTTGTTTTTCTTGCCTTGGATATTCACCGCCGATAGTTGGAAAAAGGCTCTGATGATGATGATGATGGATATTTACTGTTGAATGTGTGATCTTATTAGTTATTGCGTGCATCTTTTCCACACCAATCAATGGTTTTTCCTTCTGCTGTGCTTCTCTTCTCTATTAGTGAACACTTGAATGTGATGTTATTTTCTGAGAATAAAATTTAATTGGTATGATTGTGTGGGCTATCATCATTGCATTTCCTATTTCTTGAATTAATTTTCATTGATTGCTCTTGCCACGTTAGCATTGAAATCTTTGGAATCTATGCTGCATGCTAAAATCATTTTTTTTGAGCCCATATGATGATAAGACCAGAGAAAATTCTAGCTTCTTAACATTTTGAGCCCTCCTCATGGAGGATTACCAACCGATGTAAATCCCTCTCAGAATACTTTCTTTTCTCTTCTTTTCTTTTTTTTAAATGCTTCCAAAATTCTGATGACATAATATACGACTTCGGAAAACCATTTATTCTTTGAAGGTGTTCTGCCTCATCCCTTCAAAATTAACTGGGAAATCCTGAAATCTTTATTTTACTATATTTTTTATTTCATTTTGTTTTTGTGCTAAATATTCCTGAAATCTCTTCCAAATTTCACCTATTCTATTCTCCCCAAAGATGGAAACACTTCCTTAAACTTTCTTTGAAATCATAATCTGCATAGTTCTATCAAATAGGAGTTCACTAAGCCAAGTTTGGACTGGTCCAGTAATGTAGCATTGAATCTTGTAAATCAAGAACTAAAGCAGAAGATTATTATTTTTTTAAATCCTTAGTGGCATTTTTTGATTGTTTTGATAAGATGGCTGTTACTTATTAAGATTTTAGAGCAATTTTAAGCTCTAATAGCCGTTATTTGAAACTAACGATGCTTTCAAAGCAGAAAATTTATTTTAAACTAATATCATGTTTTCACATTTTTCAGCTTATTTTTCTGTTTCTGGTTTTTCGTACCGTTAGCGGTTGCCTACATGGAATAATAACATAGCATGCTCGTTACACAACGATAACTGCTTGTTTTCAGCCTTGGTCATATTGTACCAAATGTAAAATGAAGGATTTTTATTCAGTTTTGTGACAGCAAAACTGACGCAAGTCATTAGAATTTATGTACACCACCAAAGTCAAGGCCCTTTATCTTTGTTATTGGGAGGCTACAATTGTTCCTAACCATTAGATGTCAATTTAGATGGTTTGTGGTGAGTTGGATCCGGTTCAATCTTTGGACTCTATTGGATGGGTCAGTTTTAGCCGAACACAACCAGTGTGCACCCCTACTAACTTTTTAAATATAAGAGGGCTGTTCGATTGGGCCCTGTTGGCCCAACCCTAAAAAACTAGGGCCTAAGCCACAAAATGTGGCCCAAAGGCGTGGCCACCATGGACAGAGGGCAGCTGGGCTAGGGTCAAGGCAAGTTTGGCCTGGCCCTTATTTTTTTATGTTTTTGTTTTGTTTTTATTAAATTCTATTTGGCCCAGCCCCACCCAACCTTGATGGGGCCATGGCCTCTTTGGCGGTTCTAGGCCAAGGGAACAAGGATGGTCTGGCCCATTGCCAGCCCTACTTAAATAGTATTGGAGTTTTTCTTTTTATTCCCTTATTTTTCTCTTTTTTCTATGCCCATTTAGTATCTAGCATTTGGGGGAATATACTTTTGAGATTGTATACTATTAAGACTTCAATTTTGGTGCAAGGATTTTACAATCACGTTTAGCAATTGATGTGAAATCCAACAAATAGGAGTGTCACAACATTTGAATAATTTTATGTTGAACTTTTCGCTCAATCAATGACACATCTCTAGCCAATCAATTTCACATCTATGATCAATAATGATTATGACTCATTATACCGAAAGTTAATGTCTTTATTGCATAAATTTTTTGTAACTTTAGGCCCAATTGGATAACCACTTGTCAAGGAACATTTTTTTCTTCCTCAGCCATCAATGCGCAGTGCTATTCATGGATCATGGATGCTTTTCACAAGGCTCTTTAAGTAGACACTGCAAAATGTTCTTCCATCCCTTCAAAGAAACTTGAAATGCATATATGTATAGAGAAAGTATAGAGTGAGATCATTTACCGAAACTTGAAATGCATATATGTATAGAGAAAGTATAGAATGAGATCATTTACTGTTGATACAAGGTGGTCACATTGACCATTGGATGTGGCATTGGATGGCTGCAATTATTCATTAACCAAACTCAAACTTCAAAATAAATTTTTTCGAACTTTGTAATACATCCAAACTATCAAATTTTACATCAAATGGTTGTAAGTAGTGTTTTAAAAAACGGCGAGTCAAACTGGACTCGCTCGGTTCGACTCGAAAACACGCGTGCCCATGTCGGTTCCAACCAAAAATCGGGAATCGCTCGGTTCTAGAGTGGAACCGCCGGTTCCCATCCGGTTCTATCCGGTTCAGCCCAGTTCACACACGTAAACGCATGACAAGCACGTGCGAGCGTGCCTCACGCACACTCACACATGCACATGTGTCCAAGCACACGTGCGAACGTGCCCCACGCACACTCACACGTGCACACGTGTGTCCATGCGCACGTGCGAGCGTGCCCCACACACATTCACACGTGCACACGTGTGTCCAAGCGCACGTGCGAGCGTGCCCCACGCACTCACACGTGCACACGTGTGTTCAAGCACACGTGCGACCGTACCCCGCACACTCACGCGTGCACATGTGCACACTCACGCTTGCACACGTGTGTCCAAGCGGACGTGCGAGTGTACCCCACGCACACTCACGTGCACACGTGTATCTAAACGCACGTGTGATGTTGTCCTAATATTTTTACACACATTTTATAATTCATATTGCATAGGTATTTATATACCAAAGTTGAATACTCATCTTTTGATGTGGGATAATTCCCAAACATCATTAAATGAAAACGAAATGTAAATATAGTCTATTAATCAGCAATTTATAATTATATGTAGTTAGATGGCTTGATGGTTATGACTTTGATTTTTTTACTTGAGGTTCCAAGGTCGAATCCCCTTGGGCATGTGTTGCATTTTTGTTGTGTATATAGTGGTTGGTATAAATATTTTTGTTGTTTTCGAATCCCCTTGAGCATGTGTTGCATTTTTGTTGTATATATAGTGGTTGGTATAAATATAAATATTTTTGTTGTGTATATAGTGGTTGGTACAAGTATAAATATTTTTGTAAATAATATAAAAGATATAAGAAAATGAAAAATAAAAAAATTATTTTTTATATAACAGTTAATTTTTGTTGTATATAGTGGTATAATTATTTTTGTAAATAATATGAAAGGTATAAAAAAAATAAAAATAAAAAGTTTATTCTATTTGAAATCTCCATCTATCTACTAACAATCTCTTTTACTAAATTTATTATAGAAACCTAAACAAATAAATTTTTAAAAAATTGAAGTGTTATTTCCAAAATTTGTACACATTTTATTAATTTTTACATTGATAACCAAATCTTTCATTTTATTTATGAATTTTTACATTATAAATCCTGTAATGTACTATTTTTCTTACAGTTGCCAATAATACATTTTAAATTAGATAATATTATAAAAATATTTTTAATTTGTTATTATTTGTCTAATAAATAATTATAAAATGTAAACTAATAATTATAATTTCAGTATATAATATTATAATTAGTGATGTTGTAATAATTTTGGATTATAGTTAGTTATGCTGTAATAGTTTGGGTTTTTTTAGCGGGTTAGGGTTTTTCGCCAAAACGAGATTTTAATGGCCATTCTTTCATTGATTAGTCTACTCTTTATAATAGTCCATATATAATTATATATTTTATCCATGATAATTCTATGATTTTTTTTTTATGTGATGCAAATTTAATAGTTAAAATAAGTTTATACAGAGAAAGAACATATCAATATTCACAAATTGATAAAAAAAATGAAAGTTAATAATGTAGTATCCTCATTTTTTATTGAATTCCTAAAAAACAACTTTTATAATGAATTTTAATAATTTTTTGGATTTTTTTGAAGCTTTAATCCGATCGATTCCTGATCCGGATCGCGAATTGACCGATCCGGATCGATTTTTGAGGTGCCCGATCAAGATCACCGATCCGCTTTTTAAACTATTGGTTGTAAGGAATTGTGACCACCTTATATCAAAGGTAAATGATCGTATTGTATACAATCCCATATGTATAAATGTCAAAAGAATCTATACCGATGGTTAGTTCCACCTGTTGCCCAATTCACGAGTATTTTTAGAACTCCAAATTTTGAAGATTTAACTTCTTCAACTTAGTGACCCGCCTCATAGAAAGGGGAAATATCAAAAACTGTAATCGAGCGAAAAATGTCTTATTTTTGGATTAGGAACTCGTAATCGAAATATTTTTGTTTGAAAAATATAGTTGTATGATAATTCATAGCTGAATCCAAATCAATCATAAGAATCATCCTAGGTCATTCTTTTGGCCAAAGGAGTAAGTAGAGAGTATGCTTTCACGTGGGAGCACATTGTACCTTACTCCCTCCGGCACATGAGCTTTTATAATCTACTTTAGAATCAACAAATAAATATTTTTAAGGAAAGGGAAATATCGTTTAAGGGGTTGCAATTCCTTACAAAGTCATAAAAGGGGTCAAAAGATCTTAACTAATATGTGAGTAACTAATATATGTGAGGCATTTTATTTCTATTTTTTTTACCTCCTACAACAATTAAATTTCGAAAATTTGAACAACTAGAGACATTTCAATAATTTCATCCCAACGAACTTCAATTGAAAGATAAAATATCCCTATTTATTTAGATTTACAAATAAGAAGCACATTGTTCAAAGTTAGTAGTAAACAACTAGGGATATTTTTATTCCTTGCATGTATCAAATGACATAAATACCTAATTACTCCTCATTACGAACTTTGAATAATGTGGTTCTTATTTGTAATCATGAATAAGTACTGTTATTTTTGTCATTCAATTGAGGGTCAAATTCATCCTTATAAACCTTTAAACAAGGACATTTTAGACACTTAATTTATTTATTTATTTTGAATAGGTACCTAGTGAAATAAAATAAAAAGGCAAACCCTCGAATGTTATGTAGAATAAATTAGCCACCACAATGATTTTGCAAGGATTTTAACCCCCTTAAATGATATTTTTCCAAAAAAAAAAAATGGATATTGAGTTAAACATATTCAAAGTTTGGGATCTTGGACGTTATCTTTTTCAGTAGCATATAATATTTTGGCTTGTAAATTACATATTCTTAAATAAAAATAGGAAAAACCTACCTAAAAAATCCTACAGGTAGGACCCCTACTAATTTTTTTTTTCTGCAATCCCCTTGGCATTGTTTTTCTTCAAGTAAAACTTCTTTATTTAAGGCTTGATCTATCAAATTTAAAACTACAAGGAGATTTTTTTCTTTCTTTAAAACTATATCATATCACAAGCAGATCTTTTTCTCGGATAACTGCATCCTGTAACTTGTGAAGTTTGGACTTTTTCATCATGGCACCTCCAGTGGCTCCTCCTAGCTTGGGCGTTTACATCATCGCACCTCCATTGGCTCCTGCTTTACTAATGAATAAATCAACTTTGCTCAAACCTATGTTGTGACAAGCTCTGCTACTACAGAAAAAACCAATTTCAAAATAGGATAACATACTCTACAAAGCATTAGTTCCAATAACATAAGTATTTGTTCATAAGAACAACTACAAATCTGATTTTGATATATATATATATATATATATATATATATATATATATATATATATATATATATATATATATATATATATATATATAGAGAGAGAGAGAGAGAGACCCAGGGCCAACCCACAGGTCCAACAACTAGGCCCAAACGACCCGCCCTGCTGGCACCCCCTATAGAAAAGAAACGTGGCTGGCAGGTTTCACATAACCCCCAAACGAGCCAACCCACAAGTCCACCAACTTGGCACAAAGCACACCAACGCAACCTGGCCCACCCTGCTGGCACCCCCTACTGAAAAGAAACGAGCCTGGCAGGTTTCACACGGCCCCCAAAAGTGCATGTCCATCAAACAAGGGACTTAACCGTGCCATGTACAAGCAAACATTTCCAAGCTATCAAGTCGTAATTGCAAGATATACCAATAAAGGGTTCTATGCTACGAGATCATTTACTTTCGATACAAGACGATCACAATTACTTGCAATCATCCGATGTGAAATCTAATAGCTTGGATGTGTCACAAAATTCAAGAAAATTTATTTTGAAGTTCGAGCTTAGTCAATGGAATAAATACAGCCATCCAATTTCACATCTAATGGTCAAAATTAATTGTGACCACCTTGTACCAAAGGTAAATAGTCTCAATATATACTTTTCCACCACCAAAAAATCATAGTTTACAACTAAGCAATCATTACTTACGATTCAAAGGCAAACAGCTCAATGCCCAATTCCATGAAATTGAGGTCATGCCTCCGTATTAAAATTTTTCAGTCTAAGCTACACCAACAGAAGTGAATTTCATTCAACATTAGCCAACATGATATTTAATGCAAAAAATAAAGCAACAACCAGAATTATCAGGTAAGTTTGACGATTGCTTGTGAATCCAATAAAAATCATGCCTGACAAAAAATAGTTTCTCAAAGTTCACCATCATTATGCTATACAAATGGTTGACACATTCTTATGTATAAAATTGAGAGAGAGAGAGAGAGTTATCTTGGCACTGGCAGGGGCAAGGCTTGGGCGTTGATGGGAGAAGGCTCAGAGGGGGTGGCAGAGGGTGGTGAGAGGGAATTCTTTCTCTCAAGGGAGGGAAAGCGACATGACCCAAAGCTTTCGATGGACCTCATGTACATGGACGCATTGTTCTCTATGATCAATGCATCCTCAAGCTCGCGCACCACATACTCCATCGATGGCCTATACGTCCCGAATGTCTCTACACAAGTCAATGCAGCTTCCACCATCCTCCACATGGCCTCCCCTGCATATGCTGACCTTATGGTTGGGTCCACTACATCCTCTATCTTCCCCTCCTTTATAAGTGATTTTGCCTGAAAGCCCAACCCCAAAACCCACTTTCTAAGAGCTCAAACGTAAACATGTGTTTTACGAAGTATATACTCTAATCCTATGCATCATATAGCAAAAACATAGCACATTGAGTCATCTTTCCCAGCTGACAAAATGAGAAAACTCTGGATGGAGTGCAACAAAGAAATTGTCCCAATAGGGGGTTCCACTTTCTTCATCCCGCTCCTTTCATTGATGACCCTATGGGGCAATGGTTTATCCACGGTCCAGTTGATCGTGGTGTACTTATGGCAACTGAATCCTTAGTAGTTGACCAATCCAAATAACAAAAAACAGAAAAATCTCTTGAAATGGCGGCCAAGAATGCAAACATTTTATGGATCATGGATCTGGAAAAGCTCACCCATTCAACTAAGCTCCATTCACTACGGGGCCTGTGTATATTGAGAGGCTCACGGCCACTTATGATCTCCAACAGCACCACTCCGAAGCTGAATACATCGCTCTTCACAGTCAGCTGTTGGGTCGAGTAGTACCTGCAGTTACAGAATCTATCAATTTACCAGCATCTGATTTTATAGAGTATATATATCTGATCCTGATGTGTGATAGAAAAAGTAATTATATATATATATATGAGAAATGACACTATGAGACCCTCCCACACTAATGTGAGTAGGACCCCAAAGGATCACCATTAAATTTTGACACAGATATCTAGAAAAGTTATGACATGGGTGTAGGTCTTGGGTGAATGGGTTTTCTAGAGATCTGTGTCAAAATTTAATGGTGATCCTTTGAGGTCCTACTCACATGGGTGTAGAAGGGTCTCATAGTATCATTCTCTCTCTTTCTCTCTCTCTCTCTCTCTCTCTCTCTCTCTCTCTCTCTATATATATATATATATATCTCTCTCTCTCTCTCTATATATATATATATATATAGGTGAGGTTTGTATAAGGTGTCAACCTTATCCTATTGAAATAAGGTGCATCTCAAAACTATGCCGAAAATGCAGTTTTGGTGCCACAGAGCCTTGCGATGATATGAAAATATATTGTAGCTCCCCAATTATGAATTTAAAATTTCAGAAATGGTGACGATCAAGCAGATCTATAAACACTTGAAAATCTTGAAAATAGACGATCTAGATTATGTGTAAAAAAATGAACTTTTTCTCTTTTTTGAGAAAGTCAACTATTTTTAGGACTAGAAATCCCCTTTTTTCATGTCTATGAATCTTGAGGCCGAGATAATCGATTTGAGGGTTTCCAGAATAGTAACAACCTTTTCTAAAAAGTAACACAAGTTACGCCAAAGATTTCTTTAATGATTGTGGAGAAACTAGAACCCAAAAACTTAGCTCATGTAGCAGACGGCCCCAGAAACAGAAAAAGTGAAACCATAACACACCCCAATTGCCCAATCAGTTCAACCCCAGCTTTTTAAGATCAAAATGAGAATTGAACTGGAATAGTAAACATGGCAAAGTAATTATGCCCCACTGGGGTGTAATAGGCCCAGAATTGAATCAGGCACTTCACAACATCACTTCCCAAACACTAAAGAAAACCCAAATAAGGAAGAAAACTCAAAATCAATTGTATTCTCACTGCAGGATCATAATGGCCACATTGAAAAGGAAATCTTTTTTTTTACCATTTCTGGAAAGACAAACGCTATCTATCACCCTTTTACACAGATTAGGGCATTACAACCTGTTGACCAATTCATATTGTAAAGGAACAAGTCTCACTCACTCTGGGTCCAGATAGCCAGCCGTTCCGCGTACTTCCAAGGAGGCACCACTATCTCCTTCTTGGGGCGCATATTTCGAAAAGCCAAAATCTGCCACCTTTGCTGACATACTATGATCCAAAAGAATGTTACTAGATTTAACATCCCGGTGTATGATGCATCGAGCCGCAAAAGTATGGAGATAGAGTAGACCTGAATCAGACACGACAAGGCTCGCTTGAGACTATAACTTCATAGATTATGCCAAGTTCACAATAAGCGGCACATTTTGGATATTCCAAGTTCTAGAAAGAGTACCATTGGAGTCATTGTAGTCCAACATAATGATGAGGATGCGTGGACGGAAAGTGGAACTCAACAGAGCAGGACAAGACCTCATTGATGGGTCCCACTTTCAATACACCATTCAACATTTAGACAAACAGTGACTGAGTAAGTCATAGTCCATTAGTTTGCAGTATACTTTTCCATACATTATTAAAATTTTACCTACCACGAGCAGCACCCAGAGCAATTGATATTCTGGTTGGCCAGTCCAGAGGTTTTCTTTTGGCTGCATCCCCTGTTAATGACGGACAAAGAAAGAACAGAAAAAGGAAGAAACTCAGGTAACAAGACACCAATAGTTAGAGCTTTGAGCTTAGGCAATAATATTGAAGAGGAGACGAGTACCATAGAGACGATCTTGGAGAGAGCCATTTGACATGAAAGGATATACTAGAATTTGCTGGTCATTCTCACAGCAATAGCCAAGAAGAGGAACCAGGTTCTCATGTTGGATGGCTGATAGAAAGTTTAACTGTTCACAAATTAAAAAATAAAAGTTTAAAAATAAACAAATAGAGAAGGTTTACTTGCCGGCGATAAATTGGATAATAAGCAGGAAGCCATGCCATGATCAGGTGTTCATACTTCCACTCTCACCAATTTGGGCCATGGATTGATTTTTTTAATTCAATAAATTACCCATTTGCAACTTATCGATAGACAGACACAAAAACTATACACAGCATATATTATTACAAAAGAAAAAGGTATATATTCATCCAATTTGTAAATGAATATCTTCATGAAATGAATCAACATGAAATATGTTCTGATAAGACCAAGGAAAGATTGTCTAGAAGTAGCTAGTAAAATTAGAATATCCTTTCTCTTCCTCGGTAAGCTGGAGTAGCCATATTATTCTCCGAAAAACTTAGCAAAAGTTTTGGCATAACCAGAAAAAAAAAAAGGCTGCTTCGAAAATTCATTTACAATTATCAAGTTGGAAATTGCAGAAAATAGGGAATATAAGCTTTGAAAATATCTTCCAATAACTATCATAACCAGTAAACTTCTCTGCTAGTGATATTTATCTTGCTTGAAGAGCAAAACATTAAAAAAATAAACATAAATAAATAAATAAATAAAATTACAACAGGAAATATACAAGAAAAGGAATGCAACCATAGGCCAAGAAAAGGAAAAGAAATAAGATCAACTTATTGCATACCTCATTCTCAAATTCCCGAGTTCCCTGAGTTGAAATGGCAGAACGAACCTTTACAGCAATGTCTTGACCATTTAGATTACCATGATAAACTGCTCCAAACCCACCTTCCCCGATCATTGTCATATACTTACATGTGGTGACTTCAATGGTCTCCAAAGAAAAGGGCTGAATCCGAATGGGCTTTGAAACCAGATCCACGGATACTGGAATTGAAGGCACTGCATGCATCGGGATGTTTCTAGACCATTATATGAATGAATACATGTAACACTGACATTCATACATATACGTAAATGCTTACATATATTCATATATTTATATTAAGATTCTATGCTAAGGAATTTCCATGTGGTACATGAATGAGAAAAATAATGAGCTGTAGAAATAGTGCTCAATTCGCTTTTGCTACAGCCAGTTCTAACAGAAGCCAGGCCTCGAAACCCTGATATCATATCTGAATTTTATTTGGACTCTAACAATCTCGGACAGCATGAGACGTCAGAAGGCTATAACATGCTCAACAACAGTCAATTTTATCAATAAAACTAATCCCTACCTTGATTTTCCTTTAAGCTAGTCTTTCTTCTTTTCTCCAATAGTAACCTAGTCTAAATCTTAGCACTATAACTCTTGGAAGATTCAACAATTTAGATGGTAAAAGGTAGAGGTAGGAAGGGACTGCATGTATGATTCTATTAATTTCATCTAATATATAAATGCTTCTACCAATTGACAATTTCGAGCGTTCATTCTTGTATAAATCATGGAAATGTAAAGGTTAAGGAACACACCGCTAGCAATCTGTTTTCTTCTATGACGCTGGAACCCACGCCTGTAGAAGCAGGTGAAGATTATTCCAATTGCAACAGTGAAAGCAACAGATCCACCTGCAACACTGCTTATAAAAACAGTATTTCGTTGGGCTTGTCCATTGATTTCATCTTGAGTATCACAACCATCAGAGCTGTAGATTTAAGTAAAAAAAACATATGAATGCAATTTCCACAGACTTCTTTATGAGTGTAGACTCATCATTGACAACGTAAGCAGACTTACCCTGTCACAACATTTGGATTTAGACCAGCAGGAAGGTCAGAGCTCAGATCAGGGTTACATCCAAGTAACCTGAAAAAGGTCTCATGAATATTGCTAAAACAGATCCGATGTGGTTCAATACGATCCGATTATTATAAATTATTACATTATATCCTCCAAAGGAGGTAATGAAGGATGCTGTTAAAACACGTGAACAAATAAAAAAAAGAAAGAAGAATATTTGAACTAACTTTGATAACTATTAGAATGTGTGGTGGAAAGTAACAAGTGAACAAATAAAAAAAAGGAACACAAGGAACCATAGAGTTCAAATCTTACAGAGTTGACAAATGTGGAAGACAGGTAAAAGATTGTGGAATAGCCCCTGTAAATTCATTATACCGGATATCCCTGCGTGCAGGAAGGTAAAATGGTTAACATCATGACAAATTGAATTAAAGCCAAGCCACCAAATTAATCCTCAGTACACTATTAATATAGCTTTAAAAATATAAAGGACAACAAAAGTTTTAGGCTCCGAGCACCATAATTCTGATATTCTTATCCTGGAATATTGTGATAATTTCTGGTAACCGAAGTATGTAATATTGTTACTTATGAGAAATACTCGTGAAATGTTACTCTCTTGGAATGATTAGATGGAGGTACTTGGGGAAGATGGGTTCCCTTCCGTCCCCCCTCCCACCCCAAATCCCCACCCATCCCCACTCCTTGAACATCCATCCTCTCCTCCTCCTCAACCTGCCCCACCCTTGTGGCCATCCCCCTCCTTGAACATCCATCCGCTTCTCCTCCTCAATCTCCCTCACCCTTGTGACCCCCTTACCCAAACCCTCCACCATTGACAACAACAAAAAATGGACAAATGACCATCAACCCAGAACTTAAATAGACCAAACCACCAGACGGGGAGGGTTAACAAGGGATATCTGTGCGGCAACAAGAAACTACATGGAAAAAGGCATAGTAATTTTCAGAAATTGTCTAGACAGGCTCCAATCTATTGTGATTCCCTCAACAAACTATTCCAAGTAGACTTGACATTGTAGGAACCTCATGGTTTCTCAATAAAGCTTGAGAATATGGGAAGCATCCATCATCAGGACTTTCTACAGGAAGACCTCGATGGTCCTACTTATCTCAAAGAATAATCAGTGCATTTGAAAGATAAACAAGAAATTGGATATCATTGCCAAAGGAAATAAGATATGCATGTCATCTTCAGACATCAGCTTTGAGAAGACATAGATAGAGAGCTTGAGGAGGGACTATGGTTTGTTGGGGGAATATGAATGAAAATAGGAAAGCTTTGAGAAGATATGGATAGAGAGCTTAAGAGGGGCTACGGTTTGTCCAGGTAATATAAATGAAATTTATAGGAACATTCAACCTGAAGGAACCACTCCCAATAACTTCCATCAATTCTATCTCAATATGGGTAAGACTGCTCAATCTCCTTGACCATCTATGGTCTTCCAACCTTATTGGCTATAGGCCGCATCCGTCAGAAACCTGGTCACTACTATCCAAGACTGCCAAAATATCAACTGTGTAGACATATGTGTTGAAGTCGAACCAGGCTTTGGACTCCCCTCTGAGGTATGGGTAAATAAAATTGATGGTGATCAGTTCTTGCAACAGATTTGAGTATAATCGAGTGTCTCATTTGTGTGCCCTTTGTGTGTTTAACGATGATTTTTCCTCATGTTGAGCAAATAAATAGCAAACTGAAGAGGAGATGGGGAAGAGTGCAAACAGAAAACAATCAGATGAGAAAAACCATTAGCCAACCCAGCAATGGTCAGAAACCAGGATGGTATTTTCTTCAAAAAACAGATCCAAGCAGCCACAAAGAAACCACCCTGTTCAGACCTCTGTTTTCCCCCATTGCGCTATGCATGCTCAAGATTCTACATGGTTCCACAAGAAAACAAATACATTTGGGTTCAAGATTTGAAGCTGTTGCAGGTCTTCAAGGATGAAATTTAGCAGAAGGTTGGGACAACAGAGGAGGAGCTACAGATCCCACCAGACTCAGATATAGATCTGAGTCTCCCATTTGGCTTGCTCAAATTCAAAAGAAGCTCCCCAATTGCCATCACCAACCAGAATGACGTGCAGTTCTGTGCCCTTCTTTGGCAGAGTCCAAATTTTGAAAAACCCAACTAAGCCCCAAATATACACAGAAATCCCTTCCAAGCTCAAAGCTCCCAGAAAATTCCTGGAAGGTCCATATTATACCAAATAAATAGTATGCTACCTAGAGCAAAGCAAATAAAGTGTATAATACTGCCAAGCACTAAAGGATCAGAAGAGTGTGCTATACAAATAGAAAGGGTGCACCCCGCAGTCTACAAAAATGCGCAGCGTGATGCAGGTAGCTTAGTAGAACGTAGTGCTACCGGTAGCAATAAAAATACGTGCTACCAGGATGTATAAACAAAGGAAAACTCCCAGAAAGTGGGAGCAACTCTACAACACGCAACCACCATCCGCAAACTATTAAAGAAAATCCTTTACAAACCAAAAAAGGGAGGAAAGGAGGCAAAGAGCAAGACAGAGCATAAGCAGTGATTTAAAACGCAGACCGCCTAGCGCATGGGCGGACGCCTAGGCAGTCCCAAAAGGCTTGAGCGCATCATCCAAGCCTAGATGGCCAAATTAGATGGATATCCCTACGCGCCCACCCAGGTGGCCGCCTGAACCCGCCTAAGCGACACCTAGACGGCCGCCCAAGGCCTGCACCCTGCCGAGGGTAGAAATGCCCTTTGTTGAGTGCATTTTTTATAATTTTTTTAATACTAAAGGAGCAAAATTGTGGGTTTTAGGTTCATTTGAAACCTAAAACCCATTAGAGCCTATTTTAGAGAGAGAAAAACCCCACAATTTTTTTTTTCTACTGGGCCGCCCAGGTTTTGGGCGCCCACTTAGACGCTGGGCACCCACTTAGATGCTGGGCGGCCTGGAGCCCCCGGTTGCCTAGGCACTAACTGACGCTTTTTGAAACACTAAGCAAGGTAAATGATACAACGATAGGGGAATAGTGGTATCAAGAAAGATTGTCAAAATTAAGGCAAAGGGAAGTTGCATGAGAAAGAATGGCCACAAAGAAATAGCTCAAGAAGAAAAGAAGTATAAAATGCAAACGCAATGTAAATAAGTAGCCCATTATGGAATTTCTCAAATTAGAGTATAGACTAAGGAGCGTTTGTACTTTACTCCAAATTGGACTACAAACCACAAAGTTTACAGTCATTGACATATAGTACATATTCTTTGAATTTAATATAACTGGTGGGTACCCCCGTACATCAAAGGGAACTTAAGGGTGGCTCTAATAGGCAGATGAATGAAAGTAGATTTAGGTGGTCTGGCCATGTGCAATGTCGACCTAGAAATACCGATTTGAGGAGGCGATTTGGAATATGTGGAAGACTGTAAAAGGGTAAAAGGAAGACCCAAAAGGACATGGATGGAAGTAGTGAGAAGAGATATAGTGACCTATAGTTTGATTGAGGGTATGGCCCTTGATAGAGCAAAGTGGCGGAACTAGATTCGTGCAAGCGACCCCACGTAGTCGGTATAAGGCTCAGATGATGGTGGGTACTCATACAAATCCCTTGAAGCCTAGTGAAACAAAAGAACAAAAAATTGCACCTACAAAGATAATCCACAAATGGAAAAAAAACAAATAGCATAAAGGAAAACAATAAAATTTCACTAGGTACCCATACAAACCCCATAGCCAAGCGAGAAAAGATAGAAATAAATACCTGCAAAAAAATGTCATGACAAATTGCATCTACAAAGATACTCTACCAATGGAAAGGAATCAACCAGAATAAAGGACAACAAGAAAATTTCACCAGCTGATTAAATATTCAATGTTGAGGCTTTTTATTGGTTCACACACGCTAAAATATCAATCAACACAATCGAAGAGTGATAAGTTGAAGCATTTTGTTTAGAACTCAGCTATAAAAACTAGTTCATACACTGATGTTAACATAGATGAACATGGAAACTCTGGGATGGTTCCACTGAGTTGATTATGGCTCAGATTCCTGAAAAGCAGGAAAGGAGTTAGGCTAATTAGAAATGGAAAGTACAAAGTGTATGTTTTCTTAAGAGTCGAAAGACTTGAAAATTTAAGCAATAACAATTGTGACTCATACAGTTTCTTCAGCTCATCCAGCTCTGTTAGGATTGTAGGAACACGTCCTTGAAGGCTATTTGATGCCAAGTCCCTAGAAGCAATTATTTTCAAATATTAGAAGCCAGCAAGTTCAAGTTAGAGCAGATCTGTTATTTCCAATTTATTGTAAAGAACCATGAGATAATTTCAGGATATCATTCCCAAATATGCATTGAGAACCATAGACATTTTAAAAGCTGTACATGTTAGCCAACAAGATTTACAATAACGTAACCAAAGAAAAAATTTTGTTACGAAAAACCTGTCTCACAAGAGCACGGTTTCATTATCATAGAAACCTCATGAGCAAGGTTTTCTAATATTAATCAAACATCTATTTAATTTCACATACAATATGTTGTCAATTTATAGGCCAATCATAAAACAGAAATTAAACACAAACATGATCCTATTATGTAAGGTGTGATGAAACGCATAAACCATAATTTCCATGATAAGATAAGAAAAGAGTGGACAAAAGTATACCTCGAGTATATCAGATACATCTATGTTACTGGACACAAAAATGCACACACAAGCATAATATGTTTGAAATCAAACAAGCAAATGGACAATCTGTTCAAACACGTGGAATAGAAAAAAAAACTTGTGATCTTGCGAATCTTTAAAATGAATGTTAAAAGCAATACAAGGTATGCCACAAGCATAACTCCTAGGCTTCTAGGTGCACTCCATGATCTATACCAGTACCATGGATCCCTCCATCTAAAAGCCTAGTTGCATGTTTAAACAACAGTTTGACCTACTAAAAAGGCGCACAGCCAGAAGTGCTCAAACTATCGTCAGAGGAAATGGTTTTCAAAGAAAATTCACCTACCCTTTCCACCCACCCAAGTTTGTCACAATGTGATCAGAACACAAGAAGACGAGAAGTAGCTGAAAGATTAAAAAGCAAGTACTATGAACATATTTGAGCAGGAATATCAACACTTTCAGAGAATGGGTAAAAGTCGCAGGTTGGCAGAATGGCAGGTGCCACAACATGACGTTTTAAGTTCCATTCTCACCAGACCCCAAGTTAAAATTTTTAAAAAGGAGTATCAATAATTTCAAATATCATGGGACATAAGTCCAAACATAAGAGAATTCACAACATTATCACCATGATAAAATTTCCTGAAAATTTATTGAAAAGTTAAATATCAAGAAAAATAAATAATTCAAATTAATAGACCTTAAAATTACCGAAACTTCTTTCGATATTTCTTAATATTTTTGCCATGATAAAATTTTAATAATAATAATAATTGTAAAAAACTAAAATTTGTTAAAATTTTATAGGTAAATAGTAATTTGTATGAAAATTTAATAGTTAAAATTAAAATTACATTGAATGGTTTAAATGTAAAAATAAGTATTCATGGCCGAAACACTTTCCAATCTTTGCCAAAATGATAGAACATATAAAAAAATAATCCCATATAAATTTCTTATTTTTTAAGAAACTCGTGCTTTCTAGGGGGTTTGAACAGATAAAGTATGCCACAATATTTTGCTCTAACTGAGTGCTAGCCTCTCTTCGACTATGAGATGTGATAATGGGATTCTTGAGAAAGTTCTTACAAATTGTTTGATAATAAATTGCTCTTACAATTGTTTTTAATAAAATATAAGGCAGCCTACTTTTTCACGTGCAAGGTGTCAACTAACCTGGTATATTGAAATTTAATAAAAGTTCAATAATAAGTAAAAATATTAAAGAAATTTATTCTTTAATTTAAAATTGTAGAAAGATACAAAGGGATTAGGGGAGTGTGAAGAGACAGTGAGAAGTCGTGGCCCACTGGTGGGTTCTAATGGGGTTGAGAGTCTTGAGATTAAAGAAAAAGTGAGGGATAAGGCGTGACGAGTGTGAGTGGGGTCACGAGTGTGAGTGTGAATCACAATGTGTGACGTACGATGAAGTAACTTCGAGAATACATGAAATTGAGAACTTAGGCAAATAAAAAGAAGCGTACAAAAATAAATGAACAGTAACTAAAAGAAACTATTGCAAAAAGATGTGAAAAGTGTGGTATGTGTGGCCGACACAATTTTATTGTAAAAGAAAGAGAGAGATAGAGCGAGCTAGAAAGGGAGGGGAAGATAAAGAGAGACAGGACCCTACCCTTCTCAATCTATAACATTCTCTCTCCCAGAGAGAGGGCCACGGGCCCTATTGCCCTTGACAGAGAGAGAGAAGGGCAAGGGTCCTATTGCCCTTGAGGGGGAGAGTGAAAGAGAGAGAGAGAGAGAGAGAGCGAGAGAGAGAGAATTACCCTTACCTGAGTTCTAAGAGCAGTGAAAGAGTGATCACAACTCACAAGCTAGATGATAGAACTAGAGAGCAACAAGGGTTTTTATAGACCCTTGTGGCCTCACACTTAGAGGCTCCAATAATGAAGCTCAGGGATTCCCTGCAAAAATGGCAGGGACGCCTTACTTTTAATTGAAATCCCTTTCATTCAAATTTTGAATTACAAATTTGAATTTCAAATTAAAAAACCATATGTGTCATTTAAGAAAAAAAAAGGAAAGGGTGGAAACCAGTCGGTTTACGTTAAATCAGCCAGTTCCAATTCACACTGCCTGGTTTATTACCACTCAGCCGATTTGAAAGACAAAAGAAAAATGGATGGTTTTGTTTTGGTTAGGTGGGGGAGTCTAACCCCAGAGGTGGACCCCCGGAACGAATACTAACCGAGCTCAATCAATGGCCGAGTCCGAGTAAACCAACCGGTTTTGAATCAGACAACACTGATTTTTCGAACATTGGTTGACCCCCTCTCGGTAAGTGCAGCCCAAACATCCTCGACCCCTTCTTTGGTTTTTCGGCTGCTCCCACTGTTGTACCTCCGTGCCAGAGGGATGACTCCCTCTAAACCAACCCCCCCCCTCTCCCCCCCCCCCCCAAATCAGCAGAAAAGAAAAAGAAAACAACAAAAGGAGGCTCCTTCAGGCAAGCGAAGACAACTCCTTTTATTTGGATGTGAAGCCTTATTTCTCACTAAACTCTAATCAAATTCGGCGTATAGACCAGGCCAAACCAACATAGAGGATGTTCTACAAGACATGGGTTTCTTATAAGATGGCCCCATTGTAGCAATGTTCGAACAACCAGCTGGTCTGAACCGGAACCGGCTGGTTTACTCGAACTCGGGCCCTAGCTGAGCCCGGTTAGTACCAGTTTCGAGGGTCCACCCAGAGCGTTGGCAACTAACCAGACCAAAACCGGTTGATCTTTTTTCCCAAACTGGTGAAGTGGTACATAAGCCAAGCGGTTTGAATCAAAACTGACCGATTTCCACCTGTTTTTTTCATTTATTTTTAATGACACACGGTTTTATAATTTGTAATTCAAATTTTGAATTAAAGGTATTTGAATTAGAGCAACGCATCCCTGCCATTTTTGCAGGGAATCCCTGAGCTCCGTTATTGGCGCCTCCAATAATAGACGTCTTCTGTTATATGAGGCCGCAAGGGTCTATAAAAACCCTTGCCGCTCTCTAGTTTTATCATCTAGCTTGCAAGTTGCAATCTCTCTTTCACTGCTCTTAGGACTCAAGTAAGGGTAAATCACTCTCGAGAGAGAGAGAGAAATAAGGCCCTTGCCATTCTCTCTCTGTCAAGGGCAGCAGGGCCCTTGGCCTTCTCTCTCTCCCCCTTAGAGAGAGGGAGAAGTTAGAGAGAGAACAACATAGAAAGATAAGGGCAAGGGCCTGTCTCTCACTCTAGCTTCTCTCACTCTCTCTAGCTTGCTCTAATGCTCTGTCTCTCTCTATCTTTTATAATAAAATAATGTGAACCACAGGGACCACACTTTTCGCATCATTTTGTAATAGTTTCTTTTACTTACTGTACATTTATTTTTGCACACTTCTCCCTCTTTGCCTAGGTTCACAACTTCATATATTCCCTAAGTTATTTCATCCTAAGTCACACATTATGACTGCCACTCACACATGTGACCCCACTCGCACCAGTCACACATTATCCCTCATTTTTTTCTCAAATCTCAAGACTCTCAACCCCATTAAGACCCACCAGTGGGTCACCACTTCTCCCTTTCTCTTCAATCACTCCCCTAATCACCTTTTATCTCTCTACAATACTAAATCAAAGAGAGTCTCTTCAATCTATTTACTTACTATTGGACTTCTGTTAAATTTCAATATGCTAGGTTAGTTGAAACCTTGCACGTGACAAAGCAGGCGGTCCCATATTTTATCAAAAACAAGTGTAAGAGCAATTTATCTTCAAACAATTCGTAAGCAATTTCTCAACTGTCCCATTATCACATCTTACAGCGGAAGAGAGGCTAGCAATCCGTTAGAACGTAGTATTGTATCCTATTGAATTCATTAAAACCCTGTCGAGCCAGTGTTTCTTAAAAAAATAAGGAATTTATGCGATTGTTTTATATATTTTCTATCATTTGGGCAAAGTTTGGCCACGAACACTTATAGGGTCATGTTAGGGTGCTCACACTATGGAGTAATTTATCATTCTACTCAACAATTTTGGACACTTTTATAATCTAGTTTTGTACATGGAGCATTTTTTTAAAAAGGGTATTTTTGGTCAATAGGAGGGGTGTGACATCATCCACATTAGGTGTGACATCACCCACATAGAGTGCACTAGTGGCATTTAATGCTCCATGTGGGAGATGTCACAACCCATATAGATGACATCACACCCCTCCCAATGACCAAAAATACCCTTACTAAAAAAAAAGTCCATGTACAAAATAAGGGTATATAATTGTCCAAATTTTGTTGAGTACAATGATAAATTAATCCATAGTGTAAGCATCCTAACATAACCCATACTTATATTTACATTTAATTTAACCATTCAATGTAATTTTAATTTTCACCATTACATTTTCATAAAAAATACTATTTGCCTATAGAATTTTAAGAAATTTTAGTTTTCCAATTTAATTTTTTAAAAATTTTATCATGATAAAAATATTAAGAAATATTGAAAACATTTAGGTAACTCTCAAGAATATTAATTTTAACCATTTATTTTTCAGGATATTTAACTTTTTCAATAAATTTTCAAAAAACAATTTTAGAAAATTTTTAGGAAATCATGGTAAAAATTTTAGGAAATTTTCAAGCAATTTAATTTTCAGGAAAATTTTCATAATAGCTAAAAGATGATGAACACTATGCCAATAGAGTGAACGACAAGGGAACAGTTAATTGTAGTTTTTGTGGCAAAGAAATGGGCGACGGTATGCATTGCCTAAAAATACACCTTGCTAAAGTACAAAGTAATATCATTCCTTGTCCATCAATGTCAATGGCAGTAAAAGAACAAATGTTAATGTTGCGGAGACAAAGGGATGCAAAGGAGATAGGGAGGAGTATGAGAGTCCCATATAACAAGAGGAGGCCAATGATGCAGAGTTCCAAGCTCATATGGAATGATTTAGGATTGGCAGTCTCTAAGATATGATGTATAGAGAAATGGAACTTGAAGAGATGTATACTAGAAGGGCAGGTGCATCCTCTAGCCGCCAACCTCAAGAACCAGTAGTGTCAGGTATGGGAGCATGCGGCCCTTCGCTTCTGAGGTCCACATCTACCGAACTTGGATGTAGTTTCTCTAGCGATTCATCGCCTAGTAGTCATCCATCTATTACTCACCGGCCTGAACCCATAGACATGCCACCACAACCACGTGAATCCTCTAGACTTGACTGGCCCCCCAAACGGAATATCATCAAACGAAATTAAAATTCTTGTTTTGAGAGAAACTCAAGGCCAAGGCTCAAAGATGATTAACATGTTTTCATATGTTAGCGTATTGCCATTTAATTCGGTGAAATCGAACTACTACTCGCAGATGGTATCTGCTATACCTGAATCAAGGCCGGGTTTCAAAGCCCCACCTGCGAAGGACCTTGCAAGGCCATGCTTAAAAGATGTTATTGAGGATGTAGATTGGCATATTGCACAATTCGGGGTTAGTTGGCGGACCGACCATCATGACAGATGGTTGGAAAGACAAGGCCCACATACATCTTGTCAATTTTTTAATAAGTTCCTCCAAAGGCATTGTTAACCACTCTAGCATTGACCTCTCTAATAAAAAAAGGACGGCAAGACTGTTAGGTAAGCACATAGCAAAGATTGTAGATAAGATTGAGCCGAAAACGTGGTCGACGTAGTGACTAACACTGCCACAAATTATAAAAAAGTAAGGATGTTGCTAATGGAGAAAAGACCGAATCATTATTGAACTCCATGTGTTGCCTACTATGTTAAGGGAAGGTTTCTATACTTCCTCTACAGCATAGAAGATCTATGCTTCCCCTACCATCCAGCCATCCAATTTCATCAAGAGAGCCACTTGATCTTAGATCTGACGTCTCAAAGCATTTTATTTTTAGTTTTTTTATACAAATTGTATGAATATGAAATTTGGTACGTGTCATCTTCTCATTAGGGCACACCTATAAAAATATTTAAAATAATCTTTCGATAAAATATATGGACCAAAATACCCCTTGAAACTTTCAAGGGGTATTTTGGTCATTATATTTTATTGAAAATATTTTTTTATATTTTTCGCCAGTGCGAGTTTAATAGAGGATTGGATGAACAGAATTTGGTGCCAAAATAGTTTATAGAAAAATAATTAAAAATAAAATAGTGTAGAGACGTGACATTGTGATTGGGGCAATCTTAGCCCTCGATTCAAAATGGACGATTGGATAAGGGGAAGTATATAAGTTTTATGTGGTAGGAGAAGCATAGAAAGCTTGCCCCTATGTTAATTTGATGCTTGAAGACATAAGGAAGATGAAGAGGGTCATAAATTGTATTCTGAAGTACAAGAAAATTACAAGATTCATATACAATCACACATACCTCCACGCTATAATGAAGCACCATTGTAAGCAAGAGATTGTCAAGGAGTCCTCTACCAAGTTCGCCACGACGTTCTTTACTGTAAAATCAATATTAGGCAACAAGACAAGATTGAGGTCCATGATACGCTCTGCCAAGTGGCAGTCTGATGAGGAGAAATGAGTCAATGTAGAAGGGAGATTGAAAGCATCCTTATCGACCGGAGGTTCTAGACCAAGTGCAACCATGTCGTTTATGTAACTGAACCTCTGGGGCAAGTGTTGGGGTTAGTTGACTCAGATAACAAGCCAACAAAGGGTGTCATGTTCGAGACAATGACGCGCAAGGGAAGCCATTATTCAAAAAAACATCTGGATTGATGACATCTTCCCGATCGTCGATCATAGGTGGAGAGAACAACTACATCATGATATCCATGCAGCAAGTAATTTATGATCCCAATTTACCTTTTGTTCTCAACTCTGAGTAAGCTTGGCGTAATTAACATTGTAATATACCATGTGTAGGGTGTTCTTCCTTAACCCAAAGAACTTATACTCCAAGACCAGTTTAGATGATTCAGATATAATAGCGGGGGCAAGAACTGCATTTACAGGCTTGAGCTAATCATGATGCTCAAATGGAGTGTATGACACAGGTAAACCTTTAGCAAAATGTGTCCGTATAAAAAATTTAATTCAGAGTAACAAATTGCATTACTACGTTTTAAAATTTTGATATGCACATCTTGTTCTTTGTAGTTTATTATGTATTATAGAAAAAGTTCGTGAATTTTCATATACTAATGCCAAAAAAGCAGCAGCAAAATTGCACCAAGGTTAGTTACAATAGTTTTGTATACTACTATTTGTGGGTTTCTTTTAAAGCATTATTTTTCTATTGTTAAATATTTCATGTTTGTCAATATTAGCTCAATGATGGATGCCATATGGAATTCTAACGAAGCAGTTACAAAAGATTGAAGTCAAAGTACTGAGTCAAACTTGTGCTTCCTCGGGATGTGAGAGAAACTGAAGTACATTCTAGTGGATGCAAGCCCTTAGGAAAAATAGGTTAAAACTCAAGCACTGCACAAACTTATGTATATCCACTACAACCAAAAATTGAGAGAGAGACAAATAAAGAGGACCCCAATAGACTACATGCTAATCAACCTCAATTACCTCTTTCAAAGGGACCACGCGATGAGTGGGTATCGCAAAGGACCGCAATATTAGATCAGAATTTCCTTAGGGAGCAGTTACTCATATGGATGAAAATGCGAACCTCAGTGTAACCAATGAAGGAGACATGACAGAGGACAAGGACACCGACGAGTACACTAAGGACGAAGATGAGGAACAGGACAACGAGAAAACAGATGCGGCAATGGACAACGATTGGCGAGAGCCAGCAGTGGAGGATTGCGATGGGGCTATAGAGGATGGAAAACGATTGACGAGAGCCAGCAGTGGAGGATTGTGATGGGGCTATAGAGGCCAATGCTTACGCCGACTCTCTTGCCTTATTGGTGGCAGGCTGGTAGCTTGAACTTTTTTACCGCAGCACCACAAGAGGTTTCACCCCCACCATTTTTTGTTGATTTGGGAGTGCATACCTCACGATATTTTTGATTCTTTAACAAACTGCCGAGCACCCGGCTTGAGGGTTTCCATTTTGTGTAGCCATGTAACGCTTATTATATACTCTATATAATGCATAGTCAAACTTCTTCAAACAAAAACTTACACAACCAGAAACTTTCCTTTGAAAATATAGGCCATCAAATATTAAATTTGAGTTATTAACTGAGAGAGAGAGGGAGAGTTTCATAAACCGTAAGAAACACGAGCAATAAAACCCATGTTAGCCCATCACTTCATGTGGGGCATTGTCATGTGTTACCATGTGGGAGACACCATCATAGAATATAAAAAGTTATAAAAAGGTCATAGAAGAGTTCAAGGTATGGCCTTCTTGCACATAAGCCCGAAAATCTACCACCCCAGCACTTTGCTATCTGTTATAAAGAAAGCAAGCTAAATTATATTGAAAAACCTTAGAAACACACATAGGCATTTCCTGTATAACTTTGCCTAACCCTAGGCCTCAAAAAATACACCAACCCCCAAAAATGGGGTTGTCAAAGTTGTACAACCAAATGCCTATTCGTGTTCCTAAGGTTTTTCCATAATATATATATATATATATATGTAGATAGATACATATATATAAAAAAAAACTTTATTCTTTAATTCAAAATAGTTCATGTACGTGTGTCGTGTCATATTAACTTTTCCCATCATGTACCTGTCTTCTCTCTCGCCCTTCCTTCACCTCCTACATCTGTGGCGACGCCCCGGAAAAAAAAAAAAAAAAAAAAATTTCTGGGAATTGTTTATTTTCTCACCTACCCTCTAGTTTGCTTTCTCAACTTTCTTTCTCGCCACCACCACATCTATTCTCCTATACACCTGTCACCTCTCACTACAACCTTATCCTATCCACTTTATATTCTCCTCCACCACCTAATACTTTCTCTTCTCCTTCTTTGTCAAAATCTTCTGATCTCCCCCCCAATTATGCCCTCTTCTCTCTAACCCCCCCTCTTCTGAATTCATCATCTTCCTTGATAGCTCCCCGCTCTTTCCTCTCCTCTCCCCATTCCTATTACCCATCTTCTGAGGTTTTAAGTATACCATCTCTCAGCGATCTAAACCCGTGCCAGCTAGATACCCACCTGCTCATTGACGGACAGCCACAGCTCATTGTCCTTAGGTGGACACTTTTATCGTCAGGAAGTTATCCCCTTCTCACAGAATAGCTCCACTCTGCACCTCCTCAGCTTACGCCTATCTTCGTACAAAGAAATACAGAAGGACCACAAGACAAACCTCTTGCCTACAGTTCAACCTCCCCAGCGTGGGATCTCCAGTATTGCATCCCACCCACAGGAGCTCACTACTTGTAACAGGGACTTCTCCAACCATCCAAAGTTTGAATCACTCGCCACATTGATTCTTGAGACTTTTTGGGCTTTCCACCCACAGGAGTTCACTACTCGAATCAGGGATCTCTCCAATGAGGCATTCACTACTTCGGATAAATCGCCTGTTCGATTTATTGGGATTTTTTGGAGTCTCTTTTTTAGCCTTTATCTTTTTTGTAGTCTCTTTTGATTGCCTTTACTGTCTGATTGGTTTTTGGGTGTTTTTTCCTTTGTTTTGTTTTTATTCTTCTTCTTTTCAGTTTTTCTGCGTTCTTTCTCCTTCGCTTCTCCTGTTTACTTGTACACTGAGCACCCCGCTTGTGGGATGCCTTCTTTACTTCTAGCACTATGTAATTCTTTATAGAAATACAAAGTTAACCTATTCTCAAAAAAAATTAGATATGTATTAGAGATGAAATACAAGTTGGTGTCGATGTAACACTGTTAGGATTCAAGAACACCCTAGTCAAGCATTCAACATGGCAATGATTACAGACAAGAAAGTAATAATGTCATCAGGACTCTCTGAATCCACATGAATCGAATTTCAAGTTACTTTATTTCCATATCCATAGCACTAATCATTCAAATTGTGTAAAAACTAGATAAAATAAAACAAAGAGCAAAAACTTACAGTGTGGTAACAACAAAGACTCCCTTTTGAAACTCACAGTCCAAACCATCCCAAGGTACTGGCTGCCCATTTGGAGACAAAGGCAGGCATGGATCTCCAGACCACTTATTCAGTACAGTGTAATTGTTATGTGGATTATTGGCCAGTAACTGATCCCTAGCTTGTGCAAGTACATCCACTGTTAAACACCAAGAAAAATTAGGGTTCCAATATCATCAAGACCCCAAAACAATTCAACCATGAAAAAAGCAAAAAAAAAAAAAAACAAAAAAAAAGAACAGTTAGCAAATCAACATCAGTTTCTGATCCCCGAAAAACATAAAAAAATAAAACAAACAACCATTAAAAAGAAGGAAGCCAAATATCATCTTTAAGCAATAGACAAAAGCTAATTAAATGCAGAAAAAGGGTTCCGAATGAGATAATAATTTATAGCCAAAAAAATACTGTTGAATAAAAACCTAATAAACAGAACCAATACCAAGAAAATTTAGGATATTAATCATAAAAAATCTAACAAGGAAAAAAATGAAGGAAACAAACCCAATTCCTATATAAAACCCCAGGGCGAGAAACAACAAATAAAGAAGCAAAAAAACAAACAGATATTATCTGCAATCAATAACAAACGCAACTACCAAGATATAACAGGGTGCAATTCGAGAATCCTTCAAACAAAAGAAACCAGGAAAAAAAAGCCGATTACCATTTTTCTGTGAGGTCCCCATAACAGCATCAATCACTCTATAAACCTCATAACCATTGCATATGGGTCCAAATTCAGTCGAAGCAGAGACGAGAGATATATTGAGAGACCCCTTTGCAGACATCTCGAACTCAACTTCTCTGTAATTTGAAGAGTTCGAGGATCCATTGCCAAATATATCAAAGCTATCAAACTTCTTCTCTCCATTGGCGAAGATATGGAAAACTCTCTCTCCAGGTCGAGTGACCAAGGGGTTCAGCTCCATGAAATAGAGCAAAACCAGGTATTTGTTGACGCCATGCTCAAGGCTTTGGAGAATGAATTGGAGGTGAGAGGGGTGCGAGAGAGCAGAAGCAAGAACTAGGGTTGGGACCTGAGCTCCGATTCCTTCAAGGCCAGAAGTGGCGTTGGGGGAGTAGATGACCGTTGCTCCGCCATCCGATGCAAGGTCATCGACGGCCCAGATTCGATCAAATGGATCATCGGGAAACCTGAAAATAGATGCAGAAGCACTGAGTGTTTGGAATAGGTTCTTTTTCCTTACCAACAATTCCATACACAGCCTGTGTATGACATGCAGTAGACATCAATCCATCGTTCGTTCTGGAGTTGGATGGTGGAAATGAACCAAAAGTCGCACAATAAAAGTTCGATGCAGCTTATTTCCACCGTTCATCAACAGTTCTTGGATGCGGACAATGAGTATTCATCATGCATATGAGGTGTATGACCTAATTTCTCTTGTGCATAAACTACACACTGAGTTGCACAAGTATAGCTCACAATCAAAATGGGTTGGGGTTAACATTAAGATCATGGCCACCATTCTTATTAAAGCGCTAAAAATCTTATTATGTCCAAAACTATTCTCCGATCTACCCAACAGATTAAAAAAGTATAGCTCACATTGTGCATATTGTGTGCCGCATAGCAATACTTCATCTCCACCATTCTGTCTCAATGACGAACAGTGGAGAGCAACCGTTGTGAATTTAATACATAATTTTTTCGTTTTTTAGTTTTTATAGGAAAATTTTGCCAAATTATTTTTGTGGAATAATTCTTATTTAAAAACTTTATCCATTTCCTTCTTTTCTCAAAAATTTTTTTATCTTCTGAACAAAATCAAGAGAACATGTGCACAATGGAATGTATAGCAATACCTCATCCCTACCAGCCTTTCTCAATGATGAATGGTGGAAAAGCTATTGTAAATGTCCCTCGTATACTCATGGGATTGTCGACAAAGGTATCATTTATCTTTTGCACATGGAGGTCACAATCATTCTCACTCGTTAAATGTCAAATTAGATGATTTGGGTGAGTCACAAAGTCCGATAATTTTTTTTTTTTTGAACTTGTGCCTGTCCAATGACAATATTACACCTACCCATTTTAAAATTTAAGGGACAATAATGATTGTAGTCTTCATGTACAAAAGATAAATGGTTTCTTTGTAGATAATCCCTATACTTATTATAAACAAACAAAAGAACAAAAAAAATAGTGATAATAATGATGATGAAGACAATAATAAACCGAAAAAAAATATTACCTTACAGTAAAATTCATATTTCCGAGGTCAACCCTTCTCATGAGCTTTAGAATCTTGTTATTTTCAACCCATGATCCCTTCACTTTCACTGGTCTGAGCTCCAATTTAGAGAGGAACGGATCGCCCACACCTTCAATTAAGCAAAAGTTCACATAGTTCTTTCCAGGTCTGAGAATTGCCTCCACTACAGTGGGATCCAGAGCAGCGTTCACTTGAGACAAGACGGTAGCATCAATGGAGACATTAAAAACCGAGAGTCCATATAATAACAGAGAACTTCCATTGACGAAGCTTCCCCTAATCAAGAAGGCCTCATTGTCGAGTGTTTTGAGAGAATAACACCATCTATTTCCAACATCTGCATTGAAGACTCGAATATATTGGAAAGGCGCCGTAGGGGGGCTTTTCAAAGTGAAGCAGACTCCTCTCTCATGCTGCAAGCCTCTGTCTGTGGTCCAATTTATGCCAGTAGCAGATTCAGTGATGTTTGTTTGAGCACAACAGTTTATGCTTACGAAACCTGCACGTTCAAGGAGAAATCATGCATATGAATGGAAAGAAACAGGAAAATTTACGTACAGACCAAAAATAAGAAGCAGTGCCTATTTCTTCATAAGGTCCGGGAATTTGATTTGGTAAGGCGCAAAGTAAACCCACCATTGATAGCCTTTGTAAGAGAAAATTATAGTTACAAACATATGTCTAATGTACCAGTTGAAAACAAAAACTTGCTCCCATCTATTTGTTGAATGTACTTATGTTCAAGAGATTTGGACTAGAGCATTACAACTCTGGGTCTGCAATTGTAAATGCCGGAATCGATTTTAGATCTCCCAAGACAATGGCTCTCACTACTACTCTCTTCAATTGGAAGAATTCTTTAGAAGACATTAGTAGTTGATGGAATTTGTGAAAAGAAAGGAATCGAAAAACTTTTGAGTGGTTAGTATTAGAGAAAGCGACTCGAAAATCAAACATATCACCAGTTATTAATTATAATGAGTATAGAGATATTTCAAGGCAGTACATTAACTGTAATTTAAAAGGTATTGCCCATTTAAGAATCCCGAAGCAAATGATAAATGTTGACTAATCTCAATTTCGAAGGGAACTCTTTAGGTAACCAGGCTTGCTTGTATTAGGGGGGATTATCAGAGATGGAAGTGGGACAATGTTGCCTACATTTTCAGGGCTATGAGGTAATGCCACAGCGAACGAGGCTGACGACGAAGTCTTACTACATGGTCTCAAGTTACTCTCATACTTTTGAGAGGCCAAAACTTGCAGAAAGTGAGTAGAATTAGATGGGGTAATGGAGACTACATAGCTCACATGCGGAGGAGAGAGACATTTTCAGTCTGAAGGACGTTCAGTGATCTCACTGTTACACACAGGCGAACAAGGAAGCCGATTGTTGAGCTAAGAGTAGAGGGTGTCTCACACTCATTTGGTAGTTTAATAGATCTGACTTGATATAGGATTTCTTTATTATGGAAATGAGCACTCTTGCATATTGTCAATGATCAATGAAGTGTCTATATAAAAAAAAGGAAAAAAGATGTTGCATTAAAAGTTGGGTGCGGTTTGTATAGAGGCTAGGCTCTGAACAATCAAAGTAAAGCCACCTTTATATAGTGTCGAGAAATGTGGTTTCAGTATTGGAAATCCTTGTGATAACCTCAAAATATATTTTTATTTTTAATTATAAATTGTAAAGCATCAAAAATAATGTAGATCGAGCAGATTTATGAAAACTTGAAACTCTTGAAAATTGGTGGTCCAAAAATACAAAATGCACTATTTCCAAAACTTGAAACATTTTTTTCTCATGTCCATGTATCTTGGTGTCGAAATGATTAATTTGAGAATATTGGGCATCAAAACAACCTCTTCTTGTGAAATTTTTGAGGTGAGCTCTAATTTAATTGTTTAGAGCCTTAGCTCTATATAAACTTTCTCCTTATAAGTCGGTCTATATTTTGAGTTATTTTATAAGTGATGCCTAAATTTTTAAGTTTTTTGTTCCCATTTTACTATGATTCAAAGGCTCAACTTTTTAACCCTAATTCAAAGGTTCAACTTTTTAACAACCACCCACAAAAAAAAAAGGAACTAATTGTGTGAATGGTTTGAAAGTCTGATTTTCAAACTACCTAAAACACAAAAAACTAACGTGTTCAAGTGGTTTTAAAGTCTTAACTTTTAAACGGCCCAAAACACTAAAAAAAAAAATCTTTAGTTGCTACAGATATATTTTTTTTTCTGTTTTTTTTGTTTTTTTAAGGGCGACTAAAAGTTAAGACTTTCAAAATAGTCAAACACATTAGTTTTCTCATATTTTGGGTGATTGGACTTCAAACCTACCAAACACAGTTCTTTCCATGTTTTGCATGGTCCAAAAATTGGATTTCATGCTGCCCAAATAATTTTATGTTCTTCTCCTTTTTTTTTTTTTTTTGTGGTATTCTAGACAATAATAGGGTTAGATGAGAATGAAAATGTTGAAAATATGGAACCTCATTGTAAAATGACCCAAAATATGAATCAACTTTAATACTGCACATCTTATTTGGTCCCAAGTAAAAATTTCCTTAAGAATTAGTATTTTTTATTTGTTAGTAATCAAAAACAAAGTTTGAAGCTCAAGCTCAATTTGGATGCTCTGGTCATTTTTTTACCCACAGGGTGACCTTGCAAATAAAGGGTACACCCTAAAAAAAAAGAGCTCAAAATTTGCGATAAATTTATAAGGATGCAGTTTCTACAAGGCCCTGGCTGAATACAAAACAAAGACTCATCTTGAATCTTCATCTAGAAAGCACTTCAGGCATTGAAAATCTCCATGATGGCTCTAAAATCAATTTCCAACCCTGACTATGAAATTTGAAGCTCAAAAAAATCATAGATCTTGTAGATTCGTGAAAACTTATTTTTAAGTCAAAATGGATAATTTAGATAATGAGTTAAAAAAAATACGTAACTATTTTTTCATTATTCTGTCAAAAATATGTAAATACTGAGAACTTGTCTCATGTTGAGTGTTTGTTGTCTATTACATTCATATTATAATCAAAATAAAGTTTTAAATACACCATGACAATAAATGAATCTGTCTTACTAAATTTATTTCTTTTATTATTGTAATTACTTGAGACTTTTATTTTTGAAATAAGCTACATGGAACAAATTTAATGGAAAAAGTTGTTAGCAGATAGAGAATTTTAGTAGAAATAGTGAAATTCATTCAATATAATGATATTAGCATAATTTTAATGTAATCATATTCACATAATTATACTGACATACGTTTAACATAATTATATTAAATTATTAACATAAATAAACAATAATTTCATATAATTATGTTACTTTTTATAAATTATTATATGCAATATCATTTTTTAAGTATATGTAATTAAAGATTAATTATATGTAGTTTATTTTTTGCAAATTATAAAAAATATAAGTAATCAAAAAATTTCTTTTACATACCATTTCATTTTATAGGCGTCCTTATAAGAGAGAGAGAGAGAGAGAGAGAGAGAGAGAGAGGGCTCAAAAAAATTACCCCACATCAAATAATTGTTGTGAGCAAATGGCCGTATAAAACATTGGAACCCCACATAGTAATTAAAGTACTCACGCATGAGGTAAGCTTACTCACGAATGCGGTAAGCCTAGCGCATATGAGTGGATTAGGTGGCGTTCATGAGTATAAAATAAAGCTGAGCCACCACATATTTTTTAACTGGAAAAGAGTTGCAAAATAAAGATTTTGAAAAAACGTGGAAAACGTGCAATTTACAACGAACATAGAAAAAAACGTGGAAAACATGTGATTTACAAGGAATGTAGAATAGGTACAGACAGGCACTCTCTCCAATTCTCTGACATCGAACCGATATGGACCAGCTCGAACCATCTGGTTCCAGAGGGACACGGCCGGTGCCTGATATATTATAGGATCCACATCGTTCATAATGATTTTCAATCTAGATCGGGTGATTCTGTTACATATCATCTGATACATACCATTGAATTTCAAAACTTTGGTTAGGACTAAACACCAAACCAACTAATGAAGGAAGACTTGGGATTTGCCTTCAGACTTAAAAGCCAAGGACTAAGAGTTCATATGTCCTTTGTCTTTTGGACTTAAAGCAATCTGACTCGTTTTACTAGCTAGGACTTCCTTGCCTCACCATACGGCTAGAGGAGATTAAGACCAACAATACTGACTGCAGAAGAACGCCTTGCTTCCGCTCCTTTAGGAAAGAAAAGCATTCATCTTCCTCCTTTTATCAACTAACGTAAGGAGATTAACTTAAGTTGAAGTCTTCCCTGACGTTCATTAAGGTTTACTACATTTAAGCCACCTCCAGCTCTCTCCAAAAAGCTTGGGAGGTGGCAACAGAATATGTTGAAATTACTTCTTCCCTATGAAATTGGGTCAAACTAAACCGAAGGTTCATTTTTCATTATTTGACTCATTTCTCATTTATAATCTTTTCCCTAGGACTTCCAAGGTATGATCCTAATTATCATGGAGACAATTGACCGAAGAAGCAAGAAGGCTCTTCTTGCTAGCTCAATGTCGGATTCAAAGGACTAGGAAGTTGTCTAAAGCAGCCCCACCATTGCATAGACTCGACCTATAATGATTGAACAAGAACTAGTGTGGATAGAGGAACCAATTGCTTCTCCCCACGCCTGATCCCTCAAGTGAATCCATATTGAATAGAGGAACCACGAAATCCCGATGTCTTCTAAGCTTATTTTTGTCGGAACATCTTCAGACAAGGCCTCCCCAGCTAACCCCCTAAAAGAATTAGTGAACCGATCAGTATCCCTTCCTACGGTCTTCCCCTTGCCTATGTAAAATTGGTAAAAAAAAGAATGTTGAATTGCAATATCAAAGGGTTGAGCTTTGAATTCATGGCATGAACAATTCATAGGGGTAGCAGGGCTAGGAAATTAATGTTTGATTTGATAAGGACTTGAATGTATCAAATATTTATGTCCTCGGGGGGCTGACCTGGTGATATGAGACTAGATGGTGTTCTAAACCATTGTCATCCAAGTTTTCCTTGTTGATGCGAAGCGATGAGCAGCCCACAAAGTTTGATGCTTTGAGGTGGGCTTGAACAATTTTTTTGTTTGTAGTTCGAGTTTTATCTTCAATAACAAATCATCAGGAGGGATTTGGTGAAAATAGATTAAATCATACTATGAGTATTTCAACAAGCATTTTTCCCTGAGTCTTCTTGATGAAACTATTCATTAGATCGTGGAAGAAGTATCTAAAGTTTTGATGTTCAATATTACAGTTGAATCGAAAGCTTTCAATATAAGTCTGACTTACATGAGGGCCCTATATATAGATCAAATTGAGTTTGGGTAGGAATACATACTTATACAAAATCTCATTGAATGAGCAACCATAGCACATCCATCTCTCCATGCCAATCATTCCATCCATTCATCAATCCCAATGCCGATCTTTAGAGCGGAACAAAGGAACCAAATGAGGCAGCTGTAAATGGACATGGGGATCACCAAGAGTAGAATAATCTAATCTAGCATGCAAGAAGGGGAATGAAAGAATTTGGAATTCTTATGCTTTCATGCTACCTGTTCTTTGTCACCAACCATTTCTGATTACTCAAACATTTCTTCTCTCCCCAAGCCATTGTCATTTCTGATCAGCATTTCCATCTCCTTTGTCAGTTCTGCTTCATATCACATTGATAACTCAGGTACGCATAAGAGAGTCATCGATTAGCCCTCAGAGCCTTGGAATGGAAGCAAACATAGCTGGGTTAGATTACTCCCCTCTCTCCCTATATTTATAACACATACAACTGTTACTTAACACTAGGATCCGTACCTATGGTGGAAGCTGGCGGCAGGGCTTGCTTCACCAGCAGATTTGGGATCAGAACTAGGAAGTTGTCTAAAGCAGCCCCACCATTGCATAGACTCGACCTACAATGATTGAAAGAGAACCGGTGTAGATAGAGGAACCAGTTGCTTCTCCCCACTCCTGATCCCTCAAGTGAATCCATATTGAATAGAGGGGCCACGAAATCCCAATGTCTTCTTAGCTTCTTTTTGTTGGGACATCTTCAGCCAAGGCCTCCCCAGCTAACCCCCTAAAAGAATTAGTGAACCGATCAGTATCCCTTCCTCCGGTTTTCCCCTTACCTATGTGAAAGTGATAAAAAAAATGTTGAATTGCAATATTAAAGGGTTGAGCATTGAATTCATGGTATGAACAGTTCATAAGGGTGGCGGGGCCGGGAAATTAATGTTTGAATTGATAAGGAATTGAAAGTATCAAATCTTTATTTCCTCGGGGGGCCGACCTGGTGATGTGAGACTAGATGGTGTTCTAAGCCAATGTCATCCAAGTTTTCCTTGTTGATGCGAAGCGACGAGCAGCCCACAAAGTTTGACGCTCTGAGGGCTTGAACAATTTATTTGTTAATAGTTTGAGTTTTGTTTTCAATAATAAATCATCAGGAGGGATTGATAAAGCTAGATTAAATCATATTATGAATATTTCAACAAGCTTTTTTCCCTGAGTCTTCTCGATGAAACTATTCATGAAATCGCGGAAGAAGTATCTAAAGTTCTGATGTTCAATATTCCAATTGATTCGAAAGCTTTCAATATAAGTCTGACTTGCACGAGGACCCTGTATATAGATCGAATTGAGTTTGGGTAGTAGCATATACGTCTTATACAAAATCTCATTGAACGAGCAACCATAACACATCTGTATCTCCATGCCAATCATTCCATCCATTCATTGATCCAAATGCCGATCTTTAGAGCGGAACAAAAGAACCAAGTGAGGCAGCTTTAAATGGACATGGGATCAACAGGAGTAGAAGAATCTGATCTAGCATGCGAGAAGGGGAATGAAAGAATTTGGAATTCTTATGCTTCAAGCTACATGTTCTTTTTCACCAACCATTTTCAGTTACTCAAGCATTGCTTCTCTCCCCAAGCCATTGTCCTTTCTAAGATCAGCATTTCCATCCCCTTCGTCCAGTTCTGCTTCATATCACATTGATAACTAAGATAGGCATAAGAGAGTCATTGCTTAGCCCTCAGAGCCTTGGAATGGAAGCAAACATAGCTGGGTTAGATTACTCCTCTCTTCCTATATTTATAACGCATGCAATTATTGTTTAACACTAGGATCAGTACCTAGGATGGAAGCTGGCGGCAGGGCTTGCTTCACCAGCAGAATTGGGATCAGGACTAGGAAGTTGTCTAAAGCAGCCCCACCATTGCATAGATTCAACCTACAATGATTGAATGAGAACCAGTGTAGATAGAGCAACCAGTTGCTTCTCCCCACTCCTGATCCCTCGAGTGAATCCATATTGAATAGAGGGGCCATGAAATCTCGATGTCTTCTTAGCTTCTTTTTGTCTGGACATCTTCAGCCAGAGGCCTCCCCGGCTAACCCCCTAAAAGAATTCGTGAGCCGATCAGTATCCCTTCCTCCAGTCTTCCCCTTACCTATGTGAAATTGATAAAAAAAAATGTTGAATTGCAATATCAAAGGGTTGAGCATTGAATTCATGGCATGAACAGTTCACAAGGGCAGGGCCCGGAAATTAATGTTTGATTTGATAAGGAATTGAATGTATCAAACCTTTATTTCCTCAAGGGGGCGGCATGGTGATGTGAGACTAGATGGTGTTCTAAACCATTGTCATCCAAGTTTTCCTTGTTGATGCGAAGCAACGAGCAGCCCACAAAGTTTGACGCTCTGCGAGCTTGAACAATTTATTTGCTTGTAGTTCGAATTTTGTCTTCAATAACAAAACATCATGAGGGATTGGTGAAGATAGATTAAGCATACTATGAGTATTTTAACAAGCTTTTTTCCGAGTCTTCTCGATGAAACTATTCATTAAATTGCGGAAGAAGTATTTAAAGTTCAGAGGTTCAATATTCTAGTTGATTCAAAAGCTTTCGATATAAGTCTGACTTACACGAGGGCCCTGTATATAGATCGAATTGAGTTTGGGTAGTAGTATATACGTCTTATACAAAATATCATTGAACGAGCAACCATAACACATATGTCTCTCCATGCCAATCATTCCATCCATTCATCAATCTCAATGCCAATCTTTAGAGCGGAACAAAAGAACCAAGTGAGGCAGCTGTAAATGGACATGGGGATCAACAGGAGTAGAAGAATCTGATCTAACATGCGAGAAGGGGAATGAAAGAATTTGGAATTCTTATGCTTTCAAGCTACTTGTTCTTTATCACCAACCATTTCCGGTTACATGAGCATTGCTTCTCTCCCCAAGCCATTGTCATTTCTAGGATCAGCATTTCCATCCCCTTTGTCCAGCTCTGCTTCATATCACATTAATAACTCAGGTAGGCATAAGAGAGTCATCGATTAGCCCTCAGAGCCTTGGAATGGAAGCAAACATAGATGGGTTTGATTACTCCTCTCTCTCTCTCCCCCTATATTTATAACGCATGCAATTATTATTTAACACTAAGATCAGTACCTAGGGTGGAAAATGGCGGCAGGGCTTGTTTTACCAGCAGAATTGGGGTATCTCTCGCATGCAAATCTCTCTATCAAGAAAGCCTATAAACTTCTATGTTCATTGGTAGGAGCAGCAGGATGATGACGATAATATTCCTTACATAACCTACAACTGGAGGAGCAACGAAGCATCATGTTCATTACGACTATGAATCTTCATCTCTATCCCCATTGCCCTTGGGAGCATCATGACGCATCTTTGATGGAAAGAAATAATAACAGAAAAATAAAAAGAAAAAGGTTGAGAGAATATACCCTCTCTCAAGGTCTGCAAGGGAATCTACCCCAAAATAATCACTTCACAAGACCAAATTTTATTAACTCATCTACCCTCTTTACAATGAAGGGAAACCTCCCTTTAAATAAACTAAAAAATAAGATAAACAATAACAAGAAAACTGTCTCTACACTTTTCCTATTTTATCTTCCCTATTTTCTCACTCCTAACCTAATTTCTTGATCATCCATATCTTCTTTCTTTAACCATCACATACCAAAAAAGATAAGATTTTCCACATTTTATCCAAAGTCATGCTTCCCATGTTTTTATCTAAAACATTCTTGATAAAACTCCCCTTAGGTTTAACTAACTCCCCTAATTTAACCTTATCTATTTATCTTCCTAAACTAACCCAACTGATACAAGATAAACACAATATAAACTCTCTCCCACCCTAATTATCTCTGTGCAAAAGCGCATATCTGAAGAGATAAACAAAAGAACAATAAAAAATTAAAATAACCGTAATATTATTTGCATCACATCATGACTCACATCTCTGCAAGCCAAAGATCAGTTCATTAGTATGGCAGGTTCATTTCGTCATCATTTCACATCCTCTTTCTCGATAACTCCAACACATTAGACTATGTTTAAGCGAAACTCCAATAGACTTACAAGAGAACCATTCCCACTTAACTAGAGTGCAAGAATAGACCTGTTTGGACAGTCTAAGAAATCCATTGGAGAATGGAGTTATTTGTGAATATGTGAAGGAAAAAGTTCACAACATAAGTTTGTCAGCATTTTGTGGAATTTTAGAAGTCCCTGCACTTCAATTTTGGAGAGGCCCATGCTATTTCCCCCTAAACTCCTAAATGGGTGCTCTCCAAATGGGTTGTAGTGTACACTCGATCATTAATTTCAAGAACCTAGTTAGTATGGTGCACTAATCATTTTCAAGGCGATAACCTTTTATTTGATCAAATTTGTTTATTTGAGAAGAAGTAAGAAAGTTATAAGTTTGTGGGGGATTGGATGACTCTAATTGAGATGACCTAAAAGGAATTTGTGCATGGCTTGATAAAATGAAGCCTTCCACTTACCAAATAAAAAATAAAAAAATACATGAAGTTACCCACTTTAACGACATTTACATTTTCGTTTTTTGTTTTTGTGTGGGTAAGCTAATATTTTAACCATGGATGTGTATTGCAACTTTTATGCCATGCCTATTAACTAAGCATCTTCTTTTTCTTTTTCTTTTTTTGGCAAATATGTAAAAGAGGGCAAATTGGTCAATCAATAAATGAAACCATTTGAAGAAGAAATTGAGAAGAGGCAACAAGAGAAGAAGAAAATATAGCTTTTACGTGGTTCGGTCTCTTAGACATACATCCACGGTTGAAGGGCTCTTAAGTCGTACCCATTATTTCATTCACCCAGTATTAAATAAAACTTTACATGATAACTACAAAACAAAAACCAATTCCCCAAATATCTCTTGAATATATCACCAACTTATCACCAAGATATTCCTCATACTTAATGACCCAAAACTATGGTATATGGATAACCATATCGAGTATTATTTCAACGCCATTTACTTTTGATACAAGGAGGTCTTAATCATAGACTGTTTACATTTGAAAACAGGCGATTGAGGATGTATTATTGTTTGGGTACGAAGTCCAAAATAAAATTTTTCGAATGTTGTGACACACTTTCATCTATTAGATTTCACATCTAATGGCTAAAAATGATTGTGACCTTGTACTAAAACTCAACGGTCTCATAGTATGCAACCCCATAAGAACGTGCTACTTTCTTTTTGAAATTAACCGGAGAATATGGGTATTAAACGAATAGGAGTTTAGATTTAGTTTTTAATATCGGATTAATTAGCAAACATTTCTAACCCATATTATTGAGAGCAAGCACCAGTATCATACTTATATATAACCAAGGGAGGGTAAGATACTGAGGGCTAATATTTTTGCTTCGATTGGTTTGGATGATAAATAATTTATAGGTTACACATAAATATATAACCTCAGGAGCTCTCCACCTCTTCATTGCAGCTCCTTAATTGAAGAATTAATACATAAACAAAGTTGTGTTGGATATTTGTCGAAGTAAGTGGTGGTTTTCAACCATGGTTATAGGGAGGCAAATGTTAGGGTAGACTCTTTCGCCAAAGATGGAGTTCACGATCATTTAATTGTTTCTCCTTTGACTTTATTATCGAGATATTTTTTATTTGTGATTAATAAAATTACATACTCTTGTCAAGAAAAAAAAAACAAAGTTATACAAGAACAAAAATTTTCTAAAGATCAAGAGAATGAAAATACAATTGTTATAGAGAATGAAAACTTCCAAAAGTAAAATGAAAATCAAGTATCACAAACCATACCTGGCTGAGCACTTAATCTTCCGATGAGAGCGAATAAGAACACCAATCCCAAGATAGCCATGTACTATCCCCCCATTCTTGGCTTCAGGATATTCTCTCTCTGTCTCTCTCGCTAGACTTCAAATCAATACATGTAACACACAAATATAATCAGACCAAATTCTCTCTCTCTCTCTCTCTCTCTCTCTCTCTCTCTCTAAAATTCAAATCAATACATGTAACACACAAATATAATTAGTCCAAATCATTAGATGAACCTAACAAGCTAAAACTAAGTATTTTTTATACACATAGTTAGATCAAATATGATTCTTGGTTTTCTTCTTTAAGAGAGAGAGAGAGAGAGAGAGGAGAGAGGGGAGAGAGGAGAGAAGAGAGAGAGAGAGAATGACTTACTTTGCAGAGGTTTAACTTGGAACCTCTAAGGCTTCATAGTTCATTGAGAGAGAATGAAGGAGATTGAAATTCGGGTCTTCAAGGAAATCTGTCTTTCTCTCTCCTGTTAGGTAAAATGGGGAGGAAATGCAGAACCATTGGAGTCGTTAGAGAGAGAAAAAAAAAGAAGAAAAGAGAGATGAGAGAGGCAAATAAAATAGAGGGGGTGGAGTTAGCATTCTGGTGGCTCCACTGTCGTCTCTCTCCTTGTCCCTTGTCTGCATGGAATATAATTCATTTTACCATGAAACCCTTCATTATGATTCGTGATAACCATAAAGTCCTTTTTATTAGAAAAAGTCATTCGCTTGCCCTTTCCATACGTGCGATATACTTGTCTTTGTAGGGGCATAAGGGCTTTTTGGTCACCAAAGTTCACAACAGCCCTTATTCGTAAAAGAGGGTCACCAAAGTTCACAACAACCCTCTTTGTAGGGGCATAACCCTCTTTTACGAATGAGTTAATCCTGCTTATAGAGGTTTCACCAAACATGGTGAACACTCAAAAGTCAAACTTAATTATAATTAAAATAATTGAAAACAAATTCAGAATTAGATGCAAATGACGAGACCATCCCTGCATGCAAGCTAATGACCATCCCTACAAAAGCCCTTATTCCCCTACAATTTGTTAACCAAAAAGCCCTTATTGCCAGTTTTGTGAACTTTGGTGCCCTGCTGCAGCCTCTCTCATAGGGCTATAGTGGAGGGTCCTTCTTTGGTGCAAGGGCACCGCCCCAGGTCACTAAGCTGGAGGATTTATTTCTCGGCATAATCCTAGTCTGTGAGTGTTTCGTGAACCCGCGAGACCAAACTGTCGCCGGCTCTCTCCTTATCCGCATGGACTCATGGAAGTACGTCAAAAATGATATACAATAACTTGTCCTGCCGAATGTTGCACTTCTAGAGAAGCCAGAAGTGCAACATTCGAAAAAATTTAACGTCGTAGCTCCTCTGACGAATCCTTGTCAAGACGTGTTTATTGTCTCTCGATGATATTTTTCTTCTTGATCACCAACACAGCGCAATCCTCGAGGGGTAGACCTTGCTGAGATTTTCCCTTGACCGGGGGGGGGGGGGAGACTAAAGTGGTTTCTGGTGCCTTGTTGAGGGCCTTTCTCCGAGTCCCGCCAAAATCCGTTTTTTCTTTTTGGGAGATCTCGATAATATTCTGCCATCGACGGGCTTACGACTTCTCAATGCGAACTCCCAGTTTCCAGCCAGTGTGGGCCCTTATTGTGAGCTTTATCCCATTCTGACCGGGGAGGTTCTGAAGTTCCAGTTGGCGGGGGCCCTTCTTGTGAGCTTTATCCCTATCCAAAAAGAAAAGCCATGAGCAAACAAGGTAACTCTTAGCTTACGTCCTACAAGTCCAGTTGGGGGTCTCCCGAATTACCCAGACATAAAAGGAGGATGGCATTCAAGGCGGTCCCATTTTAGGGGACTTCAACCTGGATGCTTGAAGGTTGGTGGAGGAAGAAAAGGTAGACAAGGTACCTCTTCGGCTTACGTCCTACTGCAGTGGCCGGGGGTTTCTTGGCGTGTCCCGATTGTCCAGGCGTGATAGGAGGATGGCCTTACAGGCAGTCCCATTTTAGGGGACTTCACCTTGGGTGTTGGAGTTTGATTAGAAGAATGGCAGGCAAGGTACCTCTTTGGCTTACGTCCTACTGATGTGGCTGGGGGTTTCTCAGCGCGTCCCGATTGTCTAGGCGTGATGGGAGGATGGTCTATGAAGCGGTCCCATTTTAGGGGACTTCACCATGGCAGCAAGAGTTCGATGGAAAAGAAGAGGAGAGGATTTGTTTTTGTGTTGGTGGCACTAAGGCATGTGATAAAAGGGTGGCACCAAAGCACTAAGGCTTCGGTGCCGAAAATAAGAAGGCGACATTAAGGCTTGGGATAAAAAGGGTAGCACCGGAACGCTAAGGCTCCGGTGCCGAAAATGAGAAGGCAGCACTAAGGCCTAGGAGAAAAAAAAAGGTGGCACTCGGGTCGAAAAAATTTTGAAGGCACTGGGGCCGTGGTTTTTTTTTGGAAGGCGCTGGGGCCGTAGTTTTTTTTGGAAGGCACTAAGGCCGTGGTTTTCTTTGGAAGGCACTAGGGCCATGGTTTTTTTGGAAGGCACTAAGGCCATAGTTTTTTGGAAGGCAATGGGCCCGTGGTTTGTTTTTTTTTAAGGCGGGTAACAGGAGGTTCGGTCCAGGCACCCATTGCCGGTTTCACCGAGGCCGCAGAGATATGGTGCCAACAAAGTGGTTTCACGATACCCTTCGTTGGGGTGTTTTTTACCCATGACTTCGAGGTCACGTCCAGCAATTAGCTTTCGATTTTACTCATGGTGCCCTTTACAGGTTTTCGTCATGCTCAATTTTTTTTATGACTCTTTTACTCATGGCTTCGTGGTTATGCCCGCCTGTCATTTTCACTCATAGTGCCTTTTGCAGGTTTTCACCATGCCCCTATTTTTTTTTTGGGCGATCTTATCCATAACCTCTTCTTATATTTTTGGACCATGTCCGCTTGAAGCTCTTTTTCTTTTACTCGCGATTATTGCCATCGCGCCCGACTTTTTTTTTTCCTTTTTTTCTTTGAGAGAAAGAGGCCACCAAAGTGGTGAACCTTGACGGAGGGGTCTTGAGAGTCTTGAGGGTGCGACCCTTCCCCGGGTTGATTGTAGCGGCTCGAGGCCAAAGAAGGGCATCTCTTTTTTTTTTTGAGGGGTGGGTTGGTCGAAAGAATAGCTTTATGGTGACCCAGGCGGTTTGTGTCCACGCGAGGTCGATGATGGGGGAATCCGCAGGAGGTGTTGGATGGTGCCCACGGAGGTGGGATATTGGAAGTACCCGCAGGGGGTGAATGGAGGCGGCACCCGTGGGGGTTGAATGGAGATGACACCCGTGGGGGGTGAATGGAGATGGCACCCGCGGGAGGGGAGGGGGGTTGAATGGAGATGGCAGCCACGGGAGGGGAATGGAGATGAACATGCCCTGAGGGGGCGAAGCTTGCAAAGGCACCACCTGCATGCTAAGAGAGTTCAGATGGTGAACGCCATGTGGCAACGGGGCCTCGACGCAAGATCTGCATGAGTGATTTGTTGATGTGCCAGGCTGGTAGCATGGTGGAGCGAGATTTGACCGCGACGCTTCGTGAGTAATGCCTGGTAGGTGAGGCGTGAGAAGGCTTAAATGTCATGGTCAACAGGCGCCGTTGTGGCGACACGTGGCTGAGCAACTGAGCGGCAGGGCACTCGGGAAGCAACAAAATTTGATGAGCCTAGGCCTTTAAAAAGGGTTAAAGGCCTAGGCAGAAGAGCAAGATTGCAGCTTTTCCCCTTTGAGACGAAGTTCCTTTTTGGAAGCTCCTTTGTGTGGAGGCAGCGTGGAGACTTCGTTTTCTTTGAAAGCTTGGCCGGTGAGCGATACCTGCAGCGAGGGCTGACTGCTTGACACCGACCTTTGGGGTACGTACGGGCGTTGGGCATCCTTGTGAAGACATTTGCCCTTGTGGAGGCGACGATGGACCCGTGACAGAGGGCGAGCTTGTTGCTGCGAAGCTCCTCTGTTTGTGCAGGACCCATGGCGTGAGGCCCACGGCTGTATATGAGGTGTTGGGGGCCTGTTGCCACTGTTGGTGGGGGCGGCGCGCCTAGGATTTGCACGTGTTCTGCTCCCACCGAAGAGCGCACGGCTCTTCACCTTCTTCATCGAACGAAAGGGGGGTGCCCCCCTCCCCCCCTTCTGGTTCTCAGAAGGCAGGAAACCCACTTCAGAATGGGAATACTTCCTCGTAGCTACTATTCATTGTAACTGTGATTCTGTAATCCTTTACATTCATGAAATAAATTTCCTTTTTGAGTTAGCCGTTTGTGGTCGCCTTGCATGCCTTTGATTGCCGCTTCTTTTTCTCTCCTTTTTTTGTGGGCCGGTGAAGTCCTTATCCCTGGTGATGGTGGGGACAAGGAATGGCCCGTGGAACGTCTATCTTGGCTGTGGGGTAGTTGCTGCTTGTTGCGTGATGGTGGTTGGGATGCCCTTGCGGGTTTTCATCCCAACCCTTGAGGGGTACGTCATTGCTGATTTTCGCAAGACCCCTTTTTTTTTCTTTTTCCTTGTTTTTTTTTTTTTTTTTTGGGGGGAGGGGACCGCAGGGGGGTCCCGTATGTGGGCGAGACAAGGAACAAGATTCGCTTGTCCGTGAAGCACAGTGGTGTGGAGGCGTGCCTTGGACACTCAGAGGGGGCCCTTGCTGTGGGCAGGCCGAGTGCAATTGGGCTGTATGTATTAGCTAGGAGGCGTTTGGACGGCGATAGGCATTTCATTCCTGGTAGGCCATGTCATGCATGCAACAGTTACTGCAGAGAGAGAGACGCGACATCGGCGTCGTACGACAGTTCGATTACATGCCCTTAGTGCTTCCTCGAGACTGAGCGTAATCTTTCGCATGTGTGGCATGTCACTTGGCGTGTTGTTCGTACGACAGTATTTTTGGGGCACGAAGCGTTGGTCCGTGTGACGCTTTGATTTGCATGCTGGCGCTGCTTCAATGCATGGCCTCTGATGCTTTGCTTCGTGTGCCACCAACGCTCTCTTGCGATTTGGGGGGGTGTTGCCCGTCGATTAGGCCTCCTGCTGCCGGACACTATAAAAGGAGGGGTGTCTGTTCTTCGCTTCTACCCAGGGTCTGGATCCCAAGTACAAGCAATCACCCTTAGCACCTTTGTTCGGACCTCCTTTTCGACGTTCACCCCTTTCCGAAGCAACACTTGCAAGCAGGACCTACGGCTGGTTAGAATCCACGCTCTCCTCCAAGCAATGTGTGGCTACTTGAGCCTGGCGCACGGCTGGTGCAGCGTTTTGACCATAACCCCTTGGCTTTTTCTTTGGTGCAGAGAAGCATCTGAAGACAGAAGATTTATCGTCTTTATCGCCTCCCTTGACGGCGCCACGGGTGCCACTCGGCCTTGAAGCACTTTCACCTAGGGGTGACACGGGAGAGTCCCTGCCCGAGGGTCATGTAGACCTCCCTGAGCCTTCGGCCCTTGCAAGTATAGGGGCATCGTCTGACCCTCACCCTTCTATGTCTGCGGGTCCCATCGCCTTGGCTCCTTCATCGTCAGATTCTGAAGGATCGATCGTGGAGCGCATGGTCCGAGTGGGCCTCCAGGTGTTGCGCGAGTGTCCCATTTCTGACCTCAAGATAGAGCTCAAGGTGGTTAAAGCCTGTGCAGCTGGCTTGGAAGCTGTGCACCCCGTAGAGGGGGTCTTTAGCCGGCTAAAGGAGCTACTGGGGGATTTCGCCAACTGGGGCTTAGCAGCAGTTTTCAATGGGATTGCCACGCCAAAAGTCCTTGACGCATGCATAGCTTCCCTTCAAGAGAGGTTGGCGAAGAAGCGATATTTCCTGCGGGAGTACGAAGAAGAGAGGGAGCGACTCGCTGCTAAGGACGCTCAATTGATCGAAGAAGAGATCAAACTTTCCTACCGGCTGGCGGACATAGAGAGTACGATTGCTTCTTCGCGAGCTCACGCAGTTGACCCAAGGGCTTGCCGTCATCAACATAGGGAGGCGATGGCTTCGAGGTGTCGTAGATTGGCGCGCATAAGCATGGAGATGAAGCAGCTCCAAAGACAAGTTAGCTTGAAATTAAAATCAGTCATTGGATACGCTGGGTTTAGGGCCCTTTATTCATGGCCTCATCCAAGTGAAACTAAGGGTCTGAAAGAGTTCACGATTAGATATATGGCCCTCGGAGGACGGCAAAGAATGTCCATTAAAAGGAGCAGACCGACGGGGTCGTTTTTGCTCGTCTGAGCGAGTGATGAGGAATGTCTCCCTCCATGAGTAGCAGAAACAGGCAGCATTGGAGGAGGCACTGGCGTTGAGAGAGAAAATGCGCGAAACGCTCGATCATTTTTTACGGTCTCTCCCCCCTTTTCTCCCCTCTTCTTCTTTTTTTTTTTTTTTGTGTGCAGGCCTTGATAGCCCGCTCAATGAGATACTGTAACCTCTTCGCACATATGAATAAAGTAGACCCCCCCCCCCTCTCTCTTCTTTTTTTTAGTGTACCGTGTTAAGGTTGCTTTTCCCTTCTTTTTTTTTGTTGCACCATGGTTTCGAATTCTGCCTTCCCGTCATCGCGGAGAAGTCCTGATTCGAGAGAGAATAGCATATGCATCGGGTCTGGTTACCCCAAGTAACCAAGACCCTGTTTCTAGAGATGTCTGGCTGACACAGCCTCTATTACGGCAAAAGGGGTCAGCATCACTTTTCCGTCGTTCAGACCCTGATTGCAGGATGGCTCATAGTCCATCTTCTTCTTGATTTGATGGGCCTTAGGTCCATACAAGTCCCATCTGGGCATACCCACATCCTTCGGCAAAAGGGTCACTCTGCACGCTCGGCTTACTAGGGCTTTCACAGGATTCTGAGACAAGCCTAGCAATGGGAAGGGAGTTGTCTTCAGAGGAACAGCTTCCTTCGCCCCCATCTCCTCTTCCCCCATTACCTTGGCTCGGTAAGGCACGGCCGAATCCTCCCCCTTTGTTGCGGGCACCGGGTCTCGCGGGGCAAACATTGGGGGTTGGTCAGAGTGAGTTGGACCACTCTTCATTTTCGGGTGGCCTAGCCGAATCCCTGACATGCTAGCCGATAACTCCGGTGCACCCCGAGAGTCGAACGTGTGTCAAGACTGTGCTGTAGGTTTGGCCTCATTCCCCCCTTTTCCTCTGATGGTGAGGGGTAAGACTTTGGGGATCTGTAGGATTTTGCCTGACCCCTGGCGGTGCAGTGCAGGGAGTAGGTACTGGTCACTCTTGCCCCGTTTGATGTTCAGCATTTTAAGTATCTGAAGTACCCTGGAGCCATATGGTAAGTCGCTGACCCGCGAGTAGGAAGGTCATCAAGTTTTCTTAGTGAGGCCGAAATTTGTAGCACCCTCGGCTTTTTCTGGTTGTAGAGACCGTCCCTTCTTTGGGTAGGGAAGCAAGGATGTGCAGGATCTTTGCTTCAACCCTATCATGCGTCAGCCTGGATAGAAGAGAAGGGGGGATGCGCAGGATCTTCATCCCTTCTTCATGATGAGCGGACGAGGATGTTGGCAAGTCCAATCCTACCACCATGTCACCGTCGGGTCTGTTCAATGCCTCTATCAGGAGAACTTCTTGCGTGGGAGAGGAGGAAAGGATCACTTCTGACTCACTTCTTAAATCCGACTGCTCTCCCAATGTCGGGGGGAGGCTTTCGTCAATTGAGATTAGAGGGACAACTTTCACGCATCTCTTCTCTTCCTGAAAGAGATGATGCAAAGACTTCGTCATGTCCTCGACATCTTCATGAGAGGTCGAAGCAGTCTCCCTTAGCGTGGGATCTTTTCAGGATTTTGCCGACAGTTCGTGCCCCTGTGATCGCGGTAGGTCCGCAAAATAATACTTCGCATCCGCATAATATGTTTCAACGATCTGGAATGGCCTCTTGTCAGCTTAGACCACGTGTTAGCTCCCGTCCTTGCTGTATTTGAAGCATTGGTGAAGCATGGACGGGACCACCCCATGCTCATGGAGCTTAAGCCATATTGTGCCCGTCAGTTTTTCCCCCCGCCTGATTGAATCCCTGCACTGTTAAGCACGTAGGTTCGAGCTAGTCTATGCTCAGGCCAATCCAGGAAAGAACCCTTTTAGGTATCAAGTTCACTGTGGATCCTCCATCAATCATGATGCGATTGATTGGGGAGGCATGTAGCTCGCCCGATACAAACAGCAGGCGGTTATGTGACCTTTCCCAAAGTTGTAAATCATCGTCAGAGAATGTGATAGCCATGCAATCGTAAAGTATGGCCGGGTCCACTTCGACTCGTTCGACCTCCGTTTCGTATACTTCAGGGCTAGAAAGTGCTTGCACCAAAGCCATCTGAAGGTCTTTAGATAGCATAAGAGCGTCATAGATTCTTAAGTGTGCGGGGAGCTTCCTCCAATGTCCGATCACATCATACTTAACTTTATCAGTCTCCCTTCGCCTTAAGGGGAGGAGGTGTCGCCGAGATGCCTCCTGATTGAGGGGCGTTTGCCCCAGACATCGAAGGGGCAACGAATCTCTTGGCGGCCTCTGGTGGGGGAATTTGACTGCACTGCGCGACTGAAGAAGGCCCAGCAAGAGTGAGGGAACACCGAAACACTGCAGGGGTGGTTGTCAGCAAGGGGATGGTCTACGTGGCAACTTGAGGGGTCGAGGGATCTTGAAACTGCCTTGGGGAAGAAGAAGGCCGCGCGTGGGAGTGGGCTGACTCGTGGGAAGGGGTCAATAGTGGCACCGGGAACCTTAAGGTCTTTGACGGAGGGGGTCTCTGATCAAACCTCAGCCTCCTCTCCAATCGTAGATGCATCCGGCCCGCTTAGGTCGTTGCATATCCTTGATGAAAGGCCAGCATGTAATACCCCTCATGATTGAGAAGAGAGACATGATCAAACTTGGTTCCTGCTTTATTACAGGCCGACGTGGGGGGTGCCCTGTCGTTGGCATTGACACTTGAGGGTCCCGAGGGTATGCCCCAAGTCATTCAGGCTCTAGACATCCTTGGGGACGTGGATTGGTCGCACGAGGTACCACGCTTCGTACCCCGACCGCACAACAATGAGCGGCGCAGTATGCCTTGTCCTGCTTGTCGCGTGTTTGTTCAGGCCCACTATGCTTCGGGAAGCTCTCCGAGGGGGTGGTTTCTGCTTGCCGCTGTGAGAGTGGGACTCTCGTACACCCCTTTTGTCTGTCGCGTAGGCCGCGACGAACGACTAAAAGCAGCTTTCACCTTTTTCCCGCCTAGCCCGCTCTGCTGAGGTGCAAGAGGACCTGATCAGATCCAGCATAGTGAGGTACTCGGGAAGGGACAGCTCCGAGAATGAGGCTTTGTCCTTTCGGATCCTGCGCCGGGAGTCGGCTCGCATTTGTGAGGGGCGGGGAGTAGGGGGGATGATGCTTGAAGATAACTTCCTTGAGTACCGCGTTAGTGAGTGGTACGGTAGTGGTAGGCCGAGGAACGAGTGTTTGTCCCTTTCCGCAACCAAGAGCGTCCCTGGACCTACACGTGTGTGTGCAATCCGTTGTGGTATTTGGGGCGGCCATAGAGCCCGCCCCTTGTGTGGTGAGGGGCAGAGTGCGTGTGACAGCTGCCCATTTAGCCGGTGAGGCCGTTGGGCCTCCCGTATGCATGTGCGTTTGATTGGGGGGCTTCCGATTGTCTCGAAAGTCATGTGCCGGTCGGGGGCCAACCCTTGGGCTGCCCCGAACCGTAGATCTGTTATGCATGGCACGGGAGGCCTCTGAGTCACCAGCGCCGCATCCGGGTCGAAAGTGACCCAAGACTATTTGAGGGACTGGGCTGCCCGGATTCATTATTATGGCGATCAAGCCGCCATGGAATTTATGGACATGGGTGTACGCAGTGAAGTAACCGCGCAGGCTGACATGGAGCTCGCCAGGGAGTGGTATGTGTGCGGGGCGCCAGTGTTGGCGACACCCCTTTGGGTAGCAGATGGGGTCGCCTTCCGGCTACCCGTAGCAACGACAGTCCTGCCAGGGCCAACCGGGTGAGAGGGAGTAGCAAAGTCGCCATGCACCCCATAAGACCGGAATAGGCGGGGCAAAGTTCTTGAGGGCCTGTGCCCCGAAATTTCCCAGCCGAGGCCGGGATGGCCGGGCCAGCATAGCCGCAAAGACGACACGCAGGGGAGGGAGGATCGCACAGTCGAGCCTCTCCATGAGGAGCAGCAGTATGGGGTTGTAGAACTCCCCAACCCGAAGGAAAGAGGGATAAGTGGATCCCATAATAAGAGTGGAAAGAGGGGATAATAAGAGTGGAAAGAGGGGATAAAGAGATTAGTACCTGGAGACGGCTCGAGCCAGCGAAAGGGTGACGCGTCCCCAGTGGAGTCGCCAGTTGATATCAGTGGGGTCCTAGTTTCCCTTTGTGCGGGAGTGAGAAAACCCTCTCTCGAACAACCGCAAGGGTCCGACGAGCAGTGGATGCCTGAGGCCTCCTACTTGCGGATAAGAAGCCGACAATTAGAGAGATTTTTGCAACTAGAGCGCGGATTGCTCTTACGCCGCTTGAAGGTTCCAGAACGCGCTTGGGCGGATGTCCCTCTTAGAGCAATTACGAAGCCCTCAAGAAGTTCGTCAGCACGGTTTGGATAGGAGCTCTTCTCAGGTTCTCTCTCTCTCTCTCTCTCTCTCTCTCTCTCTCTCTCTCTCTCCATGCTATAGGGACAAGGTCCTGATGTCCCTCCTCCCTGGATGCCCTTCTCAGAAGGGTTTACTGACCACTAATAGGGGCGTGGGTATAAGTCAAGGGAAGAGTCACGCGGCTTAGGAGACACCCACAGGCTCGCGGACAGACCATGCGAAGACAATCGCATGCGCGAAAGTGGGAGGAAGAGAGAGAGAGAGAGAGAAGGAATGACTCGGCTTGGGGAAATGGGATGACCTGCACGACCAGGGTATCCGCAGGACCGCGCACTCAAGGGTACCCTCCCTCTCGAAGTTTTATCTTTCTTCCTCTCTTCTCTCCCGAATGGGCTAGGGGGCTCACAAAATAAGACAAAGCAAGAATGAACTAGCCTCGATTCTTCCCACCGTTTGGGGTAATGGGGCTTCCAAAGAGGGAACCTTTTGAAGCGATTTTCTGGCCCTCTTTTACAAATGAGCTAAGCCTGCTTATATAGAGGATTTACCAAACAGGGATGAATGCTCAAAATTCAAACTTAATTACAATTAAAATAATTGAAAACAAATCGAAAATTAGACGTAAATGGCCAAAATGCCCCCTGCGATCTTTTGCCCAAATGACGAGACTGTCCCTGCAGGCAGGCTGCTCTGCCATGGGAAAACCTTGGAAGCTGGTTCTGCAACATGCGGCAATTGTTCAGCTTTTTCAGCAATTCGTTCTTCTTTCGATTGCGAGCATTTTGATGCTCTTCAATCTTGCTATGGTGGACTTCTTCCCCGGGGTGAACGTCTGGCCAATTTTCAGAACTTTGTTTGCCGACGCTTCTCCGAGCTACGTCGTTTTAGCTCTTAGCTCTGCTTGCAAGTCAGAGAGGAGGTTGTTGCAGTCTTTTTGCACCAAGTTGTGGCCGATTTAGTGCAGAATTGCGTCTTCGGTTATTTTGGAAAGTTACAGGAGAAAGGGATTCCGACAACCGACTGAATTTGCTTCTTTGGTGACCTGAGGACTCACATTCATCGAACAAGGGATTGAATGCAAGAGTCATACCAGAATGTAGCTCTGTGCGAGGTGATTCTTTTGAACTCCTCCTCGCGCCAATCCATGACCTGGATTTTGAGCTATGCTTCATGGAATATGGAGCCTATTGGACCTCTCTTTTTTGTCCTAGTTTCTCTGGCTGAATTTCTATTTAGAGCAACAAGGGTCCCCGATCACGCCACAGTGAGTGCCTTAGGTCAAAATGACGAGGCTGGTATGATATAGAACATGTCAACATTTGAGCTCGGGCTGATCTCATAGAAGAGCGTCGTAGGTTGGAGAAGTTGTTGACGAAAGCCTTGACACAACCCCATTTTCGAGACTGGTTTGGTAAGCCACATCGCGCTAAGGTAAAACCTATGAGTTGCGAGGCCGCATGAGCATTGACCATTAAGAGAGCTCCGTTTAAGCCCAAATTTGGTCCTCGGGGATTTTTTAACTTTTTGAGTACAATGCCGATGGTCTAGTCCTGGGAAGTTAAAAAAGAATTGGGTATCGGTATTGGATTAGCTTTAAGTAATAAGCGAGATATAAATGTTAAAATTGGGACCTAGATATTTATTTATTTTTTATTAATTTGTCAAATATTATGTTTTGGAATACAATATCAATCGAAAGTAAAGTACGTTGGATTGAGAGAGAGAGAGAGCGAGAGTTATGAGAGTTTTATTGATGAGTGAGAGAAGCGACCTAGAGAGAGACACATTTGTACACCAATTGATGCAAATGTTCCATGATAAACTTCATTGCCCCTCAAAATTAAAGCAATTATTGACAATATCAAACACAACCTCAATTTAATTAAGTTTAAACAATAACCTGTAATAGTTTAAACCAATGGTTTAAAAAACGGATCGGTGACCCGGATCGGGCTTCCAAAAAACCGATCCAGATCGGCGAATCGGCGATCCGGATCGGGAATCGGGTGAATCGGTAAGAATAAAGCTTAAAAAAAAATTCGAAAAAATTATTAAACTTCATTATAAATATTGTTTTTTAGGAATTCAATAAAAAATGAGGGTACTCCATTAAGAATTTTCATGTTTTTGAATGAATATACGAATATTGATATGTTCTTTCCCTGCATGAACCGTCATTCAGCATTTAATTTACAGTATTTCGTGCTCATCCCTACACTGTTGCTGTTGGGACTCGATATGTGAATAATATGGTTGGGATAGGGTGGCCTCAGAATCATCATCTCTCTCATTTTCTCTTTGAATAATATGGATTAAAAAAAAAAAATAACAAATTTTCAAAAAAATCGATCATGGATTAAAAAAAAAATCACAAATTTTCAAAAAATTCTATCATGGATTACAAAAAAAAATTCGATCATGGATTAAAAAAAAAAAATCACAAATTTTCAAAAAATTCAATCATGGATTACATAAAATTCGATCATGGATTACATAAAATTCGATCATGGATTACAAAAAAAAACAAACAAAAAAAAACAAAAAATTCAATCGTGGATTACAAAAAAAGAAAAAAACAGTTCGATCATGGATTACAAAAAATTCAATCATGGATTACAAAAAACTCTATCATGGTTTACAAAAAAAGCAAAAAACAAAAAATTCAATCATGGATTACAAAAAAAAAAACAAACATTTCGATCATAGATTACAAAAAAAAAAACAAACATTTCGATCATGTATTACAAAACATTCGATCATGGATTACAAAACATTCGATCATGGATTACAAAAAATTCTATCATGGGTTACAAAAAAAAAAAAAAAAAAACAACAAAAAAATCGATCATGCATTACAAGAAAAGAAAACAAACATTTCGATCATGGATTACAAAAAATTCTATTATGGGTTACAAAAAACCAAAAAATTCGATCATGGATTACAAAAAAACAAAAACAATTCGATCATGGATTACAAAAAAATCGATCAAGTATTACAAAAAAATCTATCATGGATTACGCACACAAAAAAAAAAAAATTCCGTACAGACTCGCCGATTCACTGTTCGGACTCGCCGATTCCGTACAGTGAATCGGCGATTCACTGTACAAAATAGTCCGGTTCTCTCTAGAACCGGACGATTTCCGATTTTTTAGGCGATCCGGTCCCATTTCACGATTTTCGAGTCGAACCGAGCGAGTCCGGTTCGACTCGGCGTTTTTTAAAACGCTGGTTTAAACATACATAATTAAAACTGTAAGAACTAAGAAATCAGCCCATTCAAACACACATGCACAATGCAAGCAGTAAGAAATAAGCCCATTCAACAATAACCCGTAATAACTTGAGCACTACTTACATTCAGCACTGATGCATCTATATCCTAGTCTAGAAAATATACGTCATTCATAAGTCATGCACACAATATTTGTGTGCTCTCTCTCTCTCTCTCTCTCTCTCTCTCTCTCTCTCTCTCTCTCTCTCGCTAAGATTATAATGACACACAACATTTGTATGTTATTTGTTAAGACATTTGTGATGCATGTCAAGCAACATTCACAATTCATGCATCCATAAAGAAAACCATGTACAAAACCAGCCCATTCAACAATAACCTGTAAAGATCACCACTCATCCATCTCAAAAGAGAATTGTGAGAGAGAATCATGAATTGTGAGGACTTAGGAGTTTTACACTACCAAATATTTTATAGGAATAAAGATCTCAACAAGAGGGCAATCAAACATAGTTGTAATAAGAAAATGTAAATGTCGGTAATTCATGCATTTCTTGTTTGCATAAAAAGATATAAACAAACCCACATCATAGTTGTATATCTTAGAAAAAATATATCAGATTTCATGAACCCATAAGCATTATTCTCAAAACGAAATATAACAAAATAAGCGTGGTAGCTACAACATTCATAATTGGAGCTAATTAAAACTCACCAAATCCAATGACAAAAATCACAAAAAAGTATGCAAGATTATTCTCAATTCTAGTTTGCTTTCAGCATTTTATTCAAAAACAGGAAGCAAGTAGTCAAAAACCCAAATGCAAAAATAAACATATTCAATAAAAAAATGAAAATATTGGTAATTCATGCATTTATTGTTTGCATAAAAAGATATAAACAAACCTACATCATAGCTGTCTATCTTAGAAAAATTATATCAGTGAACCCATAAGAATTATTCTTAAAAAAGAAAGGTAACAAAATAAGCATGGTAGCTACAACATTCATAATTGGAGCTAAGTAAAAGTCACCAAATCCAATAACAAAAATCACAAAAAAGTAAGTAAGATTATTCTCAGTTCCAGTTTGCTTTCAGCATTTTATTCACAAACAGGAAGCAAGGTTAGCACTGTATCACAGAGAAAGTAGTCAAAAATCCAAATACAAAAATGAACATATTCAATAAGAAAATGAAAATATTGGTAATTCATGCACATCTTGTTTGCATAAAAATATATAAATAAACCCATATCATAGCTGTATATCTTAGAAAAATTATATCGTATTTCATGAACCCATAAGCATTATTCATTAAAAAAAGAAGGGTAACAAAAAGAGCATGGTAGCTACAGCATTCATAATTGGAGCTAAGTAAAATTCAACAAACTTAAAGATAAAAAAATAACAAAAAAGAGATCTTTTCCTCAATAAGAAGGATCAGAGCTCAAAGAAGAGATAGTGAGAGAAAGATGAAGAAAATTCGAGCCAATAGCATACCTCAAGATTAATAACACAGAGAGAATAAAAGATCTTACTTCAAGAGCTCAAGAACAAACACAAAGATCAATAACACAGAGACTAAGAGCTCTTTGCTTCAAGAGCTAAAGAACGAACACATATATCAATCGATTTAAATAGAGCTCAATAAAAAATGTATGGTCCATCTAAAAATAACTGTAAACAGAGATCAGAGCTCAGAGTAAACAAAGTAAAAACAAACACAGAGATCAATATATTTAAACAGAGCTCAATAAAAAATGTATGGTCCATCTAAAAATAACTGTAAACAGAGATCAGAGCTCATAGTAAAAAAAGAAAGAACAAACACAGAGATAAATAGATTTAAACAGAGCTCAATAAAAAAATATATGGTCTATCTAAAAATAACTGTAAACAGAGATCTGAGCTGAGAGTAAAAAAACAAGAACAAACACAAAGAACAATAGATTTAAACAGAGCTCAATAAATAATGTATGGTCCATCTAAAAATAACTGTAAACAGAGATCAAAGCTCAAAGTAAAAAGAGCAAGAACAAACATAGAGATCAATAGATTTAAACAGAGGTCAATAAAAAATGTATGGTCCATCTAAAAATAACTGTAAACAGAGATCAGATCTCAGAGTAAAAAAAAGCAAGAACAAATACATAGATAAATAGATTTAAAAAGAGCTCAATAAAAAATTTATGGTCCACCTAAAAAAAATTGTTAACAGAGATCAGAGCTCAGAGTAAAAAAAACAAGGATCAATAGCTGTAAACAGAGACAATAAAGTCAATAGCATACCTCAAAATCAATAACAAGGATCGGAGCTCAAGAACAGCTGAGTAAACCCTAGAGAGGGCTGTGTGAGAAGAGAGGGGTATGTGTGGTGTACTGCGAACAGAGGGCTGGCTCAGCGGTTGAACTCGAAGAACAGAAGATAGGGGTCGTGCTGCGAAGAGAGGGGTGCTCAACGGCCAAGATGGGAAGATGTGAACGACCTCAGTGGCGAAGATGGGAACGAAAAGAAGAGAAGAAGAGGAACTAGGGTTATCGCGGAGGGGGGAGGCGGGAGGGGGGAGGGGGGGGGGTGGGGGCGTCTGGGGTGAACTTCATTAAAAAAAAGTTCCAATTTTAAGTTCCGTCCAGTGGGCCGGAACTTTCTTTAACGCGGCACAGGAAGATGAACGGCGCCGTGAAGTTTTGTTGTGAAGTTTTTTGTTTTTATCGAACCATGAACAGTATTAAGAAGTTCTCAACTTTCAAAAAAAAGTTTCTTCTTATCAAACACGCTCTTAGAGGGAATATAAAAAGCTCAATATCCACTATCACAAGAAGGATTACAAGGTTTAAGGTGTTTTACAAATGAGGGGTCACTCTCCTTTTACAAGGTCAATGCCTTACAACTATCTTTCTAGATTCGCCCTTATTGGCTAGGAACCCTCTAGCCCTTATGTCTTCTAGAGTCATCTACACAATACATCCTTCAAGATATGTCTAGTAGCCCACTACTATCGGCTAGGAACCCTATAGTCCTTGTATGGTTTCTAGAAACCCCTCATTTGTAAAACACCTTAGACCTTGTAATCCTTCTTGTGATAGTTTTATCGAGGGTGAACTTCATAAAAAAAGTTCCAATTTTAAGTTTCGTCCTTTGGGTCAGAACTTTTTTTTAACACGAGATAGGAAGATGAACGGCACCGTGAAGTTTTGATGTAAAGTTCTTTTTTTTTTATCAAACACGAAACTTGAACAATATTAAGAAGTTCTCAACTTCCACGAAGACACTTCCTGCTATCAAACATGCCCTTAGAGGGAATATGAAGAGCTCAATATCCACTAACACAAGAAGGATTACAAGGTCTAAGGTGTTGTACAAATGAGGGGTCACTCTCCTTTTACAAGCTCAAGGCCTTATAACCATCTTTCTAGATTCGCCCACATGTCTTACATTTATTGGCTCAGAACCCTCTAGCCCTAATGTCTTCTAGAGCCATCTACACAATACATCCTTCAAGATATGTCTAGTAGCCCACTACTATCGGCTAGGAACCCTCTAGTCCTTGTATGGTTTCTAGAGCCATCTACAAAATACATCCTTCAATATATGTCTAGTAGTCCATTAGAGTACTCGTGGATGTCCTAGAGTTCTCTACAACTTTCCAAGACCAAGTGACACAAAAGACGCCTATGTACATGATGTGCAAGGCATGGCTAGCCCAAGGCATAATAAAATCTTTGGGGCATGACATTCTCCCCCACCTAATCCTGCGACGCCCTCGTCGCACCTTTCTCGTGAAACTTTTTAATCAAGTCTTCAAATTGCCGTAATAGTTGTGTGTTCCCAGTTGGCCTTGGAGTCCGGTATTCTCTGTAAGGCAAGAATCCATGATGTTGTACTTTTCGGTTGGCTAGGACACTTTCGACCTCTTTGTCGAAACAAGAGGTTGTGGCTGGCGAGGCCCTTTTCGAGATTCCTCGACTTGGATCATCCAAGTCTTCATGGTAGGATTTTAATTGGCTTACATGGAATACTGGGTGGATTTTAAGCTGTGCAAAAAGCTCAAGCTTGTAGGATACCTCCCCACCTTTTTGGTTATGAGGAAGGGTCCTTCATATTTTTGTATCAGACCCTTTTGAAACCTTCGAAATGCTTTGCATTGTAGGGGTAGGAGCTTCACGATGACCAGGTCTCCCACTTGATACCTGGCAAGTCGTCTCTTCTTATTTGCCCAATTCTTCATTCGTTTGGCAGCCTTCTCGAGATAAGATCGAGCTAAGTTTGTTTTCTTGTGCCACCCCTTAACAAATCGGTAAGCTGCAAGGTTTCTGCCCCCATAACTTTCTAAAAGAGAGGTGGGTGTGAGTGGTTGTTGTCTTGTTACCAACTGAAATGGGTTACGCCCAGTCGACTCGCTCGTTTGTAAATTGTAAGAAAATTGAGCCACATCAAGCAGTTTTGCCCAATCCTTCTGGTTGGCGCTTACAAAATATCTTAAGTATAGCTGTAAAAGAATGTTTACTCGCTTAGGCTGTCCATCTGTCTGAGGATGGAAACTAGTTAAGAAATGTAGATCAGACCCTAGTAGTTTGAGTAGTTCAGTCCAAAACCGCCCGATGAACCGTGGGTCTCGATCACTGACAATGTTTCATGGTAAGCCCCAATATTTTACCACGTTCTTCATAAATAGCCATCCTGCTTCATCTACAATGCAATCCTTTGGAGCAGTTGTGAAAGTATCATATTTAGAGAATCTATCCACCACTACTATGATGGACTCGTCCTCTAGAGTTGGGCAAGGCAAAGATGAAGGCCATTGATAAACTCTCTGAAGGTCTATTGAGTATGGGGAGAGGTTCCAAGAGTCCCTCTGGTGACTGTTGTTCCGCCTTGTCTTGGTAACACACAAGACAAGTCTTGACATAGGTTTCCACATCTTCCCTCATATTTGGCCAGTAGTAGGTTGCCTCCACTAAGGCCAAGGTTCACCGCTGGCCTGGGTGGCCTTCTCAACGAGTGTCGTGACATTCTCAAATTATTTCCCTCCTTAAGTTGTTCCACCATGGCATGTAAAGCCGGCCCTTCTTGATGTGGAGCCACCCATCCTTTAGCCAAAACTGCCCAGTCTTGCCCTTTTGAATCATCTCAATGATGTTTCGAGACAGCGAATCATGTTGGAGGCCTTCTTTTATCTTATCTCGAATAGGGCCTTGGAGTTGGCAGATGGTAGCCAAGGATTCGAGCTTTAGTGTGACCAATTCCGCTTTTCGACTCAAGGCATCAGCAACTTGATTTGTTTTCCCTAGCTTGTATTCGAACATCAAGTCAAACTCTGCAAGAAAATCTTGCCGTCTTTTGCTTGCTTAGGGCTTAACTTCCTTTGGGTTTGAAAATAATTGGTGGCAATGTTGTCAGTCTTAACCACCAAGTTTGACCTTAAGAGGTAATGCCTCCAAGTCCTTAGACAATGTGCTATAGTCATCATCTCTACTTTCATAAGCAATTGGGTCCCCGTCTTGCCTAGGTACCCCACCAATGGCGAAGTTAGAAGCATCCGTGTGCACCTCGTAAGGTTTTTGGTAATTTGGGAGGCTTAACAGATGCTCCTTTGTTACAACTTCTTTTAGATCTTCAAAGACCTGCCGACATTGTTTGTCCTAGGCACACTCAATGTTTTATTCAATAGATCAGTCGAGGGTGTTGCCCTTCCCGAGTAGTTTTTGATGAACTGACGGTAATAATTCTCCAAGCCAAGAAAATATCTCAGCTCGGTTACTTTGGTGGGGGGATCCCACTCAAGTATAGCCCTTACCTTTTCCTGGTCCATGAAGAGTCTTCCCCCACTAATTTTGTGCCCCAAGAACATCACCTCTGGTTGAGAAAATGAACATTTTTCTTTCTTTACATATAGTTCATTTTCCCTCAAGACTTGAAAAATCGTCTTTAGATGTTCAACATGCTCGTCTAAGAGCAGCTGTACACCACTATGTTGTCCAAGTGGACCACCACAAATCAATCAAGGTAAGGGTGAAGTAGTTTGTTCATCAAAGTGCAAAAAGTAAGTGAGGCATTGGTTAATCCAAAAGGCATGACTAAAATTTCAAAGGATCCATACCTGGTGACACATGTAGTCTTTGGTTCATCTCCTTTCGCAATCTGAACATGGTAGTACCTCGACCTCAAGTCTAGTTTAGAGAAGTACCGCGCACTCCCTAGCTGGTCAAATAAGTCGGCGATTAACGGGATCAAGTACTTGTTCTTTATAGTCACCTTGTTGATGTCCCAATAGTCAATGCATAATCGTATGGAGTCATCATGCTTCTTTTGGAACAATACTGAGGCACCGTATGAGGCTTTGGATGGTTGAATGAAGCCTGCATCTAACGATTCTTTTACCTGCCTCCGTAGTTCTTCCAAATCAGGAGAAGCCATCCTATAGGGCCTCAGAGCAGGGGGCTTAGTACCTGGTTCCAATTCGATCCTATGGTCGACTTCCTTCCTAGGAGGCATCTTTTGGGTAGCTCTGGGGGCATTACATACCTAAATTCGTCACAGACTCGTTCTACTTCCTTAGGAAGTACTTCTTTGGAGTTTTTTCCCTCAAGGGTCTCCCTTATGGTTGCCAAATATGTTAGTTCCCCCTTCTTTATTCCCTTAGTTGGATGGCAGAGAGGGTCATAGGAGTTGTCTTAGTGGCACCATTCAAAGGGATCCCTCTTCTAAGATGCAAACGAAGTTCACAAAAGGAAGAGGAATTTCCTTTACTTGGTTAAAGAAATCCATTCCTAAGACAACCTGAAAGTCTCTAGGGGTACGATAGATAGATCAATTTTCCCACGCCAGTAGCCAATATTCATGTCTATCTCATTGGTCACACCATGAATGGATTTTGTGTTGGAGTTGACAGTCTTAGTCCAACATGGTTCTTTAGTGACTTGTAATCCCAACCACTGAGCTTCCTCAATAGAGGCGAAATTGTGGGTAGCACTTGTGTCACTCATGGCCTTAGTTGGTTTACCATTGATCTTGGCTTCCATATACATGAGACCCTTACGTGTTTGTTTGGGTTTCTTAATTTCAGCCTTCACCGTATTAAGGAGTTGTATTGACCCCATTTGAGTTTCAAGACTATCTTCCTCCTCTTGTTCATCCAGTTTTGCCGCAAGAGCATTGAGGGCTTTCCTCTTAGGACAGTCTCATGCCCAATGAGATCCATCACAAATGAAACATTTCACATTTTTGAGTTTGGACACGTCTAAAGTATTTTTGCCCTTACTATCCCGATTATATGAGGGTCTGTTAAGCCCTTCTTTAAATGTCCTTTCTGGGTCTCCCCCACTGTGGGCTTGACCACTTTTGGAGGGGCATTGTTTAGAGGGATCGTTCCTCTTGTATTCCACCAATAGCTCGGCCATAGTCATGGCCGACGTCAGGTGTTGCACACCCTGATGTTGTATCTCTTGCTCAGCCCAAAGTTTTAAGCCCTCCATCAAATTGAAGAATAGGTCTTTCTCAACATGTCAGGAATTTCTAACATTAAGGTAGAGAACTTCTTGACATAGTCGTGAAGAGACCCTGTGTGCCTAAGCCATTGAAGGTTTCTGCGAGCCAGGTTCTCAACATTTTCAGGGTAAAATTGCCTTTTGATTTATCGTTTAAAGTCATCCCTTGTGTTAACTAGGCAACTAACACATTCAATATCAACAAAATTTCTACGCCACCAAAGTATGGCAGTATCAGTGAGGTACATGGTCGCGACATGTACCTTAGCTTTTTCATCCCTCAAGGAGATGGCTTCGAAGTACCTCCCCATTTGCCACAAGAAGTTATCTAACTCCCGGGCAACTCTAGACCCACTAAAAGTTTTGGGATCAAGTGTGCCTAAGGGTCTCTTGGGTCACCATGCCTCTCTTGGGCCACCATGCCTCCAATACTGACGACCTTCTTGCATAGGATGTAGTCGCCCCAAAGCTCATCCACTTGATCTTATAGTTTTGCGAGGACATCCACCAACTTGTCTTCAAGGGACAGCCTTTCTCTTTGTTGGGTATCTAATGCCTCATTAAGGGTGCCCAATAGCCCATTCTTGAGATCATCGAGCCCAGCCTCAAGGTCTTCTATGCTAGTGCCGATTTCTGCAAACCGGTATTGCCCGTCCCCTACAGCTACCTCCAATCGTGCCACACGTTTCTTTAGTGCTGCCAAGGGATCTTGGGACCGATCCCTTTTCTCCTTCTTCTCACGAGTTTGGGCGCCTTGGGACACATCATACGGCATCACGTCCCACTCTCTTCAGCCCTAAAGCAATAGGCTAACGAGTAAAGCCCCCACAGGAAGTTGCTCCCAAGAACAAGCCTTCAGGTTCCCGAACAAGGCTCTGATACCACTTGCCACGGTCTTAGTTAGAAGCCCCACGCTTCGGACCATGCGGCACTCAGTCCTTAGTTCGTCAATGTTGAGTCAGCCTTCGAACCCAAGCACAACTGTGTGCCTATCAAGCTCAACAGACAACTAGGCCTATTGTGCACCCGAACACTATCACCTGTTTTTAGCCAACACCTCACACCACAACATAGAATACAAACACAACCACCAAAGAAAGGGGGGGACACTTAGAGAGAATAGGAAGAGCTAAATATCTACTATCACAAGAAGGATTACAAGGTCTAAGGTGTTTTACAAATGAGGGGGCACTCCCTTTTTATAGGCTCAAAGCCTTAAATCTATTGGCTAGGAACCCTCTAGCCCTTATGTCTCCTAGAGCCATCTTACAAAATACATCCTTCAAGACATGTCCAGTAGCACACTAGTATCGGGTAGGAACCCTCTAGCCCTTGTATGGTTTCTAGAGCCATCTACACAATACATCCTTCAAGATATTTCTAGTAGTCCACTAGAGTAGTCATGGATGTCCTAGAGTTCTCTAGAACTTCCAGGGACCAAGTGACACAAAAAGAGGCCTATGTACATAGTGTGCAAGGCATAGCAAAATCTTTGGGGAGTGACACTAGGCTCTATACAAATCGGACCCTTATTTAAATATTATAACTAAAAATGTATGGTTATGATCGAACTTGGCCCACTCAAGGGCAAGCCAGACCTATGGGGAAGCTAGCCCCTGCTCGTTGCCGGCCCTATTTCATGGAATTGTGCAAGCTATAGATGTCCATTTCACAAAAGAAGGGCCAATGCACTTCATTTCACAAAAGAAGGGCCAATGCCCTTCTATTGGTCCTCCTTCCAATGCCTCATAATTCCCTGCCCTCTCTCACTCTGATATCAGGACTAGACAGGTGACTGAACCGGTGAAGGACCGTTTTGGTTAGACCGGCTAAATATGATCCGTCGAGGAAATTAAATAATTTATAAAAATAGTAAAAATGAAAAAAGTTTGGGAAAAATAAAAAATGTAGAAAAATTTAGAAATAATTTTTTTAAATAAGTATTATAAACATATTTAACTTTTCAAGAAATAAAAAAAATACTCATTAATAACTCAATAACTCAAATCTATAAAGAAGACACAAAACAAAAAGGTAATATATTTTTGCTCTTTAATTATTTTTTAGACCATTCATAGTGAAAAAGAATAGAAAAGTAAAGAAAATAAAATTTAATAAAATAAAAAAAGAAAAACTCAAAAAAAGAAATTTTTTTTTAAAATTTATGTTTTCCATTTTCATTTATGTTTCTCCTTCTTTTTTTTTCTTTTTTTGGATTTTTTAGATCCTTTTGTGAATTTTCCAAACTAAAAATTGAAAAAAATATTATTAGAAAACAAAATGCCACAAACATATTTCTATTTGGTTTTTTGCATTTTCATTTTTTTTAACTGGATGGGGTCTGTTCCAATTGTGATCTCTCTCTGTCTCGCTCTAGGACCAATGCACCTATACTCAATGGAAGGGCCAATGCACTTCATTTTCTCTTTGTTCAACCCACTGGAAAGGGCCAAGGACCTCAACTACCGCTGCTTAGTTTCATGTTTTATTTCTTTTCACGTTTGCTTAAAACATTTCTGTTTGGCAAAACGTTTCTTCCATGTCAACTAATAAAGAAAACATATTGTCAATAATTTATAATGGTAAATCTTTTCATCAGAATCTCACCAGACGTGGTCGTTTCCATAGCTAATATTTTAATTTATCTCTAATTTTTATGAGTTATTTATTATTGATTTATCAGATTATGGATGATCGATCATTAATTCCTTTTAACAAAAAAGTTAAACAGTTGAATTTCAGTTATTAGTTCTTGGTTTAAGAAAAAGGTAAGAGTATTTTTTAATGTATTTAATTCCTCAAAAAAAAAAAATTTGAATGTATGTTTCCAATAAGTTCGCTGATTAATTAGGAATCATTTTATTTTCATAATTTTTTTTGCTGATTTATTAGCAATATGGGGTTATAAGAAAAGCTTATTCAAATGTAATTAACAACCTCTAATCAATGAGTCAAATAATAAACACTTAAAAATAGTGGTTCCAGCTTTCCAAATTATCAAACTAGTAACCAGGTTTCCCAAACATGATGCCAAATAAGGGCAAACAGCTTTCATGCATCAGCTTCTCTTTTTTAGTACTCTCACTTTCCAACGCATCAGGTGACAATGGACCCAACCTGGGCCTTGAAGGGTAGACCTAACCTAGGTCCAGGTATGGGTCCAAATATTAGACCCAACGGGTTGGATCCCGGTTCAAATCTTGGACCCAAATACTATTTGGGTCTAGGTTTAGGTTCAAGTGCCAAATGCATCTCCGCGTCTTAATTTATGAAAAATAGTTATATATATATATATATTAATTTTTGGATTGGCCCAATTGGGTTAGGGTCCAAGTCCGGGTCCGGGTCCCACATTATATTTTCTGGTCTGAGTCCCGGTCCTGTTACTTTGGGTTCGGGTCCGGGTAGTTTATGTAACTGGCATAGGGTTTTGTTTCTTATTGGGGTTCTTTATAAAAGAATTTTGGATAGGAGCCTTCTATCTACTTGATTGGGCCTCGGTATTGACTATAAAATCCTACTCCAAATGGCACATAGACTCCCTAGATAATATAATAAAGCATCCACCATAAAACATATCTGCCAAAATTCCCTCAAAAACCCTAATTTAGTCATTACCATAACCCAAGTCAAACTTCACCTAAAATCCCACGAAAATACGATCCACCGCTTGAAAGTTATCATCATTTTCTAAAGGGTGCGGTTTGAAGGTAGCAACCTAAATTTTATCATATAATTTGGGTGCGGTTTGTATAGAGCTTAGGTTCTAAACAATCAAATTAAAGCCTACTTTCAAATGGTGTTGAGAAATGTGGTTTTAATACTAAAAATCGTTTTGATAGCCTTAAAATATATTTTCATCTTTATTTGTAAAGTTTAAAGCTTCAAAAATAGTATAGATCTAGAGATCTATGAAAACTTGAAAATCTTGAAAATTGTCGGTCCAAAATACGTTACAAAATATACTATTCCCAAAACTTGAAATCCACTTTTATCTCATGTTCATACATTTTGATGCCGAGAGATCAATTTGAGGATATTTGGGCATCAAAACAACCTCTTCTAGTGAAATTTTTTAGGTAGGCTCTAATTTGATTGTTTAGAGCCTCAGCTCTATATAACTTTACCCATATGATTTTGATATAAAAAATTCTTTGGAAGGCTTGAGAATCTATTTTCATTTTTACTTATAAAAATTTTAAACTCTAAAAATGATTCAAATCAAGTAAATATATAAACACATGAAAATATTGAAAATGGACGGTCCAAATAATGTGTTCCAAGATACACAACTCGAAATATTTTTTTCTTTTAATAATCATACAACTCAATATCAAGATGATCAATTAGAGAGTTTTCCAACATCCAAACAACCTTTTATGATGGATTATTGAGGTACATCTTTTATTCTACAATTTAAGGTTGCAACTTTATGTATACTTTTTACTTTTTTTAAGTGTGTTTATTCCAAATAGGTCTTAGCATTTCGGCACTATGCATTGGACCCAACACCAACTTGGTACACCATGTGTAGGACCTCTTTTTCTTTTTATCTATTCTTCAATACACTAGCTCAATAATTGTGCCTTATGGGGGAAGTTGTGAGACCACTTTTGTTTTATTGGGGTGGAATGTTGAGTGGTAAAGAAATAACATGATGATGTCGGGATGAATAAGTGACAAAACAAGAAGGGATAGAATTCAAAATGAATACATTATGAAGATCTTAGGTATGCTTCACTAGGCGATAAGATGAGAAACGATTTAGGTAGGTTAACCATGTACAGTGCATACCCAATACAACAATTATTAGGAGGTTCAAGTAGATGGCTAAAATGAGGCAAGATATAGGGTCAAAAGCATGTTGAAAGTAGTAAGAAAAGATATGTGGATTTATGACCTCACTAAGCGTATATGAATCTTGATAAAGCAAAATAGCAGATCAGGATTCATGCAGTCGATCTTAAATAGTTGGGACAAAACTCTGATGATGAGGATTCATGCAGACAATCTTAAATAGTTGGGACAAAACTCTGATGATGATAATGATGACTACCTCAAAATAAGTCCCAAAGTCATGTGAAGCCTTTCTCAATTGTTTGGTACACGATTTAAGTGAGAAATTATGGCTGTTAGTTTGAAACCCTAACCCATTGACCTTAAATAACAAATACCACGCTTAGAACCCAAATAAGAGAGCATCCAGTCCCCAAATCTTGAGCTCTTAAGTTTTTACATTAATCCTAAACCTCTCCAAACCCTAATTAGCCTTAAAAAACCGTAATGAGGTCCCGATTACCCCCCAATTAGGCATAGTTTACCTCAACCTAATTAAGTTCTAATCCCTAGCTTTAGGACCCCAAAATCCTTTGATATTCTCTTGCTCGTGAATTTTAAGCCCCAAATCTCACACACTTAGTTTAAACCTTTAATTCGGTCTTGAATCCTAACTTTTTCATCCTATGTTGGTCCTCTATCTGTGCACACTATCATGTACCCTTCCACTGTACCTTCACCTCCAAAAATCATCCCAATAGCTCCCATCTATCAGAAATCGCCCTCATATCATCACCTTGGTGTCCCCAACATAAAGTTTATAGGTATGATTTGACTCCCTTTTGTTTGGGTTCTGTGTTGATGATACCTACATTTTACATTTTCTCTTTCCCTTGTGTGTATTTTGGGTGCAATTTGCATACACATGCATCCGTAGGTGTAGAGGTAAGGTGCACCTTCAAATTTTATCATGGTATATAATTTTGGTGTAAAATATTTTTAGGATTATTTTAAAATCTATTTTTATATCTAATTATAAATTTTTAATTTTAAAAATAATTAAAATCAAGTAGATCTATAAACATATGAAAATCTCAAAAATGGAAGGTGTAGATAATATGTTATAAAATGCACTATTTCTGAGACTTAAAATCTTTTTATTTTTCATAGTCATACATATCGATGTTGAGATCATCAATCATAAGGTTTTTCAGCATTAAAACTACCTTTTCCAATGGATTTTTGAGGGGCATCTGTAGTTTTACATTATAAGGTAGCATCTTTATATAAACATTTTCCATATATTTTTTACCTTTTAATTTATTTAACAAAGCTTTAGTTTTATCTCATTCAAATCCTAGTTTACTTGTAATATTGTTTGCAAATAGGTCATTTATCTTTTGTACATGGAGGTCACAATCATTTTTATCCCTTAAATTTCAAAATGGATGGTTGTAAAAGTGTCATTGAATGTGCACAACGTTCCCAAAAAAAAAAAAAATCGGACTTTGTGACTAACCCTAAGTCATCCAAGTTGAAATCTAATGAGTATGAATGATTGTGACCTCTATGTACAAAAGATAAATAATCTCTTTATAGACAATCCCTTTATTTTTACATATTATTTTTAACTTAATTATTTCAAATGTTTTATAGTCACCACAAGTGTACAAATATAGCTATATAAGTACATAGAAAGGGCACGTTTGGTTTGTTCCACAAGTGTACAAATATAGCTATATAAGTACATAGAAAGGGCACGTTTGGTTTGTTCGTAAATGTCTTCCTAAGAAATTTTTCATGTGAAACTTGCATTTCATAAGTACGTTTGGTGTGTAAGAAATAAATCCCATGGTAAAACATTTTACAATGAAATAGTCTAATTCAAGGTAAAACCTAACATCACCTCTTGAAGGGGAGAAACATTCCCCGTGTTTTTTATTTTCACACGCAAACCCACTATTTAATATTCACTAGTATAATAGAAACCCCTAAATCCGAAAGGATATTAGTGCATTCATGGGCGACCCGAGAATCGCCAACAACAATGGTGAGAGAAGGCAAACAAAGGCCAGGAACTAGCGTAACCCCCCATTCGAAAGCAAATTGCATTGAGTACTCTTCGTATATATCATATACTATTATTTAATATATAAAATATATATTTATATATCGATTATTTGTAATATAAAATAATATATAATATATTTATATTATTAATTTATATATCTATTGTTTATGATAGAATACAATATAATATAATTGTCATACTCCAAGAATTTACAGTACTGTTATTCTTGAGATGTGACAGACACAACATATATACATCTATTGATAGAATAAATGTACACTGACGAATTCTTCCAAGGTTAATCTTGACTAGCACTCAAAATGAATCCGTAGTTATCCTGAAAAAATGTTTACCATAGTTTGATGAGTTTGGCTACTCAGTAAGTGATCATCATAATCCTAAAAATAATCATGATTGAAAGATATCAATATTTTCCAAAATGAGATCTATTAACAGAAATGCATCAACAGTTTCACTTTCAATAAATGCATAATTAAGTATAATCCGAGTAATTGAAATGCTTATAACACTTTTAACGGCAGTACATAATTCAAAGGATTTCACAAAATACCCTACTGGCGTCCCAAGTAGGTCACCTATATACCCCATCAGCGTCCTGATGGGTCCACTTAATCCCTATCGGCGTCCCAGATAGGTCCACTTAATCCATGCAGGTCCACTTATACCTCGCCGGCGTACCTGATGAGTCCACTTAAACCCTACCGGCGTCCCAGATAGGTCCACTTATACCTCACTGGCGAACCGGATGAGTCCACTTGCATACTTAAATTATTTCTAAATCTCTTTAAATATTCGAAAGCAGCAATATCATGTACTCAACATATCACTGAAACCATTAATATGAATTTCACTTAAACCATTAATAACAGTCACTCTCTATAACATTTCAAAAATAACCAATCAAATATTTTGGGCTCAAATTTAGAAAGGTAGCAGTTTGTAAAGGCATTCTAGCATAATTGCCAATTTAATATGTATAGAAAAACTCTTATAAAAATTCAAGAATACGGAATTATCACAATTTATGGAATATCAATTCACAAATAAACATTTCACAACAATACTATAATCAATTGTAAAAATGCCAATTTTTAAATAATAAGGCAGTCACTTGCACATGAATTTGATAATGTCTAAATATTCAAAACAGTAGAAAAAAATATCACAATTTTACTAAAAGCAGAAATATCACATTTATTTCTAACAATAGACAAGAAAAATAAATAAATTTATTTTTCTAATTTACAGCATTCAAAATTTCTAACATAGATAAAATATCACAATTTTTATTAAAAAGATTATTTTTCAAGATAATGAGATCACGTGCGCATAAAATTTATCGCGCCTAAAATTCATGATAATAAGCAGAAATAATTATTTCATTTTATTTTTAAAAAGAATGGATTATTTTTCGAGACAATGAGGTCACTTACACATAAAACTGATAAAATAAAGATCCTAGACGGAAATATCACTATTTATTAAAAATAGACTATTTTTTAGAAAGACGATGTCACTTACACATAAAACTTATAAAATAAAGATCCTGAACGGAAATATCACTATTTATTAAAAATAGACTATTTTTCAGAAAGACGATGTCACTTACACATAAAACTTATAAAATAAAGATCCTGGACGGAAATATCACTATTTATTAAAAATAGACTATTTTTCAGAAAGACGATGTCACTTACACATAAAACTTATAAAATAAAGATCCTGGACGGAAATATCACTATTTATTAAAAATAGACTATTTCTCAGAAAGACGATGTCACTTACACATAAAACTTATAAAATAAAGATCCTGGACGGAAATATCACTATTTATTAAAAATAGACTATTTTTCAGAAAGACGATGTCACTTACACATAAAACTTATAAAATAAAGATCCTGGACGGAAATATCACTATTTATTAAAAATAGACTATTTTTCAGAAAGACGATGTCACTTACCCACAATTATTTGAGAGGGAGCTTCCGATAAAAAATTCGGTTCGAGAGAGAAGTTCACTGTGTTTCAACCAGAGAGAGAGATCTCAAAATTTTGTTTTAGGGTGGGAGTGCTCACATCCCCTATTTAAATTCTTATAACGTATTAGTATATTGTTTTATTACGCTCTATCTCATACCTCAGGTGTCGCGTTAAAAGCAGACTTTTATCGTACAAAAACCACGTCCGCTAAAGGACGCTGCCAGCTGCAAGCAGCAGGAGGCAAAAGCAGGCAAAGAAAAAAAGTAAAGGCAAAGCAAAAGTTAATCCAAAGCAAAAGTTTTTGAAAATAGTGATGGTCCTCAAGGACCATCATATTCAAACAGAATATCACCTAATTAAAAGCATATTTTCTCCTTTTTTCTTCTTTTTTTTTTTCAAAAGTTTAGGATTGTTACAATAATATAATATAATATATAACATTTATACCTATTTATATTATATTAGATATTATATATAATTCAAATATACATTAATAAAATAAATATAAAGTATATTATATTATGTTATATATTATGTATTTACATTTATGTTATTAGTATATATTTGAGAAAATTACAAATAACCTCCAACACTAGAGTTTTATGCAAGTTACTCCCAACGAATTTTTTTTTCACACTTTTTTCCTTAAGTCAAAAAGTTTATTTTTGTAAACGAAAATACCCGTACTGTACACAAGAAATCACTTTGGCCGGATTTGACATGGACTGCCGGACCTGAGTAGCAATTGTCGGACCACATCATCGAATTGCCAAACCCTTGCATTTATGCCGGACCAAACGTTGAATTGTAGGACCCCTGCATTTATGCCAAACCGAATTTTGAATTGTCGAACCCCTTATTTCAAAAAAAGAGTGTTGGACCGCACTTTTCAACTGCCAGCCCCCTTGTTGCAAATGTCGGAGCGTTTCTCTGATCGCTAGATCCCTTTTTGTACCATTAACTTGTACTATCGGACTGCCACTGTTATTTATTGGACAGACATTACACTGTCGGACCGCCCTAAGAATTCGCCAGACCACATTTTTGTGGGAAAGATGAGAGAGAGACATGGTAAAAGTAAGGGAAGGTAGTTTAAACTTCTTTTTTTTTTTTTGAGCTGGGTACTATTTGCTAGAAAAGTGTATTTTGGGGGAGAAAATGAGAAAACATGTTTGGTTAGGGTAACTTGCATTGAAAGTCTAGTCTTGGGACGTACCTTCAAATTTGATCATAACATATAATTTTGATGTAAAATATTCTTAGGATTATCTCAAAATCTATTTTCATATCTAATTATAAAATTTTAAACTCCAAAAATTCTTAAAATCAAGTAGATCTATACACATATGAAAATTTTAAAAATTGATGGTCTAGATAATGTGTTGTAAGACACTATTTCTGAGACTCAAAATCATTTTTTTTCATAATCATACATCTCGATATCGAGATGCTCAATTAGAGGGTTTTAAAATATTAAAATAATATTTTCGAATGGATTTTTAAGGTGCATCCATAGTTCTACATTTTAAGGTTGCAACCTTCTATAAACTCTTTCCTTATGGTATGTTATATATGAGGAAAGTATATATGAAACCATTTACCTTTGGTATAAGGTGGTCACAATTAATCTTGACTATTGAAAGTGAAATTGGTTGGCAGCATTTATTTCATTAGCCAAGCTCTAAGCTCAAACGAATTTTTCTCGAATTTTGTGACACACCCAGGCCATCATATTGAAATTTTGCATCAGATGATTGTAAGTAATTGTGAGAGGTAAATGGTCTCATTATATGCAATTCCTAAATTTTTTATATAATTATATTTTAATTTTATAGTATATAATAGATTTTATTTTATAATATATTTTATTTCTGTAATAAATATTTACAATACAATATATATTATAATATTATATATTAAAAATAAAAATGTAAATTAAAAAATATTGAATATATTATATTTAAATAGTATTTAAATAAAAATAATTATATATTTTAATATTTAAAATATTGTATATATAGATTTAATATAATTACAAAATACATTTAAATACCAAACATACATAATTCATTTACACAATACTTTTGAAATGTGCTAACAAACTTGGTTAGAAAAAAATTTGCTAAAAAACCTTTCCTGCAAAGTGTTTACATTTGTAGCTATTTTTTCTGAAAAACATTTACACACCAACCAGAGGTGCACTGAGTTCATATAGTTTTGCTTTCAAATATCCATTTTCAAACCAATGCTAATATTACCCCAAATGGGTCCCCACAAAGTCGCTTATAAACGACTATAGGGATCTACATTTGGCCGAAAATACATTTGGCCGAAAAATTGTGTTTTGCGTGTTTTATATATATATATATATATATATATATATATATATATATATATATATATATATATATATATATATATATATATATATATATATATATATATATATATATATATATATATATAATGCAACGCACTTCTAGAAAATCATGTTTGTGGTATTTGTATGATCTCAAATTTTTCACACACACTCTCTCTTCATCTCAATAATCAATCCTCAAAAAAAAAAAATTTCAATTTGAACCCTAGATATCGTCAAAATGAGTCCATCCAAAAATGAATCTAGACCATTCATTTTGTGAATTTCAAGATCTCAGCCTTTCTAAACTCAAAATCATTTTTTTTTTCTAACATTGTTCATCTAATGATAATAAATCCATCCAAAAAAATTAGAAATGAAAAAACTCTAAGGCTTAAATCTAAGCGTCTCACCAAAATGAATGGCCTATGTTAATTGGGCTAAAAAAATACTTTTTAAGTTGTGTTTTCAATTTTTTTCCTTTGTTTTGTGATTGTTCATTAGAATGAAAAGAGTGTATATTTAAAAATTTGGATCAAACAAATGGCCATAAGATGCCATCATATTACTATACAACCGTTACATGAAATCATTGCCTATAGATGGTTTTCATTTCCAATTTTTATGGATGGCTTTATTATCATTAGATGAACAATGTTAAAAAAGAAAAAAAATGATTTTGAGTTTATAAAGGCTAATATCTTGAAATTCACAACATGAATGGTCTAGATTCATTTTTTGAGGGGACTCATTTTGACGATATCTAGGGTTCAAATTGGACTTTTTTTTTGGGGGATTAATTATTGAGATGAAGAAAGTGTGTGTACAATATTTGGGGTCATAAAAATACCACAAATATGGTTTTCTAAAAGTGTCGTTGCATTATACTATAATACAACCGCCGCATTGGATCATTGCTCATACATATATATATATATATATATATATATATATATATATATATATATATATATATATATATATATATATATATATATATATATATATATATATATATAGAGAGAGAGAGAGAGAGGGGGGGCGGAAAGTCTTCCCATCGCCTACAGGCAAAAACGAACAGTGATTTCGCCTACCCTCATCACCGTCCAAAGTTTATCACACAATTACGATTATCTAAAAGTGTTTCATTTTTTTTCTACAAATCAGAATGATCTGAAATTTGGAGCATACGTACATCTTAGTAAAGCGCGCCTAATAAAAAAATATATATATATAAAAAAAATTTAACAAAAATAACCAAAATAACCCTGAAACTTTTCCGGGGTATTTTGGTCAATTTATTTCATATAAAATAATTTTTTGATATTTTTCGTAGTTTCACCTTTTTTTATGAACACACGCTTTAAATTTCAGATCATTCTGTATGTTGTTGTCGTTGTCGTAAAATTGTATATATATATATATATATATATACAATTTTAAGACAACGACAACAACAATAATAATATATTACTCGTTCTAATAATATATTAATTGTTTAATAAATAAACAAATAGTAATCCATTAGCAACAATGATAGAAGCTTTGATTAATCATTTTGCAAGTTTAAAATATATTGATGCAATTGTAAAGTGGGTCATAATATTACACAAAAATTCTTTTTCTTTTCAAATCTAAATTTTTAGAGTGAGATCCTTCGAGGTAAGATTGGATTTGGGCAATGGAAGATAGGGATTTCAAAACCGGATCAGTGATTAGGTTCGAGCATTACAAAAATCGATCCGGATTGGTGAATCAGCGAACCGGATCGCCATTTGAGTGATAGTGAATCGGCAAAAAAACGAGTGCAAAAACAACAAATCGGCCAAGAATCGGTGAATCAGTGTTTTTACTGTAGCAAAACGTTGTTTTACTGTAGCAAATCGTAGGTTCTCGTCTAGACCTGGGCAATTTCCTATATGTTTATAGAACCGGCACGGGATGACCCATTCTCGGGTCAGATCGAGCGATTCCATGCCAACCCGGCGTTTTTTAAATCCCTTATGGAAGAGAAACGGGCAGGAATTGACTAATGGATGAGTTTGGCATTTTGTAAAATAAAAGACTAAATTTGTAAAAAAACATAATTGGGGCTATTTGAGGGGGTTACAAGGGATTTTGGTGAACCCGAACATCTAATAAGGAAAAATAGAAGGGACAATAGTTATTGAGCAGTGATTTCATGCAACGGTTGTATCCTAGTATAATGCAACTACAATTGTAAAAATCCATGTTTGTAGTATTTGTAAAACTCAAAATTTTGCACACACGCTCTCTTCGTCTCAATAATCAATCCCTAAAAAAAAAGTTCGATTTGAGCCTTTAGATATAGTCCAAATGAGTCATTCCAACAACGAATCTTGACCATTCATTTGGTGTTAGCCTTTACAAGCTCAAAATCATTTTTTTCTTTTTTAACATTGTTCATCTAATGCTAATAAAAGTCATTTAAAAATATTAAAAAAGAAAAAAATCCTTCTAAGGCTTCGATCTAAGCATCTTATCAAAATGGACGGCATATGTTAATTGGGCTAAAAAAATACTTTCGATGTTGTGTTTTCAATTTTTTATTTTTTGTGATTGTTCATTAGAATGAAAATACCGTATATTTTAAAATTTGGATCAAACAAATAGTCCTAACATAGTTTTTTAAGGTTATTGCATCATATTACTATAAAAATTTGGTGAAAGTTTTCTTTTTCTAGAAGGCATCAAATATTCAGTTAGCGACTTACCCTTGGCAAGCCTTATTATTTTAAGAAGGAAACTCATTCATAGCTTGTTAAACATGATTGGTCATTGCAAATCACAAGTTATTTAGTGGAAATTTGGCACTTAGTCCAAATAAAATGGACTATCTCAAGGCTAAGGAAGAGATTGTTGAACACAATTTGAGGGGGTTGGATGAACCTATTTATCTTTGAACCAAACTGGCACAAAAATCCCAATCTCAAAGCCACATATTCTTGTTGTTTCACTTTCGATAATTTGCTTTAAATAGCTTAAGAGGACGCGATCCGCACCAGATACATGAATTTATCAAGTTCAGTTTAGGGCTTTTTTTTTTTTTTTTGGGTAAGTTAAAAGTGGTGAGTCGGTGGGATTTTGGGCCCCTACCTTTTGATGAGAATGGAGTTAGAGATTTCATCATGGATTCAGCAATACTACTGCCAAGGCCCCAGGCCGTTCTCAAATAGTTTAGAATTAGTTTTCTGAAAGTTGTAGTGGGATGCTGTCAGTAGGAATGAAAACCACAATGTGGTGACTAAGGTGTGGGGGTCCTACCATTAGGACCGAGCCCCTTTCCTTCCATTTTGGACTTTCAATTTGTTGCTCTACTTCTACTCTAGTTTAGCTGATCCTTCTATGGCCTAATCCTTTCTTAGTTTATTTTCTTGGGAATCTAGTAAACACGCATATTGATTGATTCACTAGCTATTTTCTAGAGAACGTGAATTTTTCAGAACTGGTATTCTTTTTTCTTGCTTGGTGTTGGTTTTTTAAGTAAAAAAAAGCATCGTATGTTTCAAGGGAGGATACTCACGTACGAGCAGTTCATTAGAAGGATCACTTGCCATATTCGTGATTTGGCAGATGCTAAGGCCTGGACTTATCGCATCTTAGAAAAAGGCAATTACTGATAACTTACAACTTACGTGGCGGCAGCAAAGAATCAAGTTACCCATAATAATGGCATGGTCTTTTCTACATCCACAATATTTAAGCTAAATGTTGATGGGTCTTCTTTTCATAATTCAGACAGAGCAGGTTGGGGGATGTCAATAGAAGGGATGATGGATCCTTCATTGCCACTTTTTCGGTTCCCCTTGGTATTGCTTTTAATAATTCTACAGAATTTCAAGGTTTAGAAGCGGGTGTTGATTTAGCCATTCCAATGGACTGCTTCCCCCTACAAATCGAAAACAATTCCACCTTACTTGTTCAGGTCATACAAAGAAGGTGTAAATCTCCATATGCACTTCATACCATAGCTACTAACTGCAAATTCAAACTTGAGAATTATTATGGACCATTTGCCATGTTTACTGTTAGGCTAATGTGATGGCCAATGTATTTACTAAAAAGGCTACAATTTTTGTGAAGGCCACCATTTGTCACTCCAGACTTTCTTCACCTTCCTTTACTTCATGATGTGGCACAATTACCCCATTATAAGGTTGTAAAATAGTATGATGTAATTTTTTCTATCTTCTATTAATAAAAAATGAGTAGGGGGCTTCTCCCCCACTGATTTACCAAAAAAGAAACACACATACTAATAAAGTTCAGATAAAAAAACAATGATAATTATAACATTGAGAGTTATAGCCATTGGCCACAAAATATAATGTACCAAAAAAAACGGGAGAAAAGAAAAGAAAAAGCCTCCTCATTACCCTCCTTAGCCAAACCCAACTTATTACAGGTACCACCTTCCCCTTGCAACAGTTACACCTTCATGTCCTCTGGTTTTTGGAAGCAAACCTAAGAACAATATAAAATAGAATCCTGTAGAATATAGCCCACCCAATCAAATACAACACCCTATACCATTTTTGCTTCTCTTCTGTGGTAATGGCCAGCCCATCTAAAATATTTGTCCCTTTAATAATGCAAATTTCCCCCATTTTAGCAAAACAATCAGTAGTCGCATACTCATTTATCAGTAGCCCTTCATAAGGATATTTCATGGTGGATATCACATTCATCCAACGCCACCCCCTTGGTATGGCATCATGATTCAAGAAGTAGCCGCAAAACAGGAAGAACAATGCGGTGAAAGCGATCACAGATGCATATCCCAATATATAATTTGGCACCACCGAGCTCACGAACATGACAAATGAATTGGTTGATATCAAAGAAACATAGAGGACAAGGAGAAAATATAAGAACTCTCCCCTTAAGCTCAAAGCAAACCAGACAATGCCACTGTAAGTAGCAGCCTGTAGAGCCAGGAAGGGAAGATAGGTAATGAGCCCCGATATCACGTACGACGAAGCACGATAGGCATTATGAGAGGTTTCTCGAACAAAGATGAAGCGTTCTTGGATAAATGCTGGGACTGCATCATTAGAGGAGAAGAAGAAGAGGCATACAGTGAAAATGAAGAAACTAAGGCGTGCAGTTATTCCTTGGGTGTCATCCTTAGGTTTCATGAACATGGTGGCCATCATGAGGCCCATGACTGTGAGGACCATTTGTCTTGAGAGGAAGAGCTCCGGGGTGCGGCGAATGTTAACAAAGTTGCGGCGCATCAAGACCCAAGTCTCTGAGAGGAAGGGGTTTGCGAAATTTGGTGCAAGATGGCTGGCAAAGAAGGGGTTTTGGGGTGTATATTGAGTTAGATAGTCAGCTTCCTTTACTGTGTAGTCACTGCTACGAGGGGTTGGTGTTCCTGAGAGGATCGCCTTGGAGTAGTAGTAGCTTGGAGATAAGCTGTTGTAAAGTAAACAGAGTAAGCCATAGAGAAAATAGTATCCAACACATGAAATTTTTTTTTTTTTTAATATGTTCACAATTGGATCAGTCTCAATCTTATGTAGATGAAGGTGCTATTATCGATTAATTCAACAAAATTTATCCTAGGAAATGGCACAATAATGAACACCAGCATAAATGAAACAAGATATCTAGAAACATAAAATTTAAATAACAATACCCAAACCCCTCAGAAATTCTTTTCAATGACTTTGACCTCAGGCTATTGTCACTGGTTTACTCATCAAACTAGAACCCTAGAAATGGATGTTTTCATTTTGAACCTAAGAGGTTCAAATGTTAATAACCCTCTATAGTTCCAATTCCTAGTGTCCTACATCTTACAAGTAGGTCATCTGGGTACTGCCTTGAAATGTACCCCTCCATAATTTCCCCCCAGTCATGTCTTGCATGAGCTCTCAACCCATTTCACCATTATGCATAAGTTTTTTAAACAAAGTTTTAGTGTGCTAAAAAATTAAGACAACCCTAGGGCCTCCATCGAGGGCAAAACCGTAATTACCTTGCCCGATTCCTGCTCTTCCAATCTGAGGGCCGCGTCAACCCAAGCGCCTCCATCACCCCGCTCTGTGTCCCGCTCCATGGTGACTTGGGCCTCACACTATGATCATAAGCGTTTCGCGGGCCCCGCGCTGGCATCGGCGATGGTGATGGCAAAGCTGTTGCCCCGGGAAGCAACGGTGGCCTCACTCCAGTACGACGAAAGTCAGCAATTGGTCCTACACCAAGCTCAGAACGATTGTAGTCCTGGATCACATCAATTAAATACTCTGTGGCGCTCTCGCCAGGTGGGACCCTCCTTCCCATGCGACCGAGGTGGTGGGCCACGTCTTTGGGGGATCCCTGATAGATAAGCTGGCCTTGAGCGAGGACGATCAAGTGGTCAAGGAAGAGTTGGATTCGAGAGGAAGGTTGGTGTATGGTTAGGATTACAGTGCTTCCAGAGCGCGCAATGTGATGGACCTTTTCGATGACACCATAGGCATTGGTGGAGTCGAGCCCGGAGGTGGGCTCATCGAGGAAGAGGAGGGATGGGCCATGGATGATGTCAATACCGATTGAGACACGCCGTCGCTCACCGCCAGATATACCACGGGTGCCTTCGTCGCCGATGTACGTGTTGCGAGAATCCTGTAACAAAATAACTAAAAAAGAAGTATCACCTACATAATCACACAAGTGCTTGTTTTAGAAAAGGGTGACTTTTATACTATTCAATTAAGGTGCAACTCAAAACTATGCAATTGCCATGCCAAAAAGCCATGCAATGGTATAAAAATTTAATTTCATCACTGATTATGAAATTCTAAGTTTAGAAAGTGATATAGATCCAACAGATCTATAAACAATTAAAAATTTTGAAAATTGATGGTCCACGCATACAATATTTTAAAAAATTGAATTTTTTTTTTTTTTTTCTTTTTTCTTCTTTATATCTATCAATGTTGGAATCTTTTAGCAATCGAACGACCTTTTCCAAAAGGTTTTCAAGATGTGCCTTACTTCAATAGCATAAAGTTACACTTTGTATAAACTTTTTCCTTTGGAACATTGAAATATTATTCCATTATCATCCGGTGCTCACGGTTTTTTTTTTTTTTCCTTTTGTAAAATGACTTCTCGTTGGATGTTTAGAAATAGTAAGTGCATCTAACTCACTATGCAACATGTAAATGCAGCCCCATCATCTGCTCTCCTCTTAATATCACACATTTGATGATCTTCCATGTCTTATAAATCTTGCATGTATAAAAGACATGATAGTCACTGTAGATTTTCATGTCCCTGGAGAGAGACAGAGAGGGAGAGAAAGAGAGAGAGAGAGAGAGAGGACAGACCGTGAGCCCGAGCTGCTCGATGAGCTTCTCGACCCTCAGCTTCTTATCTGAACTCGGTATCGGCCCCAGCCTCAAATCTGCCGCAAACATCAAAGTCTCATACACGGTAAGCATCGGAAAGAGGCGATCATCCTGCATGATATATGCAGACATTCTCTTCACCAAACTTGGGTTCATCTCGGCACCATCGAGTGCTACACGGCCCCTCAAACTACCACTTGCTATGCGGCCTGCCAGACCATCCAAGAACGTCGACTTCCCTGCCCCGCTCGGCCCCATCACCGCCGTAACACAGCCTTTCGGAGCATAACCTGAGATGTCAGAGAGGAGATCGACTTCACTTGATATCCACTTTTCGTCGACTTTTTCCTTCTTTATGACAGTGTAAGTGAGGCTGGTGAACTCCAAACCGCCTGTCATCATGGGGGCAGGAAGGTGATGCTCCACCTGAAAATGAGATTGGTGGTCTCTTTCTTGTTGGTGCTCAGGTTTGTTAGGCAGGAAAGAACTGGACAATCACTTTTTCATGTTTGTTATGTGAGAAATCAATAGTTAGTGTAGTATCCGGTAAAGTCCTTTCCTAGCTTTATGAAAATGGGAAAATATAGTATAAAAGACAGTATACGATGAAACCATTTACTTTTGATGTAAGGTGGTCACAATTAATCTTGACCATTGGATGTGATACTGGGTGGTTACATTTATTTCATTGACCAAGTTCAAAGTTCAAAAGAAATGTTTTCGAACTTTGTGACACATCCAAGCTATCAAATTTCATATCTGATTGTAAATAATTATGAACTCCCTATACCAAAAGAAAATGATCTCATTGTATACAATCCTATAATATAAAGACGCAGCTAGAGTGCAGGCAGTCAGCATGGTAACTCCCCATCACCAATCTCCAACAAATTGGATGGCGGCGATGGGGAGTTACGATGCGGGCTGTCCGCATATGACCCTTTTCCATGGGCTGCCAGCATATAAATTTTTTCCATGGTATAACTCCCATGGTGAACCCTGAAAAGGGATTTATAGGAAGGAAAGCTGCAACTGAACATAGGCAGGGAAGTGTATTGGAATTGATACAAGAATAGCAAAGATTACGGGCGTAAGGGCATATTTGTTTCATTGAAAAGCTCTCTCCCGATAGAGCTTTCCGATATGAATGCTCTGCCACATGGGAAAGTGATTCATATCAAATGGGTATGAAAGCACATTCTCACTGAAATGCATTGGTGGGGAGCTTTTGGCCTACTATAGGGCTTTCGTAGGCGCTATAGTATCCATCTGCTTTCTACTAAAACAAAATCGTTGGTACTGCAGGAAAGTTCTCTCTTTCAAGCCAAAAAAACATGGTTTAAGAGCATTGTAGACGTCCAACAAAAGCATATACGGTGATCTCATGAGAGCAAAGCACTAGAATGTGAGATCACTCAAGTGGTTTTTCTACTGCTTTATCTCCATCACTGTCCATCCAACTGCTCAGGTGGTGGTTTTTCTACTGCTCTATCTCCACCGCTATCCATCCATTAATTACTCAGCAAAGATGTTTGTTTTGGAAATTCCATGGTACCTTTTTTTAAAAAATGTTTTATTGTAAGTGTTAACCATAGAAATAGAGCTTAAGACGTTATGTTGAGACACCAGCCCCTAATCACCTATACCCCGATCCCGTATAGAAATTTTGTGGCGGCATAAATCATACTGTAAAGGAATACGAGGGAAAATATGTATGTGGCTTTTATCTTCTTCTTTTTTGTTGTTTTTGAGTAATTAAGTGGATAAGATATGCCCTTACGAATTTTTTAAGATAGATTAAAGAGTTAGCTTTTTTGAAAGTGTCGGCAAGATTGAAAACCAAAACATAGTAATTAGGTTCTAGGGTGCTACCACCACGACCCAGCCTTTTTCCTAAGACTTTTATCAATTTATAACATGAAAATAATTAGAATATGGTGCTACCAACTGCAAAACTCTCTCTCTCATTTCTTTGCTAGAGAGAGATGCTTGGAAATGACAAACAAACAGAGGGTATATGTTGACGGTTATAACAGTAAAATATATTAAGATAAAAAACCTTAATATCTTTGCTGCTATAACCATCAACAATATGGAAACATGATGCGTCAAATACATAAATATAACATATGAAAGTGATAATAGTGAAGATATACCTCATGTGGCTTCTTAAGAGCATCTATGACCACTTCAGCAGGCGGTCCACTATCCCTATGAAAGTGCCTGTTATTGTCGTTCGGAGCCATCGTCTCTCTCTTCGTTCCCAGAACCCTTCAAGACTGAGTTTGTTGATTCGTTAATGGAAAGTAAGCATTTGAGAGAGAGAAAGAACGTTAGAGAGAGAGAATTGTTAGAGAGTGGTTTAGGCCCCCAAGAATGGGGAAGGAGAGGGGGATGGTTGCAGGGAATTTAAGAGTGAGAAGAGAGGGTGTATTGGGATTTTCGTTTTGTAGATTAGACCAAAGCTGCGTGTTTGTATGGAAGTGGACGCAGGGCGTAGTATCATTCTTTGTTTTCATCATCGCCTGCAGTTTGACGCTACCCCTGCCTTTCTCCCTCCTTCCAAAATACTCACAATTTTTATTTCTTCTCAAACATGGGAAAGCTTTCAAAATAGATATGAGATACCAACATTTTAATTTCATTAAAGGTTAATTGTTTGGTATAAGCACTAAAAGTTAGCGTGAAAGCCGGTAAAAGCACCATGGTTTTATACTTAATTCCCTCTTAGTTGTTTGGTATAAGCACTAAAAGTTAAACAAGAAAAGCCGATAAAAGCACCATGGTTTTGTATTTTTCCCTTGGATAATGTATACTACAAAACCATTTACTATTATTACAAGAAGGTCACAATCACTTCTAATAATTGGATGTCAAATTGGATGGATTGAGGAGGGTCAAGAAGTTTGCGAGTTCTTTTTTGAACTTCTAGACTAGTCAATCACATGCTTGAAATCACTTCATCTAGAATCTATGGGATAAGATTGACTATGATCTCTTTGTACTAAAAATAAATAATCTCTGATACTTGTACTTTTTTTATATATGAAATTTTAACATGTACACCAGATAATCATTTTTTAAAAAGAAATTCGATTTTGAGTTTTTAAACATTTGGATTTACCAGTTCAAAATAATTAAACTGCCTCTATTCAATCTTAAGGTATTACCCTTTTCGGGTACATATGAAGAAGAGTAATTTATTTTGCCTTTTTGAAGAAGTGATCATGTCTCCAAAATTTAGGGTTTTCAAAGTACTCCTACAGTGCATTTTATGGGGGTGAGTGTTGTGCGTGGAAGCTCTAAACCCAATGGATTGATTTTTGACAAATAAAATACGAGAAAAAAAAACCGGCAACAAGCAAATAAAATAAGAAAAAAATAGAGAATACAAAGAATTTACGTGGGTCACCCTAAAAGGCTACATCTACGGGTACGTCAAACTAAAATCCATTATACCAATGAAAGTTACATCATAGATTTTAGGACATAAAGTTGCATCTCTAACCCTCGACAAAACCCAATCAAGCAAACCCTTTTATGCCACTCTCCCGACCTATACCACATGTCGTTCTTCCTTCATTTTACTTTTGGCAATCATTACCGATAACACCAGATAGAGACATAAGAGCAACAATGTTTTCCTCTATAAGAAGTTCTCTTATCTCTAAGAAGAAGCCACATTTCCCATATGGTGATCCAAATAGGACATACATATTCTTTCATCTTTCATCTCATAAGAAGCCAAATTTTCGATATGGTGACCCAAACAGAGCATACATATTCTTTCATCTTTCATCTCATATGCATAAGGTTAAGAATCCATACTAAATAGAAAACTTCCCATAGATGTTATATATATATATATATATATATATATATATATAAACTAAGTGATATATCCAAGATTCTTTATTTTTTTTGAATTTCTATTCCCTTTAGTAAATTCATCAACATCAGTCCCATATAATACGGGTTTTTCGTGGGGTGATTTTGAGTATACCCATACATCCAACAAGGAAAAATACTCTCGTGGGATAATAAAATCTGTTCACTATAAAAACAATAGGAAATGTCAATGGCTGTACATTAAGCACAAATGCTTTTTGTATATTTACAAAAAGTTATCCATGGTGAAAACAGGGAAATTATCTTACTGCCCTCATCTTTAAGGAATATTCATAAACACGACCCTTCCCTTTTGGGTTCAATGTGTTTCCTCTCTCTTGCAACAATTAAATACCTTACCCAAATTGGAGTTGGTTTATAGATAATGACAAGGGCACTCGCACGGCTGTACGTGTCTTTCTTCTCCTATAACTCATCGTTGATACCCTTCACAGACAACAAGCATTGTTCATTAGATGCCAAAATGTTTCCTTGATGGCAATTACCAATGATTTTGTCATGTTCATGAGGAATAAAATGAAGCAACCTCCTTCAAATTTCTCTGGAGAAGAAGAATTCAATAGGATGTGAAGCTCTTCTCATTGGGCTTTGGTCTCCAAAATTAATTTTGGCGATCAAGTGTTTGAATCCTTGAAGTTTGTTCTCCCTATCAGGGGAAGCAATATGGGCCACGCTCTTAGCACGGTCTGTCCAAAAGGTTAGTTTTATTTTTTTGGGTAGTTCAGTAGGGAAAGAGTCCCTACCTATAATAAGAATGGTATTCTCAATCAATTAATTATATGTTATATGTGATATTTTTAGAAATATATGTGAAAGAAAATATGAGTCACATTTGGAACTTGCTTTTATTCGGTCAATCAAATTCTCTATCTAGTTTTCCAAGGTCTTATGGAGCTTATCGGTGCATTTTGAAGGGTTTTGGGCGGCGCAAAATACATCTCTTTTTGTGATTCTTGCTTCTTCTTTTTTCTTCTTCCTATTTTCTTTTTCACATGTATGGAAGAAACCACTGATAGCTTTTTCTGTATCAGTCTCTTCTATTATTTTGCCGGTATGCAATTTTTTTTATTTATTATTGTATCGTATGTTGACACGTGTCGATGCTTTTCCACATATCGATATTTAAGGTGTATTTGACAACTGGAAGTTCCAAAGTCTTCTAGCCAAAACTGTGAAGGTGCTATAGCATTTCCTAGTTTGACAACTAAGAATTGTACGGCACTTGGAAGTGTGCAATGCACCTCCATGCACTCCCTTGGGAGTGTGAGTTTCTCGCACTTCTCATAGGAAGCTCACCCTTAAAAGTTGAGGGTGAGTTGGCCTCATTGGTGTGCATCTATAAAAATATAAAATAATATACATAAAAAATAAAATAACCAAAATGCCCATGATATTTCAAGAGATTTTGGTTATTTACTTCTTTTAATTTATTTTTTCACCAATGCATGTGGGTTAGAAGTACTAATAACCAAAATTTTAGCTCAACCCAACAAATATAATTGAATACTCAAACATGCTCATAAAACCGAGATATTCTGGGTTTTGAAACTTTGAGGGTCACTTCCAACAAGGGCGCACTTTTTAAAATATAAATCAAAATTTTATATAAAATAAATAACAAAAAATACCTCTAAAAATTCAAAAGCATTTTGGTTATTTGTTTTATTAAAAATAAAACATCTAAAAATTGAACCATAATTAGAAGTGTGAATGCTCAAGAATTCAATCAAATCCGATTGATAGAGATACAAACTCTCAACAACCTGATCTTGAGTGAGTGTGAGCAAGCTACTGCAGGAAAATTGCTATACCATTTTTTAAAATATTTTAATAAATTAAAACAACCAAAGGAATATGAGATTAGGTATTTTAAACATTTTAGTTAATTATAATTTTATTTACTACATATCCTCAACAGCCCGATCTTGAGAGTGTGTGAGTGAGCACACTACTGCAGGAAAAATGTTATGACATTTTTTAAAATATTTTAATAAATTAAAACAACCAAAGTAATATGAGATTAGATATTTTAGATCTTTTATTTTATTAGGGTGTTACTTACTACATATTTTAACATGTGAGCCCTTGTTGGACTGTGTAGACTCCCAAAATTTCAACTTGGTTAGATTTGTAAAAATAAAATTAAAATTCAAAGAGTTGATGCGCTCTTACCAATCCGATCAAGGATCATATGGTTCAGGTTGGCATGCTCAACTTTAGGAAAAAGGAGATACTCTCCCCAGCCCCCATTTTATATATACACACATATACTTCATTATTAAGCCACAGCTAGGGACCCTATCTCTAGAGAGTACAATATTAAGCCACAGCTAAGGGTAGGACATTTTTCAAATAAAGGGGACCCTATCTCTAGGAGGATGTAGGGTATGTGACCTTCAAGTAGAGAAGTTTAGGACAGGTACGGTATCTTTCTATTTTTCAAAAATAGGAAATCGTTTTTTTGTTTTTGGATAAAGAGCTATTTTAGGATAGGATGACCGATAAAATCTATATACTTTGAGAGATTTAAGGAAAAGATGTACATTGTATATGGAATACATATTATTGAAAAAATATGAAAGTAAAAATAAATATGCCTTGATGTATATTAGGCTTTTTCATTAAGGAAAGAGTTTATATAAGGGTGAGGCCCTAAATAATTAAATAAAGGCGCTCCTAAAAAATTCACTAGAAGAGGTTGTTTTGATGCCCAAAAATTCTAATATAGATCATCTCAACCTCAAGATGTATGGACATGAGAAAAAATGAATTTGAAGTATTCAAAATAATGCATCTTCTAATGCATTTTTTAGACTGTTACCTTTCAAAATTTTCAAATATTCAAAGATCTACTTGATCTACTCTATTTTTGAAACTTCGAATTTAATAATTAGAGTAGAAAATAAATTTTCAGGCCATTAGATTTTCAATTCTGAAACATCATCTTTTTTATACTATTTAAAGGTGCACCTGATTTTGATTGTTTAGAGCCTTACGTTCATACAAACTACACCCTTTTTATTAAATATGTAATTATTAATTAAAATTACTAAATTATGAGTAATATATGTCCAACAAAATATATTCTACTCATAGAATTATTTTAATAATAAATATGTATTTAAATAAACAATAAATATTGCTATTTTAATAATAAATATTTTAAATAATAATAAGAATACAATTACACATAAATATTATTATTATTATTATACAAAAATATCATTATCATAAAAATTAGATAATAATGTAATATTTTTCTATAATGTTAATAAAGAATTATACAAAATAGACAATATTGTAATATTGATACAATATGATTTTAATATTAAAATGATAATGTAATATAATAATAATAAAATAAAATTATAGGTCGTTACTATATTGTTAAAATAAAATTATAGGTCGTTGCTATTATATAACATTATTATATGACAATACAATATTATATTACTATATCATATTACAATATAACAATACCCTAATATTAATGGTGAGGGTTCATAATAAGAAAATATTAAATGATCAATATTTCACTATGAATATTTAAAAAATAAATGATGCCGATAAAAATGAATATTATAACTCGTTATTGTAATATGCATTGAACATTATAATATTATAAAATCAATATTTATATAGTATTATAATATTAATAAATATTACAAAAAAATTATTTTATTCTTTTTTTTTGTGTTTTCTAATAAATGATAAAGAAAAATATGACTAGAATTGATGTAGTCATATGGTGTATATTTTTTATATAAACCATATAACGGTTCATATTTTTTATAGTGTATGTTATGATTCATTCCCCATGAAAGTGAGGATTCTTGGAAATAATGTTATGTTTGTAAAAAGATAAGTGATGGGTTCCTTACGTACAATGAAGATGTGGATAAGGGAAGTTTTGTTTAAATATGTGCATATCCTCTTAAGTTGTGTTCTAAGAACCAAAGAGAAAGAAGACTTGTGAAAAGTCTCACAAGCATGCAAACGCGATTGCATACCTGCACGTGTGTGTGTGCGAGAGTGAAGGCGCTTAAAGACTCACTGTGCATTTTACATTAGCGTATGAAGTGCCCCTCGCCCGAGCACATGTACAAGTTGAGCTCGGTTCTAGTGGATTGGTGTGTTCTGGAGAACTACACCCCTTCAATGAAGATGTGCGGCTTTGGTGGATTGGTGCGTTCGGTACTTAAATTATTCCGGTGAAGACGCGTGAGAGTTACATGTGACTTTTACTAACTTCTGAACAACTACGGTGTTAGTTTCCCGAAACCGGAAGAGATGTTACAGGTTATCCTGATACATGTCACTTCTAGCAGATGCACCGTTCCGATGGATTCTCGACTTAATGTGTACTTGAACAGTCACACATAGTAGATGAAAGGTACTTTATCTCTCTATGAGTAGAGACTTGTTTCCTCGAGTTTTTATAAAAAGCTTAAACATCAAGTTTTCTTACTGTTAATTTCGCTATCTAAAAAGAGGCAATTATGGTACTCTAAATCTTACAATACCTATGCATTTGTATTGGCAAGATAGTTTTTGTGATTCTTTGTTCACATGTATCTTGATCATATATTTACTTGATAGAAACTTAGATGCATACTGATTCATATCAGCAAGAGTCAAATGTTATCTTGAATAATCAATTTAGCGTCTGGGATCAGAGAGATTAAAATTGTTTTACTTCAAAATGTTATCATGAAAAATCAATTTAACGTGTCTGGGATAAGAGAGATTGAAACTGTTTTACTTGTTGCATCTCTTATTTTGCCCCTTTCACTCACCATTTTCAACACAACCATGTAGCACACGGATTTTATTGTCCTCCATTTCACCCACCATTACCAAAAGTGTACAACCTTTCTTCAATCTAAATTAAGACCATGCTTGTATTCATCATGGATGGGAAAGTGAATGATATTGAAAAAGAAAGGGTTATGAGTTTTTAAACAGATCTAACCATCTATATCAAATTTCAACTTTTGGGCATTATTTTTTCAACTTAGGGTGCTCTTTTTAATCTTTTAACATTGGTTGCTATGAAGGCTAGCTTGCATCGCCAAAATCATTGAAGGCATTAAATCATCACACCTAATATTGAATAGACCTAAATAAGCAATGACATTTTGGTAGTTTAACCCTATATGAGTAGCTCTAGTAAATAATAAAAAATGCCTCGGGTTGTTCAGAGGTAGCAACATGGAAGAAGGGTTTATGGTGAAAAGAAAAGATGAGTTCAGTAATGCGAACCGAGACATACGATCAAAGTGTTAGGCCGTACAAAATGTTGTTTTTGACAATTAGAAGCTGGAAAATTGGGAGTTCTCAGGTCTAGAAGCTGGGAGATTTGTATTTGGATATGTAAAATATTGTGTTTGATTACTTATTTGAAACTTGAAGGAATTATAGGTGTTTTGACAATAGAGTAAGCATTATTATTGGATTTATTGAAAGTTTAAAGTATTACTCTAATGAGATTAGGTAAGGCTATAAAACTATTGTTCAATGGCTTTAGTTTTTATACAGTAAATGTAAATCATATTTCTATATTGTGTCATCTTTACATATCTGGTTTTTTTACTCTATTTTTTTTTAGCCAAATCTAAAATATTCATGATTCTATAATTTACCTTATTTTTCGCGATCCATAGTTTTATGTGATTTTTTTCTTTTGAATGTTTTAAATAAAATCGATTTAATTCTAATATTTTGGCTTGCCGATATTTTATTATTCCGCAACTTGCTAACTATAGTCACAATCACCCTTGACATTGGACACTGAATCGGGAGTTGAGGCAGATGATGTTGCGGCATTAACCATGTTGAGAAAAAATTTAGAACTGTGACCCACTCAAAGCTATTTAAATTTATCGAGGAATGAGCTATATATTTCACAAGGGATGACCTCTATAGGTCTATTACATTCTTTGATGACAACCACTCACAAAGCTATTTAAATTTCACAAGGAATGAGCTATATATTTCACAAGGGATGACGTATAAAGGTCTATTACATTCTTTGATGACAAAGGCAAATTATGGTACGGGTGTTTTTTAATTTTTTTTTAGGTAATTGAGTTAGAAAGACATGCTCTTACCTATTTTTTAAAATAGTTTAAAAATTAATTTTTTTTAAGGTGTTAATGGGGTGATATAAGTGGTAATGAAAACAACAATTTGGAGTATAGGATCCAATTTTAGTGTGTCTGCACTAGCACTTCTTATGGTGGGGGCCCTTAAATCCACACTATCAATGACATGGTTTTTATGAGTCCCTATAAAAATGAGTAACCTCTTAAAAATCTATTTTTTTAGATTGAATTTTGGACTTAATTTTGAAGGACACATAATCTCTAACATGGAGATCATGAATATGAAAATTAAAATTTTTTTTAAATTAAAAATAACAATTTATTAAAAAAACATTTGGACCGTTAGTTTCAATTATTTTTAGATGGACTACCTATTTGCATCCATCTTTAAAATTGATGCTACGTACCTTAGGGACCGTACATATAGAAATCTGGTCCCCGCTGCATGAAACAATTTTCCATCCGATACGGTTTCTATGAGTCCATGTAGCAATGGGTCACCTCTTAAAAATATATTTTTGAGATGGATTTTTTGACCTAATTTTTAAGGACACATAATATCTAACATGGAGATCATGAATATGAATAAATAAATAAATTGTGAAAGTTAAAAATAATAATTCTATTAAAAAGACATTTGGGTCGATAGTTTCAATTATTTTTAGATGGACTACCTATTTGCATTCATCTTTAAAATGAATGCTTTGTACCTCAAGGACTGCAAATGTAGAAATAGGGTTCCCATGAAACAATTTTCCATCAAGTATGTACATGGTGCCCAAATTTCAAGATAGGCAACAGGGGAAGTGGAACGTCCGTTGCTCTTCAGTCAGTAGCACAACTCGTGTTTGAACTATTGGAGAGTGGCCACTACGGCTTCATGACCACTATAATGTTCATGGTCCATCTCTTACCTTCTATTTTAAATATATTTAATTTAATTTAATTATATTATAAACTTGCTATAATGGTCTCATTGCATTCGAATCATTTGATTATCTTTCATGGTAAATTCCATTCTCTTCTTTCTTTTCTTAACTACCCATCAATGATATTCTAATAGTTACTTTAAACCAAATATTTTTCTTTGGGGTAAGAGAGAGAATGATAAAAAAAAAGAATGGAAGCTTAGCTATTAATATGTGTAGAGAGCAATCTAGACCATTTGATGAAAAATTTGTCATAGGTGGCAAGGGGATAAGCTCCAATGCTTATAAAAGGAGCTCAAATAACCTATTAGAAAATACAAAAAAAAAATCCCAAAGGCATTGCCCATCTTTCTAATTATCCACAAGCATTACAGCAAAATTCTTTTTTCCATATCTATCTTTCTCTCTCTATCATTTTCAATCGCATTTTTTTAAATTATTTTCTCCCTGTAATTTTCAATCGAATATTTTTTTCAATTATTTTTCGGCATGAATTTCAAAGATGTTGGTTGAAAAACAACAAAAACCCACAAATGGCAATGTTCTAGAGAGAGAAAGGAATGTATGAAGAAGAAGAGCAACTAACAACTTTTATTAAGTTCTCTCCCCAAATTCAAATTAAGGTGTTTAAGAGGTAGATCATTTAGCATGATTTTTTTGGCTAATTTCCCCTCTATTTTTCATCTTTGTTGCCCCTTTCCCTCTTCTCTGATTAGCGATGAACATGAGAAAATAAGCTAATATTACCATCGTTTGAAATAAAAAATCTTAAACATCCAACTTTCATACAAAGATTTCCAATTCAAAGAGCTAAAAATTTCTTCATACAAATATTTCCAATTAAAAGAGCTAAAAATTTCAATTAAATTTCCCTTGTATATAGCAAAAGCTAGAGATAAAATAAACGTAATCCTCCAAGGGCCCCTTTGGTTCCGTGGATTCAGATTTCTAGGAGTTACTTTACCTGAAAAAGTTGGGCCAATCTTGTTTGGTTCGCTTAGAATCGATGTTTCCGTTGGAATTGAGATTTTCGTAGGATTCCTAAATACTTATTTTAAGCCAATATTTTGGAAATCTCAATTCCACCAAAATAGGTGGAATTAACATTCTATGGAGAAATGACCCATTTTGCTACTGAAGAACAAAAAATATTAAAATTTTACGGAGGGAAATTATATCAAATTTTAGAGAAAGAAAACATATTAAAATTTTAAAAATGAAACTATATCAAAATTTTAGAGAGATAAAGCATACGAAATTTTTTAGAGAGAGAAAATATACAAAAAAAAATAGAGAGATAAAATATCTCAAATTTTTAGAGAAAAAAACTATGTCAAATTTAAAGTTTTAGAGATACCAAATTAAAATTTTAAAGAGAGAAACTATCTCAAATCTTAAGTTTTAGAGAGAGAGAGAGAGAGAGAGAGAGAGAAAGAGAGAATATCTTAAATTGAGAGAAAAAAACTGTATTAAATTTTAGAAAGATGAACTACTTAAAAAAATTTAGAAAGAAGTATCTCAAAAAACTTAGAAAGAGTGATTATCTCAAATTTTAAGTTTTAGAGAGAACGTATTAAAATTTTAGAGATTAAAAATTAGGTCAAATTTTAGATAGATAAACTACCTGAAAATTTTTAGAGAAAGAAACTATCTCAAATTTTGAGTTTTAAAGCGAGAAAATATCTTAAAAACTTTAGAGAGATAAACTATATCAAAATTTAGACATATAAAGTACCTATTTAAAAAAATATAGATAGAGAAACTATCTCAAATTTTAAGGTTTCGAGAGAAAGAGTATATTAAAATTTTAGAGAGAAACTACTTGAAGATTTTAGAGAGAAAAATTATCTCAAATTAAGTTTTAGAAAGAGAAAATATCTTAAAACTTTTATATAGAGAAACTATATCAAATTTTAGATAGAGAAAGTATCTGAAATTTCTAAAGAGAGAAATCATTTAAAAAATCTCAACTTTTAAGTTTTAGAGAGAGAAAATATATTAAAATTTTAGGGAGATAAACTACTTGAAAATTTTAAAGAGGGAAACCCTCACAATATTTAAGTTTTAGATAGAGAAAGCATATTAAAATTTTATAGAGTAATTATATCAAATTTTAAAGTGAGAAAGTACCTAAAAATTTTATAGAGAGAAACTACCTTAAAGTTTTTAGAAAGAAACTACCTCAAATTTTAAATTTTAGATAGAAAAAGTACCTTAAAATGTTAAAGAGTGAAACTATATCATATTCTAGAGAGAGAAACTACTTGAAATTGTTTAGAGAGAGAGAAACTATCTCAAAATTTTTATAAAGAGAAATCATCCCAAATTTTAAGTTTTAGAGAGAGAAACTATATCAAATTTTAGAGAGATAAAATATGTAAAATTTTTAGAGAGAGAAGCTATCAAATTTTTTAGAGAGAGAAACTGTCAATTTTTTTAGAGAGATGGACTATTTTAAATTTTAAGTTTTTGAAAGAGAGTGTCTTAAAATTTTAGAGAAAGTTTTAGAAAGAGAAACTATCTCAAAAGTTTTCAAGAGAGAGATGAAGGATTTGCATTCCAAAAAAAAGATATTTCAGACAATCCAAACAAGAAATTTATATTTTCTTGATTTCTACGAGGTACAATCCAACCAATATACACCAGATTCCAAAAAATGTCAAATCTAGTAAAGCTCAATTTCAGGATTGACTTTTCTCATGATCGAAAAATCCATGGATCCAAACAAGCCCTAAAGGAAAATCAATCAAGACGAGACATCTTTTATTTAGAGATAGCAAATCTTTTTTCCAATTATTTGGGATCGAAAAAGAAAAAAAAACTTCCTTATGATATACAGTCCCATGTGCATGTCCCTCACTTTGTAATAAATGGCAATGGGGCCCTAATCCGACCCAAGACCAGGTGGCTATATCCGACACAGGTCTGGATATGGTCGGGTCTCGGTCCAAAACCTCAATCCAAAGACTATTTGGGTCCAGGTCGGGTAGGACTCAATTTGTACTCAAACTATTAGAGAAAAAATACTTCAAGCCCTATTCATTTGGGTGTATTAAGGATCATAGTCATCTTTAGTTATTAAATGACAAATCAAACGATTTGAAATCTAATAAGGGGTGATTGTGACATTGTTGTTAATAATGTTGATATATGATAGAAAAATAGGTCAAAAAAAAAAAAACTCATAATAGTGGCAATAGACTCAATCACACTCAGGACCCGATTGGGTAGACCCGAAACCCGACAGGTTGCGTCTGGATCTAAAACTTGGACCTTAATATGTTCAGATCTAGGTCCTCCAATCGGACCCGACCCATTGCCACCCCAACCCGATGGGAAGAAGTAATAGGAAATAATATGACCCGCAGGATCCTAGAAAGCAGTGGGCACTATCAATCGCTGGGTGGGGGAATGAGGGTGGAAAGAGTGGTCCGTACCAAAACACGAATGGATTATAATAACATTAGTACTTTCTCTCCAATCACCTCGGCTGTGTGGTTTTTATTCGACTTGAGTTACTCGGGCTTTGAGTTGTTTTCACTCGAAGGTCCAATTCAGGAATATTATAAAAAATAAAAAATAAATATATATATAATTTAAAAAAATAAAAAATATATTTGTAACATGTTTATTTATTTTTATATCATTTTAACAAAAAATGGAATGCATTTTGGTTTTGAATACTTTTTTTTATATTTTCCTTTCATTTTAAACTCATTTTTAAAATTTATTTTTTGGCTACTTTTTTAACCACAATTTATTGTATTTTGTTAAATTCTATTTTACATATATTTTTCTATTTTTTGGATTTTTTTAATAATTTTCAAGTACTATAATACTTAATTGTACTCCGGCCAAATTATTTGGACTCGGACGAGTACTTGGCTAGGGACATGGGCCAATTAATCGGCCCGAGTCGACTTTTCCAATATTGACCTGCACAAAAATACGACGGGTATAATTTTCCAATACACTCAAGGGATTATATATGTACACTATGTTCTTGCGGGAGCATGGTATACGCCCTCTATACAATCTATGCTCTCTCACTCATATCCGGAAAATTGTTTCATGCGGGCTCGACTGCCCCAAAGTATGAAGTGTCAATCTTAAAGATGGATGCAAATAGGCAGTTCATTTAAAAACAATTAAAATTAATGGTCCAAATAATTTTTTCCTAAAATCATTATTTTTAGGGAAAATATAGAATGAGATCATTTACCATTGATACAAGGTGGTCACATTAATCTTGACCACTGGATGTGAAATTGGGTGGCTGCAATTATTCTATTGACCAAGCTCAAATTTCAAAAGAAATTTTTTCAACTCTGTGACACATTCAAGCTATCAAATTTCACATCAAATAGTTGTGAAGAATTATAACCACCTTATATCAAAGGTGAATGGTCTCATTGTATACTATCTCTTATTTTTATTTTTTAAAATTTATTTGTTTTTTACATTCATGATCTGCATGAGATTATGTGTCCTTAAAAATGGTCTTAATATCCATCTCAACAATAGAATTTTAAAAGGAATCATTTGTACATGGACTCATAGAAACCGTGTCCCTCAGATAAATCATAAGAAGCAGTAAGGGTGGCAATGGACTCGGACCCGATTAGGGATCAGGCGGGTATTATCCGACACAGATCTAAATATGGGTCCAAAATCTCGACCCAAATACTATTTGGATATGGGAATGGGTCTAGTTGGACCTGAGTCGTACCCAACCCATACCCGTAACCTTTTTTTTTTTGGATAATTCAATGGGGAAGATATGTCCCTTTTTCTAAAAATAGTGAAAAGTCAATGGGGATTTGAGCCCCTATTCATTATACAAAAAAAGTTGCAAAGTCATTGGGGATCTTTGCCCTACTCATTCTCATTTGTAAAACATGGAATCAGAGATGTCACCATAGAACTCGCTACCACTAAAGTCCTATACCATTCCCCCCGTGCCATTCTCAAACATCTTAACCGTTCTATTCATTTGGGTGTATTAAGGATCGACAAATCAGGCTTGAAATCTAATGACCACGCCAATAATATGGGTAAGAAAAATCAGGCTTGAAATCTAATGACCACGCCAATAATATGGGTAAGAAAAAGGCCCAAACAGGCCCGTTGCTACCCGGCAACAAATATTCAAGCCACACTCTCTCTGGTCTCCGATAATGAACGAATGAACATAGTAAACAGGCAAGCACCTAGCTGCTCACTCTAGGATAGAACAGCCAGTTAACCCCTCTCTCTCCCTCTTCTTTGCTTCCTTTCTCCTCTCCCAAACTGAGCAGTGCATGTCCAATTGCAAAGATGGCCACCTGCATCAAACCTATCGTCACTGCTAACCCCAATCCGTTCATCAGAGAAACCAATATTATCAGTTTCCAAGTTGGAGTCTTGTCATCCAAATTCTCTTCTTTTTCTCCCCTCCCCCTTCAAAGTAACCCTATGAAAAACAGGCCTACCCAAATTGAGAATCAGAGGTTTTGTGCTTTCTCAAGCCTCTACACCACTGCCCAAGCTGAGGTTTTGGGCGATGCTGAAGTTGCAGAGGGGTACACAATGACCCAGTTTTGTGACAAGATGATAGAGGTTTTGATGAATGAGAAGACCCAAACAAAGGATTGGAGGAAGCTCTTGATTTTTCGAGAGGAATGGAACAAGTATAGGAAAAGGTTTTTTGATCGATGCCATTCACGAGCTGATGCAGAGAAAGATCCATCAATGAAACAGAAACTTATCATTCTTGCTAGAAAACTTAAAAAGGTATGGTATTTACTTCGCAGATTTCTTTTCTTCTAGTATTTTTCCTTGAAAGTGTTCACTTCTTTTCGCTGGTGATTGCCCATTGTGATTCGAATTATTGGTTTGGAAGTGCTTTGATGTTTTGAATTCCCCATTTGCATCTACGCCTGTTTAAACTCCCCTTCTTTTTATATCTGAGTGGTTTGAAATTCCCTTTCCAATTCTTTGCAATGGTAGTTTCCTAGTTTGTGTAAATTTAAATATGGTTCTTTAAGTAGTTTGAGATAAAGTTTCATTTTTACATCTTTACATTGCCGAATGGGTCTCTGGTGGACTAGAGTACAGAATAGCCATCAAGATTGAACATGTGTGCATGGGCAAGGGGCATAGCCGAGTGCTAGATGGCTATACCTGCATTGCATTTACTTAGATATTTCGTGTTAAGCATTCCTTTTCCTTCTTTGAATTGTTAATTTCCCCATCTTTTTAGATTTGACCTATAGATAGTCTATTTATAGTTGTGAGTGTGAATATCCCTTTTACTTCATTGCAATGCTAACTTCCATTTCTGATTATATTTGAGTTATCGGTCAGCGAGTAGTTTGAACCTTGGAGTGTTGATTTCCCATTGTATTTGAGTTTCAACTGCCTCTGACTTTGAACTCTGATCCCAAAGACTATTCTTCTTTGCTAATTTTTTGGGAATTTTCTAAAGTGGGTTTTGAATTGCTTATGCTATAGTATGCTGGTAACCCATCTCAAACTATTTTGGTCAAGGAAATCAAATATTTAGCTCATACACATAACCTTCTGTTAGTCATTTCATCTGCTGCTTTCTGGTTTAAATTGGGGTTCTTAATTCTCTTTACTTACTAAATCTCGCAGGTTGATGATGAAATGGAAAGGCACGATGAACTCCTCAAAGAAATTCGTGAAAACCCAACAGATCTGAATGCGGTGGTGGCAAGGAGGCGCAAGGACTTCACTGGAGCCTTTTTTCTGTACCTCAATGTGCTTGCAGAGACTCTCTATGATACCTTAGAAGAACGGGATGGTACTCATTCTATTTCTCTCTATGAATCCTTTCTGATTACAACTTATATTGTGTACGATGGAGGTCTTTGTTTCATGTTATATCATTCTAATATTTCTCTAGGCTATGATTCTTTGATTGGTTTCCAGATATTTTTCTTTATTGAGAACAGGGTCCTATGATGAAAAAGTATTATTTTGAATTGATTTGGTTCCAATTTCATGTAGCTTAGCCTGCACCAGAGATCGCTAATGGACCACTGGATTTTTGGGCAGAGATGGCAAGGCTCGGGGCTAAGTGCTTATCTGCAGTAAGTGCATATGATAATGCAGCAGAAAGTGTGGAAATGATTGATGCTGCTCAGGCGAAGTTTGATGATGTTCTAAACTCTCCTTCAATGGATATTGCTTGTGAAAAGATTAGAAGTCTGGCAAAATCAAAGGAACTTGACTCCACACTGATTCTTTTGATTAACAGTGCTTGGGCAGCTGCAAAAGAATCCACCACTATGAAGAACGAGGTATGTGATAGGATATGATATGTTTTTTCAATTATAGTGTTGATTGTAGTGGCTATTAATTCCTGTTTATCTTTGCAAGGATGTTGGGTTGTCACACTGTAAGTATAAAAGACAGTTTAATTGCTAGAAAGGATGTTAGGGTTTTTACTGCATGATTACAACAAGGCAGTTAATGCACTTATTTGTGTCCCATGCTACAAGTTTCTTACATTCCCATGCCATGATTGCATGAAGAAGCAACAAAATTTGTCACAATAGAAAGTAGAAGTACAATTCATATGCGCATTTCTCTCCTCAAGTTTTCTCTTAAAGATACATTTCCAAAGTTTCATTCATAATCTTGAGGTGCCAACCTCTATTCGTCACTCTTCTTCAGACGCCTGCAAATTCAACTTATGGAGAACATATGGCTGAAGATGATGGGCAAGTGGCATTGTTAAGCACCAAGATAATCATGAGAACAAAAAAAAAACCTATTGCCAGTCTAGGAATTTCTCCACCTCTACAAGGATGCGTGGTTTGTTTGGTGAATTTGGCTAGCATATTCAATTCAGTATATAGCAGGTGATGGGACATGTTTCTATTTCCAGCACGCAAATTCTGGGGAGGATGGTTCTTGGGTGTCATGTCGGTATGGAACTCAAAACTTTAGAGAAACCTCAGGGACACAGAGCCTTGGGAGTTAGTGAAGCTCCTACCATTGGTAAGATGGGTTTATGTGCCTATAAATAGATGGATATATGTGTTTGGAAATTTGTGAGAAAGATGCATTCATGACTAGGTCCTTCTTTTGGGTGCTTGTAGCATTTAACTCCTAGAGTGCAGCATTTGGTTGGATTTGGTCCTCTTCTGGTATCCTAAGTTCCTAACAATGACAATAGGTAGTGAGGTAGTGACAAGGCATGCAGTTGTCAAACATCTGGATTTTGTGTTGGGAGGAGTCAGAATTCGTTGGACATTTGCTTCTTTAGTATAGTTTTCCTTCTTACATTTGGTCCTATGAATTATGCCTCTTTGGGGTGGATTGGTTGCTCCCTGCGATAGTGGAGGCTTTTCTGAGGGTGTGGATGTCCATACCATTGCTCCCCAAGATCTATGTTGGCTTTTTAGGTTTGCCACACTTGGGGTGTATGGAGTGAGTTTAATAGTCGTATTTTCAGATATGTGAGGGTGGGGGAGACTGTGTCAGGTTGAGCATCAGGGAAGTAGCTATTTCTTCGGCTCTTATCCTTCCTGACTTCTTGGGATTTCGTGTTGCATACTCAGATGGGTTCAAAAGGAAGCATTTGTTTTATGGCGTTAAATGTTGATCATTGATGAGATAATTTGATATTTGTGCATTCAAAGATGTGACCTTTTTACAAGTTCTTAGGGAGGCCAATGAGGATGCCTCCTTGGCACTTATTGTTGATCTTTGATAAGATATATGACATATGGGCACCCAAGGATGTGTTATTTGTACACTTCCTTATGAAGGCTAATGGGGATGGGGATTTGTTAGCTAGTACTGGGATTCTGAGAGAGTATTTTATGCACGTTACATAGCGTTGATTTGTTGCCTTGGCATCCCAAAGTCTTCAGTTTCTTTGTTTTTTCCCTTGTTGCACTACTTTCATTGCTGATAAAATCTAATAATTATCATAAAAAGAAACTCCCCACAACAACCATGATTCCAATACATATAAAGATAGACTTCTGATTCCATTCAATATAACATGTTTATGTATGACTAATCGTATGTATGTTGTGTATGCATGGGTGTGTGTAAGTAGAGAATTCCATTTTGTAAGTAGCTGTAACTCCTATCAGTAGAGTTTAGTTAAATGCACCATTTCTTATCATGCTTCATTTAAGAATTGGTATCATTTGTTTCTGAATGGTTTCGAACAATCTCATAACATGTTTCTTGACTATTAGATGTCCAAAATTATGACATAATGCTTTCATGTATTAGAAATGAGTTTTCACCTTTTATGAAACTCCATTTTGACCTAAATCAGATTGTATGTTGAAAATTTATCATCTAGTTAGGGGCATAGTTGGGATACATTATTTAAATAAAGATATTTCTTGTATGATTTGTGTATGTCAATAATAGACAATGATGTCTAGAATGGACCGGACCAGCCCTGGGACTTAGTGAACCAGTGCCTTGTCTGGTCCAGTCACTCTCCTGGACCAGCTGGTGCTATGAACCTGTGCTCGACTTGGTGGAGCAACTGGTTCAATATTTGGAGCAGTCAGTCCAATGGTCCAGAATCAAACAGGCTAGTCCCAACGAAAAGCGACGGCCTCCGCTTTGTGGAGTCCATAGTACCAATGGTAAGGCCTTACAGAATTTCTAAAAATGCCTCCACTGCTGGAGGGTCCCGGGTTGCCAAGATAGCGACTATCGAAGTTCAACTTAGGGACCCCAATGTTAGGTGGCCTCCATAGAGAAGCCCGTGGAGTCCTTTTGGCCCTGAGGTACAACAGAGCCTCCCAGTGATGGTGTAGATCAGCTTTTGATGAGGACAGGGATGGGAGCTTCTTCCCTCTAAAAGTCCTACTGTTTCTTTCAAGCCAAATGGTCCATGGACTGGTGGTAATGGAGGCCCTCCAAAGGAGCTTCCCTGATTTGCCCCAAGGGGTGCAAAGGCATGTAGAGAAGAGATGAGGGGGTGACTGAGGGGTGACCCACAACCAGTTGAAAAGGAGAAGCAAATTAGACCACAGGGCCATTGCAACTTCACAGTGAAGAAAGAGATGTTGGTTTGTCTCTTCGGCCTTCAAACACATAACACACCTGCTGGGCAGAGGCAACCTCTGCGCTGTAATTGGTCAATGGTAAGGACCCTTTCATGGAGGGCAATCCAACTAAACAATTGAATCTTGGGGGGTATGAAGGAGCATCAGGCCTTGGCCGTAATGAATGGAGGTACCAATGCATGGATGGGTTGGGAGGAAATGCTTCGGTAGAAAGAGGCCACTGAGAAATCTACCGAAGGGGTGGGAGACCAAATGATCTTGTTGTCCCCGGAAGGGGGAAGGAACACCATGTGAAGCAGGCCCAGAAGTTCCACGAATTCTGCGAGCTCGTGATCTGTGAGAGTTCTCCTGAAATTCGGGTTCCAAGATCTGGTTGTTCATGGACTAACAAATCTGTCAGCCACGGTCGAGAAGGGGTTGCAGGCGAGGAGGAAGAGGGACAGAAACTGGTCCTTAAGTGGGGTGGAGCCGACCAAGGTGTAAGGCTAGAATCTAACCATGTTACCCCTTCTGGGAGTAAAGTGCACTTGGTTAAGGAAACGTTGGCAGCAATGGAGGAGGGACCTCTAGAAGCCTGAGATGTTGCCCCCCTTCCGGCATGAGGGGAGCCAAGCATGATCTTCACAGCAATACTTTTGCCTGATCACCTCTCTCCAAAGATGGTTGGCTTGGGTGGCGTAGCGTCACCACCATTTACCATTAAGGTGATGTTGTTGGATCTGAGATTGCGAATTCCAAGGCCTCCCTGAGCTTTGGTATGCACACTTTGGCCCAGGAGATGAGGTGGAATTTGTGGCCTCCTTCACCCAACCAAAGGGAGTTCCCCATGAGCTTTTCCAGCCTAGCCATGACTGCTGCTAGCATATAGAAGAGGGACATGAAGAATAAGGGAAAATTTGAGAGAGGGGCCTTTATGAGAATCACTCTTCTGGCTGGAGATACGAATCTGCCTTTCCAAGCAGCAAGTCACCTTTCAAATTTATCTGTAACAGGGCTCCAGTGGTGGATTCTCGGTAGGCCAAGGCAAAGTGGAAGGCCGAGATAGGTGGAAGCACTTCTTCAACATAACACCCCCATCGATCGGCATATCTTTGGACAAGGGAATAGTCAATGCAAACACCCATCATCTTAATTTTCTCCAAGAAAACCCTAAACCGCCTTGCCATCTCGAAACATTGGGGAAAAAGGAGAAGGCAGTCAACTTCTTGTTGGGTGGCTTTGCAAGAAAGAAGAATGTCATAGGCATATTGGAGATGGGAGATGGAGGAGCCCAACCTACCAATGTGGAAGCCCGAGAGTAGACCAGTATTGTACATCCGAGAGATGGATGCACTGAAAACCTCTGCCACTATCGCGAAGAGGAAGGGAGACAGGGGGTCCCCTTGGCGGAGCCCTCTCAAAGCTTGGAAGTAACCCTTGGGAGTGTCATTTATAAGTACTGAGAACTGAGGTTTGGAGATGCATCCTTGGTTCCATTTTCTCCAAATGGCCCTGAAGCCCATTCTAGAGAGGGTTTCATCTAGGATTTCCGAATTAACATGGTCATAAGCTTTCTCTTAGTCTAGTTTGATAACCAGACCGGGAGTTTTGGATGTGAATGGAGAATGGATACATTCATGGGTGATCAATGCCCTGTCAAGGATCTGGTAGTCCTTCACAAAAGCCCCTTGGGTTGGAGAGATGACCCAATCAAGGACTGACTTGAGCCGAGAAGCCAGTACTTTAGACAAGATTTTTTAGGGGCTATGAATCAGGCTTATAGGCCTGAAATCTTTTAGTTCTTCAGCTCCCTCAATTTTAAGGATCAAAGCTATAAAAGTATTCATAGTCTTTGTGGATGGTGGCCTGGGAGTGAAATTCAGCGAAGAAGGCCATGATATCTGGCTTTAGGGTGTGCCAAAAGGATTTGAAGAGAGCAAAGGGAAAGCCATTTGTCCCGAGGAACTCATTCTCTGAGAAGGGTCTTTCAAGAGAGGCTGCCATATCAGGTACATTGGTTGAAAAGGAGAGGTCAGGTTGGAGTGGAGAAGAGCTGGGAGAAATATTGGACAGCAGTCTGCTCGATGAGATGAGATTGGTCTAGGATGTGGCCACCGACATTCAGATGGGTGATTGAACTCTCCCTTCTGCTGCAGTTTGCAATTTTGTGGAAATAAGCGGTGTTGTGCTCACTGAGCATGAGCCATTTAACCTTGGCTCGCTGGGACTAGTAGATCTCTTATTTCTTGAGGAGGTTTTAGTAGTTGTGTTTGGCTTTGGAGCTGCACTCCACCTCAGTAGGGGAAAGGGGTCTACTGCAACAGAGCATCCTTTTTGGCTTGGGAAGCTCTGCAGCAGGGAATACCACTGGATTTTATAGATAGTGCCTAGACTCATCTATCTCCTACACATTCTTTCAACTTGCAAGTCACCAGTTTTGTGAACCAAACCATTCCTCACAATAGGTATCACTTTTGGCTCGGGAAGCTCTCAGTAGTGAACTAATTCAGACTTGAGAAAGGATTCTTAGCGACTGTTGTATATTACAAACCCCTTGAAGGAGCTTTCAGTCTTATCAAAGATGGCAGTTTGTTCAATTGTGAAAATGTGCAGTCTCATCCAATAATATTTCTATATTTCATCTAACAATGGTTGACATAGCCTGTGCTACCCCCAAAAGGAAGTTTATTTTTTCTCCAATTAAAAAAAGGGAAATAATATATCAATGCATGTCATTTTTCAAGTGCTTGACTTCTTGCATCAGTGTTGCTTAGAAAACTAATAAATATTTTATTTGTTAGCTCAATTGAAACCTATATTTTGGTGTCAACGTTCAACTCCTTCCGCAATCTTCCTTTCCATGTCAGTAGCCATGTGCGTCTTTTTGGGTTCAGCATCTTGGTTTAGTGGTTTGCATCAGGACTGTGACGCTGTCTGTGAGATTTAAGTTCCCAGCTTCCCACCTAAAAGAAAGATGTTGATTACTTGAATGGAGCTAGTAGGCAATCTATAATGCTATGTCCAGCAATTGCTTGAGGATACAAAAATATGTCACTAGTCAAACTTTTAGAATTTTGTACAATTGTTGCCATGCATAAGAAGCATCAGTACATTAGTTGTGGTGCTATTAATTTGCTTTTGTAGTAGTTGCATCTGTTGCACCACTAGTAGTGGTAAAATAATGAATAAATAGAAGTAACTAAATAAATAAATGTAACTTATGAGTAGTAAGTTTACAGATTGTAATGATGAAGAACCAAAACAGCAAGGGTAGATTCTCATTGGTGGCAATTGATATTGTGGTTCTCATGTTGTTGATCAACCAACAATATCTATTCTTTCTTAATTCATGTGGCTTGTAGATGCTGGAATACAGAGCACGATCTAAGTTTTCAATGACTCCTTGCAGGTTAAAGACATAATGTATCATATTTACAAGACTACAAAGGACAGCCTCAAGAACCTTGCCCCAAAAGAGATAAAGCTACTTAAATATTTGCTTAACATTACAGACCCTGAGGAGCGTTTCTCAGCATTGGCAACTGCTTTCTCCCCTGGGAATGAACGTGAAGCAAAGGACGTTGATATCCTATACACGTAAGATATGCCCCCATTTTATTGTATTGTACTACAATCCCATGAACTATGGTAAACCCACAGTCCATTGGGTCATCACCACCCATCCATGGAAATTCTAACAGTGATGAAGAGAGACTAGGACTTGCAATAAGGTTACACGAGCCCAATGCTGAGGAGGGCTTCCACTCTTCACAATGTCCATTTCAATGGATTGATAACCCACTGGACAATGGTTCTCCCATGTTTGGATTCTAGTGCACGTTCTGCTGATTTATCTGTATTCCCTTCCTAACTGTGATTACTTTCCTATTTATGCAGGACACCCAAAGAACTTCATAAATGGATAACGATAATGTTGGATGCTTACCATATTAACAAAGAAGAAACGGATTTGAGGGAAGCCAGGCAAATGACTCAACCTGTAGTGATCCAGAGGCTTTTCATCCTTAAGGAAACTATTGAGGAAGAGTACATGAGGGAGAAAACTGAAGCTAAGAAGGATCCAGAACCAGAAGAATGAAGTAGCTTCTTATTAGCTGCATATTTGGCGAAGTTCTCGAATCTGAACATTGTGACAACTAACAACTAGCATATATCGGTTTAAGCATGACAATTTTTATTTTATTTTTCCTTAATTTGGACTGAGCTACGGGAGCCAAATCTAGACGGATGTGATTGTGAAAGTCCCACATTTTTGTTATATGCCTGGATCAAATTTTTGTAAATTATTTTTTGGCCTCCTTATGAGTATGATTCAACATCATAATAGAGTTGGTGTATGTCTAATGTTGAGGGGCATAGTTTTTCATATCATTGTATTTAAGTAGGTTTTGTCCCATATCCAATAATATAAATGGCAATCTCAATCTTTTCATATGTATAAAAGAGCCTGTGCTTTCGTTGGAGTTATGATATCATGTAAACTTTAGAGGTAAGTGCATATTATATGGGATTCTATACTACAAGACTATTTTTTTTTTTTACAAAGAAGTCACAATCACTTTTAATCGTTAGATGTGAAATTTATTTTGTGAAAGTGTATCACAACATTTGAGAATTTTATTTTCAACTTTCCGTCCAAACAAGGAAATATCATCAACCACCCAATTTCAAATCTAACAGTCGATAATGATTGTAACATCTTTGTATCAAAAGTAAATGGCCGCATTGTATATATTTCCAAAAATATATTTGCAGTTGTTAATAATGATTGGCATTTTCCTGTTGCTTTTGTGTCCTTCGTTTTTGTAGTTTAGTCCTTCGTTTTTGTAGTTTAGTCCTTTGTATCTCTGAGAGTTAATCTTCTTCCATTCTCTCTTAGTTGAATAAATCATTTATAGAAATTTATTAAATCATGTTGAATATTTCAGGTTGTTTGTAACAAGGGTCGAAAAATGAGTGTTCCATGTTCCTCCCAAGCACTCCAGTTTGATATTGTCATATTCGCTTCAGAGTCTATTTTGATTTGGTTTGAAAAATGAAGCAAATCAGCGTTTTAGTTGATTCAAAGAAGATTGCGGTTATTTTTTTATATTTTAAAATAAATCAAAATATTTGTTTAATTTTATAAAAAATTGAAAATTAATAATATATAAATTTATTACTACACTCAATAATAAATGAAATGATTATTTTAATACTTTCAATTTTAAATTTTTAATACATTTGGAGTTATGAGCAGAATAATAGAAAGTATTTAAATTGTTCTTTCAAATTTAAAAATATAAATATTTTTATAGCTTATACTTGGTACGTGTCAACGTAGGTTTGGTGCTTTCTCCCCTTTGTAGTTCTCTGTATACCTGGCACTCATATGGAAAGTTTTAATAGTAACAAACGAATAGGATGTTTAATAATTCATCTAATGAAAGGAAAAGTTTATACAAGGTGTCATCCTTATTCTGTAGAAGTACTATGCACTTTAACAATCCGTCGGAAAAGGTTATTTCAATGCTGGAAAGCCCTCCAATTGATCAACTTGACCGGACATAGAAAAACGAAAGGAAGAAAGATTTCAAAGTCCTTAAAATATCATATCTTGTAATAACTATCTTGACCATTCATTTTCAAAATTTTCATGTATTTATAGATCTTTTATAGTTAAAGATGGAATTAGATTTTTAGACCATCCAAAAAAATTTCGACACAGTATATTTTATGACAAAGTTTAGAGATGCTCATTATTTTGATTGTTTGAGGTTGCAACCTTATGCAAACCACGGCCTAGGATAAAGTTTGATTTTTCATTAGTTTTTTTCAATTTTATTTTGTTTTTTTCCATTTTTTCATATATTTTTTTGTGAGCAATCGCCCATCTTAGGTTAGAGATGGCAAGTTTACTCAGGGCTCGCAGGGTGGACTAGCTCTAGGCACCCAGCGAGCCCTGAAGCAAGTCGAATTTTGTACACTCCTTTCAACTACATCCCGAAATTCTTGAAACAATTCAAGCTCGCATATGTAGAAATGCGGGCCTATTAATAAATCAATTTTTTAGATGGATTTTTTTACTTAATTTTTAAAGACACGTAATCTCTAATATGGAGATCATGAATATGAAAAAATAAAAATATTTTAAAAACTAAAAATAATAATTCTAGTAAAATACATTTGAACCGTTAGTTTTCATTATCTTTAGATGGAACAGATGCTTTACACTTTTTAAACCGCATATATAGTCATGCGGTGCAGCCCGCATGAAACAATTTTCCCATAAACTGTGATGTTGTAACATTCAAAACGTTAGTTTTTAGGATTTTCTCAAATTAGGGCAATTGAGTTATTAGTCCACCGAGATGTTATGATCTCTAACATGAGCAGTGATGTACTCACCATCATGCAACCAAACTTCTTCCATCCTCAATTTTTTTTTTTCATTCATGATATTAGGTATAAATATGGGGCATCTTTTTTCTTATAATTATGTACCTCTAAAAAATATAAAAAAAATAATTCAATGATAAAAATAACCAAAATAACTCAGCGGTACTTTGGTATTTTCATTTCTCCAATACACGGCCGCCACTTATGGGTCAGAAGTCCTCCTACACACGCGCCTCGTATAAGCCAAAAGACATTCTACTCCCTCAAGAGTACACTGTTCATTTACTTGCTCAGATAAAACCCACTTAGGATTAATTTTAGGATTCCAAATTTTACGTATATTTCCTATTTGACACTCAAATTAACCTCAATCAAAAACATTCTTAATTTCACCCTCTATGCACTTGAAAAAATAATATCTTGAAAAACATTCTTAATTTCCCAAAATTTAAATTGACAAAAAATCCTCCCAAGTGGGTTGACCAAAGGACTAGAAGTAAACTACTCTAACTACACTTGGGAGGGAGCATAGTATATGTGGTATGCAATTAATAGGTAAAAGTTGTTGGTGGTTCTTTTATATATATATATATATATATATAGTGATTTCATACAATGATTGTATGGTAATATAATGCAACAATCTTTAAAAATTAAATTCGGTGATGAGATTATTCAATGGTTTCATTGTTAATAATTCTCTGGTAGACCTGTCTATTGGTGGCGCACAGTTCACGTAGTCGAATAACAGTCTTTCTAATTTGGTGATGTCCAAACTAAACAGATTTTTGGTTTCGCCGGAGTGATTAGAAGTTTTTCCTCTTGCCTTTGTCAAAGCTTTACCGATGGTTTCTTCGAACCATTGCCCAATTCTGTTGACCTCAGGTCAGTTGGATGGTGGTCTGAGGCCTTTTCAGATGGAGGCAGGATGGTTACTTGAAATAGAGGTTGTGGAGTTGATTAAAAGAACTTCGGTCATTACAATTGTGGAAGGTACTGTTGATTATCAACTTCATAAAAAACTCTTAAATGTCAAACATAAGTTGTTGGAATGGAAGAAAGAAAATAAGTTGGACATTAGAAAATAAGTTGGACATTAAGAGGAAGATTGATGTGGCTCTTGCTGATTTAGAATTGATAGATCTCAATGTTCAAGACATTGGGATGTTGTCGGAGTAGTCTGTGTTACTTAAGTGTCAAAAGTTGAAAGAATTGGAGGAATTACAGAGGTCTAGAGAGGTTTATTGACGCCAAATGTCGCGTTCAAAATGGCCGAAGGAAGGGGATCTAAACACGAAATATTTTCACACTATTGCCAATGCCAGAAGAAGGCAGAATGATATCTCTGGAATGTCTATTCTTGGGATAGATTATAAAAATGATGATGCATTGAAAAGTGCAACCATCAATCATTTCAAGCAAGCTTTCTCAAAAGAAGTTAATATGCCCCCTTCTTTTAGTAGAGTTCTTTTTAAGACTCTTTCGAGTGATTTAATATCTACTTTGGAGCGGGACCTTCCTTTGGAAGAACTATATAAGACGGTTTTCTCTCTGCCTGGGGACATAGCCCCAGGTCCAGATGGGTTCCCTCTGGCCTTTTTCCATAAGTTTTGGGATCTAGTTAAAGGGGAGCTATTGGAATTTATTAGAGGCTTCATGATCATGGGTGATATTTTTGCAGGGGTGAATTTGATTTTGTTGGCGCTAATTCTTAAGAAATCAGTGATTTCGAGCATGTCTGATATTCGTCCTATTAGTCTTTTAACTAGCTTATACAAAATTTTAGCAAAAGTTCTGTCAGAGCTCTTAAAAATTGTCTTACCACTTTGATCTCGGAGAATCAGACGGCTTTTATCAAGGATAGGCAGATTACGGACAGCGTGCTTATTACCGAAGAGTGTGTCCACTCCAGAGTGCTCAGTAAGAAACCTGGTATTTTGTTGAAGTTGGATATGGAAAAGGCATACGATCGGGTGAAATGGAGGATTTTGTTGGAAATTTTGAAGTGTATAGGTTTTGGGGAAAGGTGACGCAGTTGGATTTATGGATACCTTTCCTCTGCTAAATTTTCGGTGATATTTAAGGGAAGTCCTATCAGATTTTTTTTCGCATCTAGAGGTCTTCATTAGGAGGATCCTCTTTCCCCCTTTTCTTTTTACTATCTATGCAAAATGCTTCAGTTTGATACTTAATGAAGTGGAAAGAGCTAGTCATTTCTCTAGGTTTTTTGTGGCTAATTCCGCTTTGGTAATTTCTCATCTTCAATATGCAGATAACACTCTACTTTTTTTGTGATGCGGATCCTTTACAGGTAGATAGAGTTGCCACTTTTTTGTATATATGTGAGGTAACTATTGGTTTCAAAGTGAATTTTCATAAATCCTCGCTAGTAAGGGTTAATTGTGAGGAAGTTGTCGTTGCATCTTTGGCGAATGTTTTAGACTATAAAGTGGGTACCTTCCCCATTCTTTATTTGGGTTTACCTATTTCTGATTCTAGGTTCCCCATAGCAATTTGGGTAAGTTGGATTTATGGAAACCCATTTGGGTGCTGGAGAGAGTTACCTTGAACATAAATCCAACATAAATCCATTTGGGTGCTGGAGAGAGTTCAAGGTAAGATACCTTTCTTTGGGGGGTAGGGTAACTCTCTTAAGAGCTTGTCTGGCTAAAATTCCTGTCTATTAGATGTCTCTTATTGAAATGTCTGCAGCAGTTGTCAAAAAAATTGAGAAGTTAATGAGGGATTTCTTGTGGGTTCTAGCACTGAGCATCGAAAGTTCCATTTGTTAAGATGGAATAGAGTCTGCATACCCAAAAAGGATGGTGGTCTGGGCATAAAGAGAATCAAATTGTTAAATCAAGCACTGTTGTGCAAATGGTGGTGGCGCAGTCTCCATCTCAAAGACCATCTTTGGTATCAGGTACTCCTTGCGAAATATGGCATTGGGCATTTGGATATTGGCTCGAGAAAGGGGAAGGTAGGAAAACATCTCAATTATGGAGTAACATTGCCAGGTGTAGACCTATTATTGCTAGTTACTGTAGATGGTCTATAGGGTATGGGGATTCAATTTTGTTGTGGCATCACATATGGGTTACAGATTTCCCTCTTAAGTCCCTTTTCTCATAGTTGTTTGCAATAGTTGTGATGCCAAATGTTAATGTTAGTGAAGTGGTTGAGAGAAGTGGAGAGAATTTGTCTTGGAATATTCATCTGGTTTATAACAGGCTTAACCATACTCGGCTTACGCAGTGGTGTGCATTGATAGAACTGCTTGATGAAGTCTATGTCGCGTCAAATGCAGTAGACGAGATAGTTTGGGTGTTGGAGAGTGATATTATTTTCACTGTTAAATCTTGCTACAATCTCCTTTTTAATGACCGATGGTGGTGGACTCTTTTCCCCAGATAGCCAAAGTGTGGATATGGCCCATACCCCATAATGTTCAGGTCTTTATCGGGTTGGCTGCCATAAATAAAATCTTAACCATTGACAATCTGTCCAAAAGAGGTAAGATTCTTCTTAATGTTTGCTTATTGTGCAAGGCCGATGGTGAATCGGTTGCACACTTTTTAGTTCATTGCCCTTTTACATGCTAGATTTGGTACTGGCTTTTTTGTTTGGTCAACACCAGATTGACTCTACCTTCTGCGGTGGACGAGATTGTCTCTGAACTATCTTTGCCCCATCTGCCTAAGGTTGGTAAAACCTTGTGGAACATAACCAAAGGGATTATTCTTTGAGAAGTTTGGAGAGAAAGAAATAGAAGAACTTTTGAAGGCGTGTCCCGTACTTTGGATTGTTTGATTTATGCCATCAAAATATCTATTTGGTCGTGGTTTTCTGTGACTAAGGAAAAGTGGAGAGTGCCCAAGATTGATGTGTTATCAAATCTTAGCAACCTGTTTCTGCTTGGGGTCAATAGGAGTCGTCCTAAATCATTTTGACTGCCACCTTTGGAGGGTACTTTGAAGTTTAATTTTGATGGTAGTTCCCTTGGCAATCCTGGAATTGTTGGCATAGGTGGTGTTCTAAAAGATGGTAGTGCCAATGTTATCCTCTCTTATGCTGGCCCTATTGGGTGTGCTATTGCTAACAAGGTTGAACTGAGTGCATTATACCACTGCCTAAAGATATTTAAGGAGAGAAACTACGAGGATACTGTCTGGATCGAAGGAGACTCTTTGAATGTGGTCAAGTGGTGCAATAAGGAGCAGTGTGTTCCTTGGGATCTTCGTTCTCTTTGGTTATGAGTGATGGACTTATCTTTTTTCCTCACGGTTTCTTTCACTCATGTTTTTCGTGAAGCTAATTCTTTGGCTGATTTATTGGTGAATGGGGGTTCTCAGCTCTCTTCTTTGGTCATTTCTGACTTTGTAATTGAGTTTTTCTAGAATCTAATAAAAGTCGTAACATTTGTCAAAAAAAAAAGCAATCTTCAAAAACTATGTTAAGGCCATTTGTTTGATCCAAATTTTAAAATAAACAATCTTTCATTCTAATGAACTATCACAAAAAAGAAAAATTTGAAAACGCAAGCTATAAACTATTTTTTAGCCCAATAAAGATAAACTGTCCATTTTGGTGAGATGCGTAGATCTAGGCTTTAGAATGATAATTTTTCTTTCCAAATTTTTTAGATAATTTTATAATCATTAGATTAATAATATTAAAAAATAAAAAAAATTGATTTTGAATTTATAAAGACCTAAATCTTGAAATTCATCAAATGGACAGTCTAGATTTATTGTTGGAATGGACTCATTTTGACCATCTATACGGTGCAAATTATTTTTGTTTTTATTTTTTAGATTTGATTATTGAGATGAAGAGTTTGTGTGAGAAAAATTTTGGGTCATACAAATACCACAAACATGGTTTTCTAGAAGTGTGTTAGCATTGTATTATGATACAATTGTTATATATATATATGTGTGTGTGTGTGTGTGTGTGTGCACATACGTGTGTGTGTGTGGTTTGTATAGAACCAAGGCTCTAAACATTCAAAGTAAAGCCCACCTTCAAATAGTATCGAGAAATATGGTTTCAATATTGAGAATCTTTGTGATCGCTTTAAAATGTATTTTCATTTGTAATTATAAAATTTAAAGCTTCAAAAATAGTTAGATCGAGCATATCTATGAAAACTATAAAATTGACTGTCCAAAAACTTGAAAATCTTTTTTTTTCTCTCTTGTCTATGCGTCTGGATGTCGAGATGATCAATTTGAGGATATTTGGGCATCAAAACAACTTCTTCTAGTGAAATTTTTGAGGTGGGATCTAATTTTCTCTTTTTTTTCTTTTTTTTTTTTCCCTTCGTGCATTTTTGTTTTCCAAAATAGCTTTCTTCCAAATGATCAAAATTGTTGTTGTTGTATAGTTATATTTTGTATTGACCTGCCTTGCCAAGTGTAGAGAAACTCTGTTCCCAAAAGCTACCCATTGAAAAAATGGAAGCTTTACATGGCATAGCTTAGAGCCCGTCTCTCTTTCCTCACCATTGAATCACAAGGGAGCACCCTAAGTCATGCAAGGCCACCTTAAAATCGGCAGCTCAGAGTCGTCCCTTACACTACTTTTTTCTGACCTAGTATGATAATGAAGTGCTTCTTTTATTGCAATGAATCCTCTGTTGATTTCGAGCATGTTTATTGTAGCTATGCATTTACTTTCCATACTCACTGTTGGCTGAAAACAATTTGATGAAGATGATCATTTCTCTCCCCTTGGTTTTCTGTATTTTAAAAATATGTGTCTAGGGAAAAATAAGTAAACGAGGAAGTGTAGTTTTGGACATGCCATTGTAGTTTGGAGGGCCATTTTAGATGATATTTTCATGCTATTTTATTCGTTGAGTAGTTTATAGCAGTATATGCATGTTATGTACTTAATGATATTCCTAAGTAGTTCTTTGTTAGATAATCCTCAATCCATATTTTGGTTTGCTGAATTTTCTTATAGTATTCATTTCATATCAATCCTAATCATAGCTTTAGTTTCCTAGAATGGCTACTGGAAAGACTGCGATTTCAATTCTGTAAAGATTAGAGAAACTAGATGAGTTCAACTTTTCTATTTGCAAAAGTAATTATTTTTCTTGCATCATACTATGGAGTTGCTATATGTGATTAATGAAAGGAAACCAACTGCACCTAATGATGATACAATTTTTAGAGATAGGTAAAGGTTTACCAAGTACAAGTGATGGGTCATCTTAAATTGTCTTAGTGATAAATTATCTGAAGTACTTGAATGCTATGACAATACTAAAGATTTGTAGATTGTTATTGAATGGAGGTACACCAAGGATAACTATGTGCTAAGTGTGAACTATATGAAATATATAACATGTATAAGAAGATGGAAAATCAGTTGGTGCATTATGGCTAACCCACTTATTGGTTTTGGTGAATCTATTAGGGAGCAATAGCAAATTATAAAGATTATAGAAAATCTATTTATAAGTTTATCATGTTGAAGCACATTCAAGGTGTAGGAAAGGAAAATTGCAACATGGTAATACAATTGAGGTGGAGTCCAAATCTCTAAAAACTACTGTAAAATCGATGTCAGAAAATTCCTATGAAGGAGTATAGGAGAATGTTGACCATGAAGAAATTGTTGTACCGACATTAGATGAGGAAAAGCCTCACCTGGGAAGGGAAAAGATAACCAATAATCCAATGTTGTAGTATGTGTTTGAGGACATTGTGGCTTACGCATTAGCTACAATAAGCTAAGAGCCATCTACTTTTAAGGATGTTATATAGGAGATGGACAGTAGCATGTGGAATGATGTCATAAATGAAAAAAAAGGTTACTCTTCAAAAGAATTGTACATGGGAACTTATGAAGTTACTCAAAGGAAAATGGGTTAATAAGAAGAAAGAAGGTTCACCTAAGTCTTCTGATGATAGGATCAAAGTGAAGTTAGTCACAAAAAGTTGTGCAAAAGGTGTTGACTATAATGAGATCTTCTCTCCAGTTGTAAAATACACTTTTATACGAGTATTACTACATTGTTTGATTTGGAGTTGGAGCAGCTTGATGTCAAGATGGCATTCTTAAATGGAGAGTTAAAATAACAAATTTATATGACTCAACCTAAATGATTTATAGTTTAAGACAAGGAGGATTATGTTTGCAAACAAAAGAAGTCGCTATTTAGCCAAAAGCACGAGTATTACAAGCCATGGTTGCATTTTTTATTTGGAATTGAAGCAGCTTGATGTCAAGATAGTATTCTTAAATGGAGAATTAGATGAACAAATTTATATGACTCAACTTGAAGGATTTATAGTTAAAGCCAAAAAGGACTATGTTTGCAAGCAAAAGAAGTCATTATACAGTCTAAAGCAATCTCCTACGCAATCTTACAAACGCTTTGATACATTCAAAATTGAATAAGGGTATGTCATTAGTAAGTATAATAGTTGTGTCTATTTTTAAGAAAAATAGTGATGGTTAATTCATCTATTTATTGCTATGTGGATGATATTTTATTGTTGTGAAGAATTCTTCATAAACTATTAAATTGAAGACAACTTGTAACGAGAAATTGATATAAAAGATTTAGGTTTATCATCACCAATATCAAAGTCTTTTCTCAACTATTTGGGGTCACCTAGATGAAAGATTTAACTTCAGCAAAAAAATACTGGGTATGGAGTACCCACAGGCTTTGCGTCACTAATGAGCCATAGCTTCACAAGAAATCCCGGCACTTAAAAGCATACTTTAATATATTTGTAACGAAATATGAGCAAGAGAGATCGAGGTTGGTTATTTCCCAACAAAGACTACATTAGAAATCTTTTAACTCAACAATTAATGGCCAATGTATTTGTCAAGCATGTACATGGGATCGGTTTGAGAGAGTGAAAGGGAATGATTGTACAACCTTCAAAGCTAAGTAAGAGTTATTGTGGTTTCGTGGCCTTTAAAACTCGAGAGAGTGAAAGGGAGTGATTGTACGGCCTTCAAAGGCCAAATAAGAGTTGTTGTGGTTTTGCGGCCTTTAAAGACTGTGAGAGCATGTAAAATAAAACGATTATAGTAGATTACACACTTCAATTGATTACAAATATCACTTCTTGGGTCCAATGTTGGTTGATAACAGAGATCCTTTCTCTCCCCATAGGATTTTTTATATAGAGTAATGATTATATAGGACCCTCTCCCACCCACGTGTGTAAGGCCCCAAAGGATCGCCATTAAATTTGGCACAGATCCCTAGAAAAGTTATCACATAGGTGTGGGACTTGACTTTTTTAGAGATCCGTACCAAATTTAATGGTGATCCTTTGGGCTCCTACATACATGGGTGGGAGAGAGTCATATAGGATCATTCCTCGTATAGAGTAAGAATATATGTTTAGGGGAGAACAAGTAAAAAAAAAAAGTACAATTTTGCGAAAAAAAAAAAAGTACAATTTTGCGTATACTGTTTGTAGTTTGGAGAGCCTTTTTAGATGATATTTGCATGTTGATTTTGTTGTTGTTGAGTGTATAGGAGTACATGCATGGTATGTGCTTGATGATGTGCTAGTTTGCACATTTTGGCCTGCGGAAATTTTCTTATAGTAGTGGCCATCTCAAAAGCTGTGATATAAAACTCGCCAATCCAAATCATAGTTAATATGTCCTAAAAAAATTAAAATTCGCCAATCAGGGATTGTGAACACAAGGCGGACATCAGAACCAAGAAATTAGTCTAATTTAAAAAGACTGAAGCTCAAATTTGCGAGATAATTGAACAAGTCTCTAAGAAACTAGCTGCATCACCAATTTCCACCCAATTGACTTTTAAAATTTTGTACTTTATTATTTTGAAATCATTCTCTTGATCGTCAAGAGAATCACCAATCAAGATCAACCCTTCACCTGGCCAATCCAAGCATTAAAAAATTAGTATGTACAAAAAGTAGATTTGTCAAAAATTTACATAAATATCTAATGGGGTTTAACCTCTAATAAAAGATGAAAAAAGTTTATATAAAGTTGCAATCTTAAAGGTATAAAAAATGCATGCCTTAAAAAACTATCGATGGCAAAAAAAACCTTCAAATTAATTATCTCAACCTCAAGAAGTATAAATATAGAAAAAAAAATTTAAAATACCAAAGATGGCACATCTTCTAATACATAATCGAGAACGTCCACTCTCAAAATTTTCATATATTTGTAGAACAACTCAATCTGTATCAGTTTTTAAGTTTTAGATTTTATAATTGGATGGGGTCTGTATGGAGCCGAAGCTCTAAACAATCAAAATAAAGCGCACCTTCAAATAGTGTCGAGAAATGTAGTTTCAATATTGGAATTTTTTGTGATAACCTTAAAATATATTTTTACATTTAATTATAAAAGTTAAAGCTACAACAATAGTGTAGATCGATCAGATCTATGAAAACTTGAAAAACTTAAATATTGACGGTCCAAAATGCATCACAAGATGCACTATTTCTAAAACTTAAAATCTATTTTTTTTTTCATGTTCATGCATCTTGATGTTGGCATGATCAATTTGAAGATATTTAAACATCAAAATTATCTCTTCTAGACAAATTTTTGAGGTGCACTTTAATTTTATTATTTAGAGCCTCAACTCTGTATAAACCTTTTCCTTTATAATTATATGTGAAATAATTTTGCATGACACTGAATTTTTTGACACCAAAATTACATCTTTAGATGAGATACATCTTAAATAACATGTTTACGGTTTACATCTTCCACAAGGCACACCCATGAAAGATGTATAATAAACAGCCTAACCATTTCAGGTAACACAAGCCACACATTATAAAATAAAGAAATGTATATAAAAAAGCCATTTACCATTTATACAAAAAGGACAACCATTCTTGTCCCTTAAATTTCAAAATGGGTAGTTGAAAGAATATCATTGAAAAGACAATTCCAAAACAAAATTCTTGAACTTTATGACTCATCTCGAACCATCAAATTTGTTATCTAATGAGTACGAACCTAAAATAAATGTTCTTTAACTTGATGCTCACTACCATTATAGCTACAATGATGGCTGTTTTTTTTTTTTCCTTTCTTTTCTTTTTCTTCCTTGTTTTTTTCCTTTTTCTTTTTATCATGGGGAGAGAAAGTGAAACAAACAAATTGAACAAAATACTCCTATAATGTCCTGATGGAAGTACAAACATCCTAGTTTGTCATCCAAAAGACAGCATGTAAATAGATCAGACAAAACCTATAAAAACCTCAAACAGATCAAAAACACGAAAGCCACCCATTTCTTCCTTCCTTTTTCCAATTTTGTATTAGCAGGGCCTCCAAAATATTATGAAAGCCAGCCATTAACATCAAAAGATGGCCTGTAAAAGAAACTGTGGCCCAAAGGTGAGAAGAGAGTAACAGAGCACTTGTATGTGTGTTAGTTAAACTATATATTCTAGATAAATAAACACTGGTGAAACTGGTCAAAATATCATTTGAGGGTTAGCTCTTTCCTCCTTTATCTCCACTTTAATCATCTTTCATCTGTCCACTCAATCCTCATCCTCCTGTGGCAGCAAAAAATGAGAAACATTCACCAGCCAACTCGAGTTAGTTAAAGAAGTTCATAAAGCAATGCACCACTAGAAACAACTGCTAGTGCTATCCATAATTGCTAACTACAAAAAAACTTTGGAAATGAAAAAAACTCTTGCATGAATACATAAAAGGACATAAGAATAACTTTTTGAGTGTTAACTCCATAAAACACAAGTATTTTGCCTTCTCTAATAAGAAGACTAACATGTACTATAGAACCAAACCAAAAAGGAGATCAATCAATATGTATTAGTAGGCCCACATCGTCCCACAAAAAGCCAGATGTTCAAATAAGAATCTGTTCATCAATGAGCAATGAATTGATCGCACCATAGCTAATGTTAACCGTCAAAGTTTGAGGGGTGGAGTTAAAAAGAACACAAGATGCATACACATATGCACGGGTATGTCTATCAACTTCCTCTAGACATTCCAAGTTCCAGGGTCAGTAGATGCCTTGTCTGATCACAGAAAGTTGACAGCACTATACACGTCACTAGCACTCTGCATGGATTACAGGAAAGCAAACAAAGAAAAATAAAAAAAGTTCAGAACATTCAGGGAAAGACGTTTATTTAAATAGAGGCAAAGGAAACTTCCACTCAAAGCAGAACAGCACCTAGTAATGTAGGTGCATTCGCAAGTTAAAATAGTGATGAATTAACATTAAACATCATGCCAAAAGTGTCCGATTGATGTGTTTCTATCCATAACCCCACTCGTGAAGTTGGCTAGGGGCATGGAAAGAAAGAAACACCATCAACTGAATGGTCAATGCTCAGAATCAAAAACGTCTATACGAGAAGCCCAGTTCAAAACAAAGCAAGGTACTTTAGGTCACCATCAGTTAGCTCCTGAGGACTGGTAGAGCTCACAAGCATTTTTTACAGGAATAAGTCTTGAGTGTTTCAGTACACAAGTCTCTGCCAGACAGAAGAAGGAAAACAAACAACTAACTCTGACAACCAAAATAAGCAAGAAGAAAATATGATCACCTCACAACCCTTGATATGTCGAATGGATGGAAAAAGAGATGGCATCTTCGAACAATACTCTTAGTTAACTTTCATTTTTAATATGTCATTGCTTATCAAATTTGTTGATGCACATACTAATTACCTTGTTTGACATAGTTGAATCACAATATACATATGCACATTCACTTATTATCAACTATGATAGTTTGGACAATGACACAAATCCTTGAACAGGAAGCATGGATTATCATATCCAACTCATGGGAAAGACCACTAGAATGATAAACTTTGTTTGAATTTTGACCCCTTTTCTCGACATCCATAGGGGGGCTCTTAAGTACAACGAGAGCATGCACACAAGGCAACTAGAAGACTTGTCATAGGCATTTATTACCCTAGGTAGTATATATATAGTACGTGATGGTGCACCACAAGGTACAACTGGAAATATATCAAGAAAAAATTCATTGTTCAAGAAGATTGGGGTGGCCACCCAGGCAATTGGAACCCCAAACTGCATGGGCAGCTAGGCGGCCACCCATGGATCAGAACGGTCTCAGTGTTAAAAAGAGAGAGGGGTGAGGGAAAGAAAAGAGGAAGGGATAGGGGGGGCAGGAGTTTAATAAATGCTAAATTTGCATTAAAAATAAGGAACATAGACAAAACTACCCAAAAAGATGTGATAAAACCTAACCAAAAATATATATTATATATTTTCATATTTGCATTATTAATCAGATAGATGTAATATTTTCAGATTTGCATTAAAAATTAGAAACAAAGCAAAACGTTTTGCATTTAAAAAATAGAAACAACCATCCATAGAGTAAAATTTTCAAATTCGCATTATAAAGTAGAAACAAAGAAAACGTGGCCAAAAAAGTACTATAAATTTTCAAATTTGCATTATAAATTAGAGACAGAAAAAACATATCATAATCACAAAAACATCAAACCCAAGAAAAAACACTCATGAAAGTTCCATCATTAATGTAAAGCCAAACTTAAAAAATAAACATAAGTAAATGATAAAAAAGCATTACACACTACTCACAAAAAATATGAAACCCTACACATAAACGATTAAATTTACTAACCTTTCGAAAACCAATCGAAATAAGGCTTAAATCAATCACTTTCAATTGCCAAAATCTCTCTTTCACAACCACTTTAATCCCCATGGTCGAAAAGATTTTTTTCACAAGAAATCAAAAACTTCGACTTCCAATTCGATCCTCAAAAAAAAATTTAATTTTGAGCTAAAAAAGTAGTTATGGGGGGCTAAAATGCCCCTCATTCAAAAAGGGGGAAATTACATTTTTTTGCCCTTTTGGTGGAAGCAATTTCTACCCTCGCCGAAAGGGCGCTAGGCAGGCACCCAAGTGGTTCCTGGGTGATTGGTCGGCCGCTCAGGGTCACCGCCCTACACTGGGCCATAAAGGCCCAATGCGGGGCAATAAAGCATCCTAACTACTTGGGCAAGGTGCCCTCCCATGCGGCTGGCGGTCGACACTTTGAACTATGAGAAAAACAAAGTAATGTTCAAAACAAAAAGGATGCCTCCCCCATGTGCAGGGGGGCCTAAGACACCCATCAAGCTCCTTAATTGCATTTGCAAGTATCCATTGGAATACAACCCTCATCAAGCCCATCCACTCACATTAAGAGAATCACCACCACGATCCATCAAGGCAGTGAGCAGTAAAGAGCATTGTGGCCTCAACAATCCTTTAATCAAGTTAACACACCAAGCCCTGAAAGGGCATGATTCAAATATGAAATAATCTTTCTCTATTCATCATCATCATCAGAGCCTTTTTCCAAGTAATTAAGGTCGGCTACACGCCATTCTACTTTATTAAGGGCCATACACTAAGTGAGGCCATAAGTTCCATATCTTTTCTCATTACTTCCAACCATGTCCTTTTGGGCCCACCCTTTGCCCATTTTAGACTTCCACTTGAACTCACACCTCTTAATAGGTGATGTACGGGATTGTGCCACACATGGCTAGCCCACCTAAGTCTACTTTCTCTCATCTTATCACCTATTGGTGCCACACCTAAATTTTCTCAAATGTGTTCATTTCGAATTCTATGCCTTCTTGTCTTATCACTCATGCATCTCAACATCCTCATCTCAGCTACACTCATTTTATAAGTATGTTGTTTCTTGACCGCCCAACATTCTACCCCATAAAGTAATGCCAGTCTCACAATTGTCCTAAAGAACCTACCCTTCAGCTTCATTAATATGCGGCGCTCACATAAAATGCAAGTTACACATCTCCACTTCACCTACCCAGCTCTAATTCTATGTGCTCCATCTTTCTTAATCTCTCTATTTTCTTGGATTATCAACTCGAAATATCAAAAATGCACTCTTTTTTATATTTATGGACCATCAATCTTAACTACTTCCTTGTCTCTACTCCTATTATCACTAAACTTGCATTTCATATATTGTATGTAGTCCGACTCATTTCAAAACCTTTAGATTCTAGAGCATCCCTCTAAAGTTCCAACTTTGTGTTGACGTAGTTTCAAGTCTCATCGATCAAAACTATGTCATCCGCGAACAACATTCAACACGGTACCTCATCTTGTAAGTGCCTAATTAATTCGTCCATAACTAAGACAAAGAGGCATGCTCAATAATGACCCCTGATATAGATCTATTGTCATTGAAAACTCACTCCACTCTACTAATTGTTCGCACACTAGTTTACGCTCCTTTGTATATATCTCACTAAGTCGATGCAGTCTCTGGAGACTCCTTTCTTTTCGAACACCCACAAATCAAATCTTCAGGTATTATATCATAAGCTTTCTCAAGATCAATAAAGACCATGTGAAGGTCTTTTCCCTTAGCCCTAAATTTCTCAATCAGTTGCCTAATTAAGAAAATAGCCTCAGCTGTTGACCTTCCTAGTATAAAACCGAAATTTTCTGATACACTCATTTCATGCCTCAATCATTCCTCAATCACTCTCTCACAGCTTCAAAGTGCGGCTCACAAGTTTGATTCCTCCATAGTTCGCACAATTTTGTACGTCTCTTTTGTTCTTGTAAATAGGTACCACAACACTTTTCCTTCATTCGTATGTCATTTTCTTTGTTCTCAACACCTTATTGAAAACCTTAGTCAGCCTGTCAATGCTAATCTCCAACATGTACTTCCAAACCTCTATTGAAATACCGTATGGTCCTAAAGCCTTTCTCATCTTCATCCTCTTCAAAGCTTCTCTCACTTCCAATATCCTAATCATATGAATGCATCTATGACCTCCGCCCTAATTTATTCCAACAGTTCCTTATGTTCCCATTGTGTTCATCATTTAATAATATTTAAAAATAAACTCTCCACCTTTCGTTTAGCTCTTCATCATTCACTACGAGTATAAGACCCCTTGATCCTCACTCATAATGCATTTGATATGCCCTAGATCCCTACACTTTTTCTCTCTCATTTTTGCTAATATGAAGACATATTTTTCACCCTCTTGTTCCCAGTTTATTGTATAGATTATTATATGCTTTAAGTTTAGCATTACCTACAATTTGTTTAGCGTTTTCTAAATATATTTATATTCTTCTAAGTTTTGATCATTTCTATTACAATGCCAAGTTTTATAACATGATTGTTTGTTGCTAATGGTCTTCTGAACCTCACCACTCAACCACGAAGTTTCCTTATCGAAATTTCTTTGTCCTCTGGATTCTATTAAAACTTATTTTGCCACCTTCTTAATAAAATCAATGATCTCATTCAATATAATATTGATCTCATGCTCAGAGTTCCATTTTCCTTCTTTAACTAAGTTATCCCAGGATAAGTATATTTCCTCATTTTTAAAATTCCACCATCTAGTTCTTGGACACCTATTAATTTCACCTCTTTTCTTCTATGTCTTAATGCAGACGTCCAAAACCACGAGCCTAAGTTGAGTAATCAAAGTCTCTCCTTAGATATCCTTATCATCTTTATTCTCTATTCAAGATATAAAACTTCAAAATTACGAGGAAAAGAAAAGGAAATAAGTTCTAATAAAAAAATCATTCAATGATCCAAGGAATCTTTCAGTCAATTGTTATTATTAAGACTTAAGAGCAGTGTTTAAAGAATCGTCCAAGTATCGAGTCACTCGACGTCGCAAGCAGCAGAGGCAAGAATAGGGTAACCTTGCATACTTTTGTTCAGTTTTGGGCAAGAATTGTAGAAACTAGCCCAAAAACTACACAAAGTTTAGCAAGAGTTCAGCTAGATTTTTGCTTGATATATGCATTAGAAACAATAGACTCGAACGACAAAAATTAAACTTCAGAGTTTTTAGAGAACTAAAGTCTCCGAGCAGGCTTTTCTCAAATTTGAAAAATTTGTGATTTCTTTGTAGATTTGGGTTGAAACTTGAAGAGTTTTGAATCCAAGCCTATTTCAGATCATTGATTACACTCTGGGGCTTTTTTCTCCAACAAAAAAACAAAGAAATCTTGGACTTCGATATATTTAAAATTTAATTCACTATTCATCCAAAATTTCAAGAGCTCAAGTCTCTGAGATTCAAAATCAATTTGGAGGTTGTTTTAATGTTGAAAAACCTTCTAATTGATCATCTCGACATCAAGATGTAAAAATATAAAGAAAAAAAAAAATTTTGAGACCCAGAAATAGTGCATCATGCAACATATTATCTAGACCATCAATTTTCAAGATTTTCAAATATTTATAGATCTACTTAATTTTAACCATTTTTGGAGTTTAAAATTTTAAAATTAGAGATGAAAATAGATTTTCAAATAATCCTAAGAATTTCTTACACCAAAATTACAGGTTACAATAAAATTTGAAGATGTGCCTTAATTGGATTGTTTAAGGTTGCAACCTTATAGAAACCACACCCATTATAGATTTATAATTAATTTTGCACAAAACTACATACTTCTTATTTTCTACTATTTTATTTTGTCTCTTTTTCTTATTTTTCCATATTGTGGATTTTTTTTTCTTTTTCTAGCAAATAACGTTTATTTTTGTTCATATTTCATGGTTTAAATACTCTTTTTATTTTATATATTTTTAGATTTTTACAATTTTCTGATTTTCAAGGAATTTCTAGAATTTCTCTTTTTTCTTTTCTTTTCTTTTTTTTGGTTTGGTGTGGGAGGGGGGGGGGGGGGGTTTGCGGGAGGAAGGCTAGGGCATAATTCAATTGAATCTAAGCCAAATACTCTGAGTAACTCGGCTTAGCAAGGACAGAGTACCTTGAACAAGCCGTGTTTTTTTAACACTAACTACAAAGCACAAAAAAAAAAAAAAAAGAAGAACAGGTAAAGAAAAACACCTATAGAATATCAGTTTGAATTTTTGCAAGGAAACTTGATTGTGAAACAAAAAAAACTGTGGTCCATCTTTCAAGAAAATCGTTATGACGCCTATTTTTTAAGGTATTTAAGACACAAATAGAAATATAAGATGTTCTCAATAAAATAACAAAATTCAATTCTCGAAACCTTCCATCATTCTTAATTATTTAGAGTAAGAAAGCAAAAAACGAAAAAAGGACGGACATGTCAAAAACTTGTAGGCTATAATTTTAAATTTTGCCCACGAAATGTGATAGCAAGATAAAATTAGGGGAAAAAATAGTGACCTATATTTTCAATTATGCAAGAAATGTACTTTCTCTAAAAAAGAAACAAACTATGTGGGAAATGCATTTCGATGGATTCCACCCCTATATCCCAAGAGCTTCTCTCACAATTACCTTACTATACCATTTGGTTCACTAATTTTCTCATTCCCTTAAACAGAACGCATCATCATCATCATCTAAGCTATATCCCAATTATTTGAGGTCAGCTACATGAATCATGTTCCTCCATTCTTTTCTATCAAGGATCATACCCTCAATAAGACGTGGTACAGCGCATCGCTATTAAAAGGAACGCCCTAGCATGAGCACATATCAAGATTCATCATAAGATGTGGCAAAGTTTTACACTGGCTGTCAACTTAACGTAACCCACCTCCGAGCTGGGGACAGGTTAAGGAAAAGTTCAAGGTCCTCACCCTTATTAGACCACCCCTAGACAGAACACATAGTTCAACTAACAATCTATCCAACTCTAGAATGGGTAAACCTAAATTTGCTAAGGATTCAATCAACTAGTGATGGCTTAGGACTCCCAGTTATTTAAAGGCATGTCTCTTTACAATGTAAAATATCGGTTTCAAGCTCATAACTCAACTAGAAGGCACTCAATGTTGCAAATTGGAGGTTGTGGGTTCAAACCTAGCGAACCAAACCTAAAATTGAATTTTAAAAAACAGGCAATTTGACTATTGTAAGAGACATTAATAGGCATTTTGTCACAAATAAAGCTGAAAAGTACTCTTGGGGTGTCAGTGAAGAAGAAGTATTTTGAGGTAAAGGGTGTGAAAGACTTTTCAATGAGTGGCATTATGAGCGTACATACTGTACAGGTATGCACCATGCGCTCAGTGATATATAATATATCAAATTTTGAAAATAACCCAAATGGAAAAGTTATAAACAGCATGCCACTTGAGTCCTTAAGTTACATTCTCTGCCTCAAGTAGATCTTGGAAGCTAAATTATTCATTAACCCCAAAGTGTCAGCATCCAAAAAAATAGCAACACAGGAAAGGATAATACCTCTCCCACGCTTTCCTCTAACCCAACTTCAGAAACTTCAGGGGAACCAGATGCCACACCACCTTCCTGTTCCAATGACTAAAATGGAGTAAACATAAAAGTGGAGGAAATGAACAATAAATAACATGTCATACAAAAAAGTATTATTAGAAGTACATACTTGCTTCTTTCGATATTCTTCCAAAGAAGAATCATATAGGGCTTTTTTCTGAGCAGCTTTGGCCACATATGGCGCTTTATCCTAAATCAAAAAAGTTAAAAGTTACAAGGTACAACAACTAGCCAAACAGCCAATCTGCAAACGTACGATAGGCTGAGTTAGCAAACCTGATCACTCATTGATTTCCACTTCACACCACATGCTTTTGCAACCTAAAACACACATTGCAAACTTCAATTTACAGCAAAAACAAATAACATTTTGGCATGTATAGAGTGGAAGACACAAGGAATAATCACCTGACTAGCTAATTTGTTATTAGGATTGTCCCGCTTATATTTTTCTCGAAATTCTTCCCTGATACGCAAAGAAAATCCATACAAATAAGAAATTTTACAACAAATTATGGTGGAAGCAAAGGGAGGGCATTTACAGAAACACAAAGTAAGCAGTAGGTGGCCTCTTTGGCTTATTGGGATCTTTTCCCATCTTCTTTGTTGCCTTCAAATTCTTCTTTGAGTCAGATTTCTTCCTGCAAAAACTCATGTTTGAGCAATCAGAACAGACAAAAATCATTTATAATATTACAATGTCTTATAAAATTTAGTTCAAGGGCAAAAGCAAGTGGTTCAAGGAAAAGTTAACATATACATCTCTTTGATATATTTGGTAAAACATTTAAGCACCAGTAAAAAAGATTGATTAAAGTAGAGATAAAGTGAAACCACAATCTATAGGGACACAGCATGCATGCTGCATTTGCAAGACAAGATCCTTCAAGCCTCAATTTCGCATAGTCAAATGGAAAAGGATGTCAGATAGAAATGACAAAATCTGTTCATTGTTTCCCTCTGAATCACAAGCAATAGGAACACAGCATGCATGCTGCATTTGCAAGACAAAACCCTTCAAGCTTCAATTTCGCAGTGTCAAATGGAAAAGGGTATCGAATAGAAATGACAAAAATCTGCTCGTTGTTTCCCTCCTTGTTGCAATATAGCAACACAGGCTCATCTACCAAGAATGCATAGACAGTGATGTAGGGAATTTGAGAAAGTAGTAAAATCAATAAGAAAACATGCAAAACACAAGCAATAACTAGGAGAAACCTAAGGTTTCCTCCCCACCCCAAGCTTAGGTTCCAAAAGCCTAAGCTTTTTTCTTTTTCAATTTCTTAAAATCATGTGGAATGACCCTCTCTAGCCCCTATACACCTTTTATATATTCTAATTTAATGTTCAAAGATATTGTCGATACAATAATTAAATGACCCAAAAAAACCTAACCTCAATGATAAAATTGTAATGACATTTACCCCTGTAAACAATAACCCATGACCAATATCCATGAATAGGAGCTATAAACAGTACCCATGAATAGTAAGCCACGGAATAGTAAATAAAAATATAAAATAACCCTGTAACCCCTAAAAAATTCAAAAACCCTAAAACTAAAATTAAAAGATGCATCCTTTGAAATTGAATAAAAATAATTTTGTCCTGCATCATTCTCATCTGGTTGGACAAAACTCGTCCTCAACTTTGAAATCAGCCAAGATGAATTTTGCATTATTCTGGCAAACTCCTCCAACCCGAATACTGAAAACACGATCCTGGGACTTGTGAGTTATTGATCTAATCACAACACAATGGTTGTGCACTGAAATTGGGCCTTTACAATGAATTGATGTATCCATAAACACTTTTAAGAACCCCTTAAGGAAATGGTCATTATATGTCTTTGAAATAACCATGTATACTCAGTTCAGCCGCATGAACTTGCTGAAATTGCATCTGTAATGCCGTTAAATGCTGCTGAGATTGCCTTGGTTTAGCCTTAGAATAGATCAAGGTAGCATTTTCGAGATGATCATCTCCAACCCCTAGCTCACTAACCAAATCAAGAACTTCCTCTTCCAATATTTCTTCATTCTCATCTTCATCTTAACCCTTGTCACCTTCCTTGTTTTCACCTGGTTATGATCAAAAATATGATCACTACTCCATCTGAACACTCATCAAAGACCAGTGTAGAGTCTCAATCAATGACTTGCTTATTTTGGCAGCTACTTGATGCAAAAGGTGAAAAGGAAATTAAATATGGCCTTCTTTTGATCTGAAACAAAGCAAAATTCGACAATAATAGAATAAATAAGGTGGTTGCAAATCAAGCCATGTTGAAGAATAAGCTCGTTCTTCTTTCATAAAATAATTCCCTACAAAAAAATTACCAAGTCGTCCCCCCAATGGGCTGCAAAACCCTCATAAATACAAAAATAAATAAATAAATAAAAGAAGAAAAAGATAATCCTCTCTCTCCCCCACGTATTTCTTTCTCTTATCTTCCCATAATCCTATAACTCCCTTGAATATAACTTGAATCTCATGTTCCACCCACCACCTCCTACTTTCATGTGGGTTCATCTACAAATAGAATCCCACAAAATCAAAAAAGGATAAATCCAAAATAATTGGAAAATTTTCCTATCCCACCCAAATTGTTAAATTAAATTCCCTTCAAGTCCCCTCATGCCTTGAGAACAAAACTTAACCAACAAAAATAAAAAAATTACATCCACATCCCTAAGAAATCAATATTACAAAAACAAAAAAATAAAAGAAATATTGTAATCAATCTAATTCTTCGATTCTTGTATGCGATTTGCATCACTACTTGATGAGAAATTCTTCAGGTTTAACCAATCTGCCTCATCTACTATTCGGGGTGTAATCATGCTGCACTGGATTAGTAAAGCTTCCCCATGGTCATTGAATGTAACTTTTGGCTTTTCTACCTCATGTTCCTCATCATAAACAGAGCATAGCCTGTTGTCCTCTTAAAGGAACTCCTCTCGAAGGTTTATAAATTTCTATTCATGCAGTGAGAGGAGATATGTCCAACTCCCAAACACTTAAAGCACTTAATGGCGCTACAGTTTGGGCAATTTAGATAACTAGAACTGGCCCAGCAGGTCAGAGGATTGTCCAGGTACCAAACTCCCACATTTCCCCTTAAATTCGCTCCTGCAGCACATGTGTTACCCTAAGCTCACCTTGATGATGAATACCTCAGCTGAGCCTCAACCTTCACTACTAGGTTATAATGTCCAGTAACGTTGCAAAATTGCATCTTGGTTCTCAGCCCACCAACACATCGAGCTAAGGACGGTTCCTCTCTTTCACCAACATCACTACGAGCCATTAACTCATAAAATTCATCAATGTACCCCTCTGCACTTTTTTCTCCTAGATGAAGATTATTCATCTTATGACAAAGGGATTGCAAATAATATTCAGATAGATCCTCCTTTGATTTCTTGTTCATCTTATCCCAAGTATTAATTTTGGGCTTTCTAATTCTCTCTTGCCTTACTTTCAGCTGTTCCCACTAAACTGAAGCACTTTTCTTCAATTTAAGGGCAATAATTTTAACATTTTTATTTTTTGGCACATCCTTGTAATCAAAGACCCTATTTCTACTATGTTAAACCAGTCAATAAAGTTGTCAGGCTGCAACTTTCCTTCATCAACAGAAATATCTACTTCTAGCTCTATGAATTTGGGTACCATTTATACCTTTGATCATATTCCTCTTCACTAGACTGAGTAGACTCAATGTTCAAAAATTCAGCTGCTCGACCGCCTAGGCACAGTCTAGGCGGGTGCATTAGGCGTTTTGCTTCCAGGTGCTGCCCAGGCCCTATTGTCTGAGCGCCAGCCTAGGCGCTGCCCCATGACAACTTGCGGCTAGCGGAAAAACCATTTGGTGAGGGTAAAATATGTAATTTTTTCCCCTTAAAAGAGCGGGGGGGGGGAAGATTTTAGGGGGTAGAATATACCCCCAATAGAAAATCTGTGGCCTTTAGGGTGAGAAAAACTCCTCAAAAACCACTATTTTGTGATTTATCGAAAGATTGATAAATTTTTTATTTTTTCGATTTCTTCCCAAAACGAAGGCAATAGTTCGTGGGTGGATTTGGAGCTTCTAATAGTTGATTTTGAGAACTTTTAGCAACCCAATAGACTAGGTTTGCAACGACATTAATTAGATTTTGATATTTTTAAAGTATTATCATATTTGAAAGAGGGTTTTAATTTTATTTTGCTACAGCATATTATGTCATGAATCATGTGGTTTTTCTTTTACTTTTTTTTTCTTTTACTGTGTATTTACGTGTTTGTAGTTAAAAGATTGATTTTTTTGGTGATTTATTGATTTTTCTCACTTGGACGATGAAATTGAGCATATATCATATTCTTTTATGAATAATTGATTCCTTTTTTGTACAATGTGTCTTATTTTCATATTCTATTTTTTTTGCTTTAGTTTATTTGATAAATAATTGATTATGTGATATCTTAATGGGTTAAGTCTTATGTGAAAGTGAAACTAAAGTCTTACTATGTCTTATATATTTAATTATTTATTTAAGTCTTATTGTAAAGTAGTAGTTAGTGTCTTAGTGACTTAATTCTTTAATCTTATGTATTTTACAGGTTTGTTGATTAAGTGATTGATTCTACATCACACTGATTGATACTCGATCAATTATTATTCATTGAGGATAATGGCTTCTAATGCATCAAGTAGGCCAACTGATACAGATTGGAAGTATGGAACTTGTCCAAATCCTTTTGACAAGAATAGGACCGAGTGCAAGTTTTGCAAAAACTGTTATAATGCCAGCATCAACAGATTGAAAAAGCATTTAGCCGGCATTAAAGGGGATGTGGCATCATGCACTCTAGTGCCTACTGAGGTCAGGAGATTGATGCTAGAGAACTTGGAGGGGGTGAGAGCCAAAAAAGTTGAGGTGAGATTAACACGAGATCAACTTGTAGGGGTTGTAAATATAATTGGAGATCGAAGAAAGGAAGAAGAGATCTACACTGAGGTTGGTTCTTCTAGTAGGCCAAGAACAAGAGTGCCTATGAATGCTTTTTTACCTCACCCTGATCCTGAGGTATTACCACGAGAAAGGGATCAGACAAGCTTAGAGTCCCATATGAAGAGGGACCATGGACAAAGGGTCATTTAATATCTGGGGAGGTGGATGTTCCAAGCAGGCATTTCTTTTAATGCCACTAACTTGAGTAACTTTCAGGCTATGTTGGAAGCAGTGAGCCAGTTTGGGCCAGGGTTGGGGGCTCCAACTGCTTATGAGTTTAACATGTCAGTACTCAAGAAAGAAGTGCAGCTAACAAACAACTACTTGAAAACCCAAACTGATATGTGAGGTGTATATGGTTGCACAGTAATGACCGATGGCTGTGGAGTGATAAGAGGCGCAGAAGCATCATGAATTTGATGGTGAATTGTCCATTCGCGACAATGTTCAAGAGGTCTATTGATGCTTCAGCCAAATCCCATAATGCACAGTTCATTTTTAATTTAGTGAACCAATGTATAGAGGAGATAAGGGAGGATAAAGTGGTCCAGATTGTGACTAATATGTATTCTGCTAATATGGCGGCCGCTAAATTATTGATGAATAAGAGGCTGTGTATTTTCTGGTCCCTTTGTGTAACACATTGCATAGACCTCATGCTTGAAGCTATTGGTAAGAGGAAGACGTTCAGGACAACCATCGAAAAGGCACAAAACGTCACAGTTTATTTGTACAGTCACACTTTGGTATACATTTTAGTAGTATACTAGTTTGAGTGGTTTTATTTAGTAGTTTTAATGCATTGATTTATTGATGGTAATTTACTTAACTTACGGAATTCTATGTTGGTCAAGTCTTAGCCATGATGAGAAAGCTTACTGCAGACAGAGACTTGGTGAGGCCTTGGGTGACTAGATTTGCCACCTCGTACTTGTCCTTGAAATCTTTATATGAGCAAAAGGGTAAATTGAGGTCTATGTTGGTGTCTGAGGATTGGACCAAGTCCAAGTGGTACAAGAAAGCTGATGGCAAAGTTGTTATGGACATTATCATGGACTCAAGATTTTGGAACCATGTCCATTATGCCTTGTTATCCTTTCACCCTTTGGTAAAGGTTCTCGAGATGGTTGATGCTGAGAAAAAACCTGCTATGGGGCACATCTATAAAGCCATGCAGGATGCAAAGGAAGAAATCAAGAGATGTTTGGGGGATGAAAAGAGGTATGGGCTGTTTTTGAAGATTATTGAAGACAAATGGAAGTTCCAGCTTGAGAGGCCCTTACACTTAGCAAGATACTACCTTAACACAGCTCACTTTTACATCAATGCTGAAGTACATAGCAGACCTGAGTTCATGGATGCTTTCAACCAGTGCAATGTGAAGCTCAACCCTGATTCTAAAATGCAGGATAAGGCAATGATGGAGTTAGATTTGTATAGGCTCACTACTAGATCTCTATGTAAGGAGTTGGCAATCCGGCAAAGGTCCAAGATCTCACCTGGTAAGTTTAAAACTACTTCGATTTAGTTTTATAATTTGAGTATTTAATTTCAATTAACCAGATGTACAAATTCCTAATTTACTAAATTACTGCATTCACAATTTTAAATTATTCCTAATTTACTAAATTACTACATTCACAATTTTAAATTTACATGAAATAGGTGCATGGTGGATGGGCAATGGCTATGAAAATACTAAATCTGACTTGCAGCTCTTTTTGATGTGAGTGTAACTTCAGCACCTTTGAAATGGTAATATTACTTATTAAGGTAATGTCATACCCACTTAGTAGTAGACTAGTTAGTACTTATTAAGTTAGTAATTAAGTGAGTTTTTTTCTATTAGGTACATACAAAGAAGAGGAACAAACTAGAGCAAAAACGATTGAACGACCTATTCTCTGTGAATCAGAAGTTGCAAGAGCGTCATCATTAGCTGGAGCACAATCAAAGGGAGGCTATTATGTTTTCGTTTATTTCATAATCACGAGGAGTTTGGGGCTCTAAAATTGCCCTAAAAACTCCCTAAGGCTATATAAACCATGCCCTAAGAACTCCCCTATTTTTTATATTTGGGGTGGAGGAGGGTTTTGATTTTGGTGAGGGCATCCTGACCCTGGGCGCCCGCGCCTAGACGCTCGCTTGATCGCCTAGGCACCCGAATCCATTTTTTTGAACATTGACTAGACTCATCTTGCGGAGCACGATTGTGAAAAGGGTTGTACTCAAAATCGTCTAGGATAAACAAAAACTTCATCTCACCCACGATCGATGCCTGCAAGCTACCTCCTAAGTTAGTGAACTTGTCATTTCTTATCTTGTATCTCCTAATGAATACCCCTGCCTTGACTTCTTCTTGCTACAATAAATTCACTGTATCACAAACCTATGCAAAGAACCAACAAAACCTAGCTGAAACCAACAAGTTTTAGGCTGATTTGGCAAACCTTAGCCTAAAATCAAGAAACCCTAAGCTTGGTTGTGGATTGCCAACTTTGTTGTTAGAGAAAATCTAAGCTTTGATACCAATTGACGTAGGAAAATAGAGAAAAGAGGCCCAAACTAGTTTAAGAACCATCAACACAAGCCATATTTGAATGGGTATGGTTTTTCTTGCACAAAAGAGTGACCCCAAAACCCCAAACAAGGCTTGTTGTCACAACTCACTACCTGTTTTTATTGTTCACACCCAAAAAGTGTAGAAACCCTAAAACCCCAAGCCCTTTTATTACATTATAATAAAAAAGATGAAAACTACCCCTCTGAAGTTAAAACATCTTAAAAATACCCTATAAGTCCCTTCACTTAAATGAAAACATAAAAGTTCCCAAAAATGCCCTTAAATTTAATTAAAATCAGCATCAATCAAAATTTTAATTAAAACGCTGGAAATGACTAAAATACTGCAAGAAACAACAATAAACTAAAAATAACTTCCTTCAAAAAGTCAGCCTTCTGCTCTTAGATCTCCTTGCGACCTTAGGATGTGGATCATCATAAAGAGGATTGTCAAATGATGGATTGATTAGATCAAAAGGCTCATAAGAGCTTTCTTGACTAATCGAATGATGGTCCGGTCCATCACATAGTAGAGATGTAAGTCCAAGATGAAACCTTAATATTGGATTACACATGATATAGGAACACATGGGCCACTCAAACCCCCTGCTGCATGTAACCACAGGCCTTCCAAACCTTTAAGAGCTACAACTAGCAACCACCACCAAATGGCAGCATCAAGCTTAACTTTGATGGCTGCTCTTTAGGTAATCCTGACCCTTCAGGCGCAGGGGGTGTTTGCAAAGATTGCCAACGAAACATCCTCTACACCTTTTCCGGGCATCTCGAGAACTATGATTCCCAATATGCAGAAGCTATGGCTCTACTATTGGGTTTGAGAAACCTCAATCCATTCTGGGGCACACTGATTGTGGAAGGATATTCCTTGAACACCATCTCCTAGGCAAGAGGCTTGTCCCCTCCACCTTGGCGGTTGTCCTCAATCTTTGATGAAATTTCCCATATCTGTAGGGGTACGAGCGTCTCATGGCAGCATACTTAGAGGATGTCCAACAATCCCACAGATCTACTGGCAAAAGAGGGCCAGACCAGGTCCAACTCCTTTTTTGTTCAGGACCATAGCCGTACTACATATAGCCCGTCTTCATACGAGCAAGCCACAACTCAGTTTTTTATTTTTGTAAATTGTGTAACTTGGGCGAATCTTATAAGCCTATACCGAGAATGGACGACTAATGTATTTTTTACTGTTAGTCACCCTGTGAGGGTGCCTTTAGTCCTACATCCTGTAAACTTTTACTCTCTTAAGTGATACAATGTTAACAGTTATCAAAAAAAAAACAATCAATATGATGCCTCCAAGAGGAACATCGATCCTACACTCCAATATACTAAATTTCCAGCCACTTCCACAAGGGCCCCCCATCAATAAATTGCAATAAGCCTTGTGGCCACAACACAGCATGTTTCAAGCACATCATATTTTAAATTCATGGCTTTAAAATGTGAGTTCATGGAAAGATGTGTATGATCCAAGATACATGCATGCACCACTGCTTAGATCAATTCAACAAAAGAAACCTACAACTAGAGGATAGCAATAAGACTTGGTTGTGCTTTAGGATTTTAACCAGGCAGCCGGGTGGATCCAGGCCTCCCAACGCCTAGGCTGGGGCCCAAAACCTGAGCCGCCCAGTAAAAAAAAAAAATTTATCTGGTTTTTCTCTCTCTAAATTAGGCTCTAATGGGTTTTAGGTTTCAAATGAACATAAAACCCAAAATTTTGCCCCTATAGTATTAAAAAAATGATCAAAAAATACCCTCAACAAGGGGCATTTCCATCCCTGGGTAGGGCGCATGCCCTAGGCGGCCGCCTAGGCAGGCTCCCGAGCGCTCAGGGATATCCGCCTAATTTGGCCGCCTAGGAGGGTTCCCAGGCGCCCAGGCATATCCGCCTAATTTGGCCGCCTAGGCTGGACTTGGGCAATGGCCCCAAGCCTTCTGGACCACCTAGGCGGCCGCCCAGGTGTTGGGCAGTCCGCTTTTTAAATCATTGAGCTCATTATTTCCACATGTTTTCAATTACCTCAATTCGGTTTGCATGACTGATAAACTTCAAGGATTCAACTCTTGACTTTCTCTGTCTAAATATGTTGTCACAAACCAGACCAAATACCATAGATCGGCATACAACATTTTAGTGGGAACTCATGCACTAATTAAAAATAACAAAATTCTTAATATATAAACAAATCATTGATCAAAATCAGGAATCACCAATCCCGATCAGGATTTAAGGTTGACTCAGTCATTCCCTCCTAAAATAGAGAATTGGCCCTAGTCAATCTATTATGCCAAAAACAAATGCACGATATATATATATATATATATATATGATTCAGAATTTTAAATCATCATAGAAACATATGAAAGATGGTTCTATGCAGCCTTTTTTTTTCCTTTCCTCCATTTTTTATTTTTTTTTATTTGCTAGATCATCATTTGGAATCACCCGATTCAATGTCCAGTGGTGGGCCAATCCACTTAGCCGAACTATTTTCCAAAAGCCTGATATAAAATCTTAAACTTTCTCAAGGTAGTTAATAACATTGTTAGTTCCATATTTCAACGGAACAAAGCAAACAACATCAGAAAAATACATGTCGACAATGATAACAAAAGACTAATCCATAAACCATAAAACTATTTGAAGAGAAAAATGAAGTATCGATATGCATTGCAGGAGAATCTTTTATGTTTGACAACTAAAAGAAGTTACATAATTCTTATAGTTAGAATTATCATGGAGTTATAATAATTATTACAGCCTTCTTGTAAGAAAGCAAACCTGCCAACTTTAGTGTCCTTCATATTGGCGGTTCAGGAAAACACAATGAAACTTCTGCAAAGGAAAAGACAAACAAGAACATTAAAGGCATCATTTCCATAACATGGTCAAAAAACCGAAATTACAGAAAGGGAACCATTTCCAAAAACTACTACCCAAATGGCAAGCACTTTGAAACAATTGAACAGTACCACCATACTCAAAACCCATTCCAATACAACCAAAAATTTTGTTTACGACAAATTTCATAGTTATTAACATAATGAAACTACCCCCACAAGCATTTCATTTTGAGAAGCCTAAGTTTGCAAGCATGTGGACTCATTCCTCCAAAGATGACAAAATTTCTCGTGTAAGAAAAAGGAAAATATTACATATAGCACCACCCAAATAAAAAAAATATGTGACCGTCGTTCGCAACAATCCAATTTGAATGGACCGTTGGGATAACTTCAGACATAGTATCACAATTAAATTTTTTAGCTTTTGATCTTTACCAATTTTATTTTTATTTTCATTTTTACAAATCATTTTTGTAATGAAATTTGGGGTGTACGCATGGGGTGAAAATCACGTGGGATTAACCTGCCGACCTAGTGGATCGACCCAACCATGTCGGGATCTAGGTCAAGGATCTGGAACCTCCAGGTCAAGAGAGGGTCTAAAATCCTAGACTCAAATACTTTTCAAGTCAAATCCAGGTCTAGGTCGACCAGATTAAATAAATTTATTACATTTCATCATCATCATCAAAGCCTTTTCCCAACTAATTGGGGTCAGCTACACGAATCGTGGTCCGCCATTCTGCTCTATTAAGGGTCATACCCTCAGTTAGGCCATAAGTTCCCATATTGTTTCTCACTACTTCAAACCATATCCTTAACCATTGCCTTTTTCAACCTTCCACTTGAATTAATTCGCACCTCTTAACAGGTGTTATAATAAGTCTACGCCACATGGCCAGCCCACTTGAGTCTACTTTCTCACATCTTATCGCCTATTGGTGCCACAACTAAATTCTCCAAAAATGTTTATTATATTTACAACATATATAATTTTTATAAAGTGTGTTTATACAATTTGTTGATCTAAACCCTCATGGAATCGTTTTTCCCCTCTCTAAAACCCTCATCATAGATGACCCATATATGTTCTCTCTGCCTTCATCCCCTTTGTTGCGCTCTTGCCATGGTCGTCTACTGCTTTGGATCTATTGCAATGGCTTGGTTCATTGGATCTACCTCAATGATATCAATCAATTATTAAAAAAATAAAACAAGCGTAGAAGCCATGGAAATGGCAAAGAAAAAGGCAAGCACCACCTAATGCACCGATTGGAATGGTGGGAGTTGTCGAGTAGTATGATGGATAGAAGGAGCTAGGAATGGGGCTAGAGAGAGAAACCTTGATGGGATGGGGCTAGAGAGGGATGAGAAGCATTTTAGGGTCAAGGGCTAGGCAGTTAACCATATTTCAATCCCTCATTTGTTGAAGACGAGATGGCTTATCCCTAGACCCCTTCTACCCATTCCCTTCATGTTCTCTCTCCTAAAGTACTTACTCCTTCGTTTTTATCTGCTTTAGTTAAAGAAACCCCTTTTCATAGTGTATCTCTACAAGAAGGTCTCATAAAATTGATTATCTGAAAAGCCTGAGCCACAAAATTTGTACACTAAGACTTGGGATTTGGGGAGCTCTACAAGGTTAGAGTCAGTTGAATGGATAAGCGAGACCAAAGGGAGATGCAACCCCATTCAAGAGAAGATTGTTAGGAAGCAGAATTGGATGGATGGCTGAGATCAAAGGAAGCAATAGCCCTAGGAAAGAAGCCGAAATGAAAAATGGATGGTTGATATCAAAGGGGGTAGAAGAAAGTCAGGGCTTCCCATAGCCCGGTTCCATGTCTAAGTCCTAGCCCAGGCCAATCCAGGTAAGGGGCCCTCAGACCTGATAAGGTCCAAGTCCAAGTCCAAGTCCAGGTCGTTCCACTGCATTGTTAGGTCGGGTCTTGGTGCGAGCTAACCCGAACCCAGCTCGAACAGTTCATAGCCTCATGTGCACAACTCTCATAGGGGCGCAGCTACTAAACAAGACAAAATGTTTCTAATGAAAAATGACCAAAAAACCCTTGGATCTTGCAATGGTATTTTGGTCATTTTTAATCAAAAATAATTTCTTTTTGCTAGGCGCGCCCCAATTAAGGTAACGACACACCCCAAATTTCAAGCAAAACTGATTTGTGTAAAAGATAAAAGCAAAACAACTTTTATGTGTGACATTGTGACTTAAGCTATCCCATTCATATCAAACTGCTAGGAATAGGGGCCAAATATGTTTTATATGCAGGTGGAGACACATGTGATGTGAAGGATAGAGTGACAGTGAAAAAAGGTAGAGGACTTTCTTAGTTTATCCAATGCTAGGTGCTCTACCATACGCTTTGCCTTAAAATCACCATTTAATAAACACATTTTAGAGTTCTTACTCTAGGGTATTTTATGCATCCTTAAGACCGAATGTGTAGCATTGATAAGAAGGCAACCACCCGTTCATTTGTAGCTTCATGGATTACGTACCAAAAAAAATAAAAGGAATTTTATCTTAGAGAATTTTAAATGCTGGAAATTGACAAGAAAAAGGGGGAAAATTAGTTAAAGAATACAACATTATGAAAATCAAGAAGCTAATGCAAGAGAAAAATTAATTAACATGCCATACTACATGTTTAAAAAAATCTATGCCCGTAGGCTAAAGTTGTCAAAAGAACGGTCCCATGCGAGAAATCAGGAAAAATGTAAACAAATTGCTGTTGCAAGGAGAAGGATCCCATTTACAAGTTTAAAGTGCATTTCTTTGTTAAATTAAGGAAGTCAGGACAAAAGAGGGAGCATGAAACAATCAAGGATTAAAGCTCCTACTACAAGCTTAAACATAATGAAAGTATTGTCCAACATATTCATGCTCAAAGTTAATTCAATGATTAACAGTCAAAGTCTGCAAAGTGTGAACTAAAGAAAAAGCAATTGATGCCAAAGATTAAGCGAATTTTAATATTTTTGGTGTCATTTCAAGTCCAATCAACCAGAACAACTTACAGAACTGAATGCAACAAATTTGAAGTTCATTGAACAATTTAGAAAATGCTTTGGACCGTGAAAGAGGAGATCAGGACCGACTTAATGCCAAATAAAAAAAATAAAAAAATAAAAACTATTAGACATAGTAGATGCCAAAACCTAGCAATTATTTTATAACGGAAATGGAATAGAACTAAACTAAAAAAACCAATGATTCGGATGCAAAATGAAAAAAAAAAATTATATGAATTAATTTTGCATTGAATTTGTAAAGATGCACAAGCTAAATGTAGAAGCTTAAGACCAGCCAAGTTATAAAAGAAACAGACAATCTTTGAATGCTAGCATACAAGCCCACCTGCTTAAAAAATAACCACGAACAGCAGCTTCAAAACATATTAAAAAAAATGTTTATTGATTGAAAATCATATAAATTCTTATAAAATAACAGCTACTCAGAAAAATATTAAATAAATAGATGCTTAGTAGTAACCACTTATAATGTAAAAATAAAAGCTACATAAGGCTTAATCATAGACTTCCTATAAGGCGTCATAAGATCTCATTAGGTAAATTAACCCAGAAAAGATTAAATGAACTTAAAGCTAACAACTGCATGATGTAAGTTTTATAACAACCTCCAAGCCATAAGCTTTGAACATCCATGTCCAAGGAGGAATAAAACAAGAACAAGTATGAGAACACAGATGCCTTTCGCACAATTTAACTAGAAAAGCTCCGTGCAAATGCTGAGAAACACATGTGACACAACGCATAAAGAAAGACTCTTGAAGTGAAATACGAAGCAGCAGTTAACTACTCCAAAAGGGTCATGTCTACGTATCTACCTGGAAGAAATAGATATAACAACCAAACTACTGTAGACATTTAAAAAGCACTCCTTTTAATAAGTATGACCGCAAAATTACAATGCTGACTAAGTGTAAAGAACCAGATGAAGATTGACATATCTAAACTTAAAAAACCACATAAACATCAAGAAAAAAACAGGCCTTTCAGAAGCAATCATCAAAACTCAACCAAAAGATAGAGAATACTACAAATACAGGCAAAGGAGTAAAGAGAACTCCAAAAGAAACAAATTTCAGGCATGAATCCTTGGAAAACCTGGGGTACGAGTCCTTTACAAATCCAGAGCAAAAGAATAAAAAACAGCAAGGAATTTCAAGCATCCAAGAGCCAGAGCCCAAGAAAAAAGAAAAAGAAAAAGCAGAACAACAGCAGAGGAGTCGTCTTCAATGCATTCTAAGAGCTCTAGATACATAATAAACCAGAATAAGCAACAAACTAGCTACATTTCAAGCATCCAAAAAGCCAGAACCCAAAAAATGATAACAAAAAAGGAACAAACAATAAAGGAGCTTCCTTTCAACCATCCAAACAGCTTTAAGAACATGAAAAACCAGAACAATCAGCAAAATAGCTACACGTGAAGTATACAACACATCACTCAACCAATAGAGAACACAAGTCCACAAAACACCTCTGAACAAAGCAAAACGAAAGCCTAAACCCGATAAGAAAATAACAGAAAGCCAGATTGTCTCATAAATTTGAGAAAATGAGAGGAAAAAAGACATAAGGAGCCAGAAAATAAGAGTCCCGTCGAGATTACGTACAAGGAAATAAGAGGAGAGAGAGAGAGAGAGAGAGGACGAGTGAGTACCAGCGAAAACGGATGTCAAGTTGCAGCAGGAGGAAAGCAGAGAGCGAGAGCATTTGTTTTTGAAAAGGGAGGGAAACCAGAGAGAGGGAGATGACCGGCAAAGGAGCGCGCCGAACGAGGGTTTTCTTTTTCCAGCTCTTATGAATAATGAGGGAGCTCCCTGACAGGGTTACCGGCTACCGGCAATGCCTCGGGCTCTTCCGGTCTGCCCTTTCAGTCCGTTTAAGGAGCGCGACACGTGGCAAACGATACTTTACGAGAAGATCGAGGACAGATGGTGGAAGTGAACGGTTGAGATTCTTCAGATACAGCGCAGGAGTGTCTACGAGTCGGGTTGAGAAACGGCGCCGCAAAACAACTTCTGGGACCCGGACCGCACCGCCCCAATTGGAACCTGGCTAAAAAATTAAATATATATATTTAATATAGAATAATAATTCTATAAGACCTTTCTACACCCATGTGTGTGGGATCTTAAACGATCGCCATTAAATTTAGTACAGATTTCTAAAAAAATTATCATACAGGTGTGGGACTTGACTTTCTTAGATATCTGTGTAAAATTTAATGGTGATCATTTGGAGTCCTACATACATGGGTGTAGGAAGGTCCCATAGGATCATTACCCTTAACTATATTCAAGATAAATTATTAGAAATATACCTTAATTTTTGTTAAATTTTTAAAAAAAATATCACAAATATACCGTAATTTATGTCTATTTAGAAAAAAAAAACCTGAACTTTCATAAACCTTGCACACACCCTTTTTGTTCAATTATTTGTGTTTTTTTCACCAAAATAACATTCACAGTATTCGTATTACCACGAAGTATAATTATGGTACTTAAAAACTAAGTCATGTTATACGGCATTTTAAGTACCGTAAAAATTAACCCATTTTATATGCCATTTTAAGTACTGTAAACCCACTCATATTATACGGCATTTAAGTATCATAAAAACTAACTTATGTTATACGGCCCTTGAAATCTTGTAAACCATTTTCTCCTGTTTATATTTATATATATTTTTATCTAAATTTTGTATGTTTATCTCCTGTTTCTCTTTAATTCTTTTGGGCAAGCTTTCTATGCTTCCCCTACAACATAAAACTTATATACTTTCCCTTATCCAACCGTCCATTCTGAATTGAGGGTTAAGATTGCCTCAATCACAATATCACGTCTCTACCACAATTTTATTTTTTTGTTTTTTTCTATAAACTATTTTGACACCAAATTTTGGATGTCCAATCCTCTATTAAACTCGCACTAGCAAAAAATAAAAAAAGTAAAAATACTTTCAATAAAATAAAATGACCAAAGTACCCCTAAAAGTTTCAAGGGGTATTTTTGTCATTATATTTTATAGAAAAATCATTTTTAATATTGTTTATAGGTGCACCTCAATGAGAAGATGGCACGTACCAAATTTCATATTTATAAAATTTGTATAAAAAAAACTACAAATAGATGTTGGATTAAGGATCAAACAGTAATTGTCTCTCTTGATCAAAATTGGACGGCTGGATGGTAGGGGAATTATAGATCTTCTATGCTGTAGGGGAAGTATAAAAACCTTTCCCTATATTTTGTTATGTTTATCTCTTTTTTCTCTTTCTAATTATTTTTAATATTTATCTATTATTTCTCCCTAATTTTTTTATCTCTATTTTCTCTCTCTAGAAAATTTCTCTCTAACTCTCTTTCTCTCTGCTTACTTCATCGACTCAACAAATGCAATTCCAACGTGATACAAATCTGACTCGATGTAATTTTCATAAGAGATGGGGTTGAAGGGAGTTTTTATAGTGGAGGGTAAGGTACTTACAAGTTGTTATACAAATCTCCTTGGAGAGAGAATGAGAGATAGAGAGAAATAAGAGATAAAAAAGAATTAGAGAGATAAATAAGATATGTAAGAAAAAAAAGGCTATTTTGGTAAAAAAAAAAATGACAATTTTTTTTAAAAAAAGTATGGACGATATTTATGAAAGTTGAGAGATATTTTCAATTAGGCGTAAATTAAGGTATGTTTATGATAATTTCCCTATATTTAAATATTATGTTACATCTCTCTCTCTCTCTCCTTATATATATATATATATGGAAAATGATCATGTGAGCCAGTTGAATCTGAGCCGATCTGACGATCACGGATGTTTGAATTTTATCTTCTTTTTTTTTACAAATTCAAATCACTTGAAATTGTAGGTGTGTGTTCATAAAAAATATGTGAATCTTCAAAAAATATTTTACATAAAAACAATTGACCAAAATACCCCAGTAAAAATTTGGGGGTATTTTGGTCATTTTTGTAGATTATTTTTTATATATTTTTATTAGGTACGTCTTGATGAGAATAATACACGCCTAAAATTTCAAGTGATTTGGATTTTTAGAAAAAAAAAATTAAAATTTAAACACTACTGGACATCCATGATTGTCAGATCGGCTCAGATTCAATATGGGCCATTGGACTAATTTTTGCTTGTGAGCCCACTGGCTCATATGTATGTATGTATGTATGTATGTATGTATATATGTATTATTTAAATATTATATTTAAACATATATAGTTACATTTATTGGAAAAAGTTTATATAAGTGTGAGGTTCTAAACAGTCAAATTAAGGTGCAAATAAAAAATTTCACTATAATAGGTTGTTTTGATGCTAAAAAATCTTCAAATTAATCATCTCAACCTCAAGATGCATGGACATGAAAAAAAAATAGATTTCAAGTTTTGGAAATAGTACATATTGTATTGCACTTTTTTGACCGACAATTTTCAAGTTTTCATATTACTCGATCTACACTATTTTTTGAAGCTTTGAATTTTGTAATTAGAGATAAAAATATATTTTAAAGCTATCACAAAGATTTTCAGTATTGAAACTATATTTCTTGACACTATTTAGAGATGCGCTCTACTTTTATTGTTTAGAGCCTCGGCTCTACAAGTCACACCCTTTACACAAAGGCTCCATTTTTTGTTATTTTCTTTATATAAAAAAAATACCCTCCATTTGACCCTTAAAGGGCCGAAATGACTTTTGTGAGCACCATGTCAATCCCTCATGGTAAAACCGGCTTGAGTGAGCACCAGTTCTACCCCTTTAAGGATCAAATTGGCTCTCGGTGTGCGTACCACACTAAAGAAGTTAGTTTGACCCTTGAAGGATCTAACACGCTCATATGAGCATTAGTTCAACCCTTGGAGGGTCTAACTGGCTTGTAGGGTTCATACACATTTTATAGAAGCCATTTCGACCTTTGAAAGATCAAACTGGTGTTCACAAAGTCTAATCCTTTAGCATGTGTACTACACTCAAACAAATCAATTCAATCTTTCAAGGGTCGAACTAGCTTATTCAATCCTTCAAGGGTCGAACTAGCTCTTATGAGTAAAAGGTGGCATTTGGTGTGCATACCATGCTTATAAATGCAGAGTCTGGTGCTCACAAACATCAGATCAATCCCTCAAGGGCTGAGCAGGGTTATCAACATCATACCTTCATTCCGATTATTTGGGGTTGGTTACATAGATTCTATTACCCATACAGATTCAGGATTCATGAAAAGATGTAGTAAAGTTTGATGCTAGCTGGTATTTTTTGGATATAAAGGAGATAATAAAAGAAGGGACCACTGCTGGAAAAGTTTTGGAGCATTTTATAATTAAAAAAAATAAAAGAGGATCTATGCATTAATTTTTCGATTTCAAATTATATTTTTAAATGTGTGTGCGGTGAAAAATGTAGCCCCCAAAATTTTGGCTCTACTAAAAATGTATAAAAACTAAAATCGTTGTACGTACTCTCAAGTCTCAACCCATTGAAAGAAGTATTTTCGTTGTAATCAATGTCATCCATTTCGCCAGACTATCAAGGACGAGATGCTTTCCAAATATCATTCATTTATTTCATAAAGGGTTATTCAGCACTGACTCTTCTGGACGGCTTGAAACTTTATTTTTATATGTAACTATAAATTTCAAAGCAAATCTTGCAGATATATGAACACTTAAAAAATATCGAAAATTAATGATATGTAAATACATTATAAGCTGGACTATTTTTAAAACTCAAAATCTATTTTTTATCATGTCCATACATCTTGAAGTGGAGATGATCAATTTGAATATTTTGTAACATCGAAACAACCTTTTCTAGTGGATTTTGGAGGTGCCCTTAATTTGATTGTTTAGGGTCTCTCCCTTAAACTTTTTTCCTTAAGACATGCCAAAAGATATTTCCTTCGATACATTCTACTCCATCGGGTAAAACCTCACCTAAAATTAATTTTAGGACCCCAAATTTTGAGGATTTAACCTCTTCTACCCATAGATTAAGCTCAACAATAAAAATTCCTAATTATTGTATCGAGATTGAACAGAGACTATCCAATTTTTAGATGATGAGATCTAAATGTTAGAATACTCAAATTTCAATTATTTTACTTTTTTAATAATCATCTAGTAGTGTGGTTCCTCCTATCAAGTGGTCTTCTGACTGAGATATTTGCTCTTAACAAATATCAATTTCATTAACGAACTTAAGTGAATAGTAATATTAGTCAATTTACATATTTCAAAGTTGATAAAATTATAGCTTATACCAATAAGCAGCTTCCAAAATCCCTAGAATTCCCGATAGATTAACCAAACAAAGTATTTTCAATTACCTAGTACTCAAAACTTTTTCATTTCAAATTTCAAAATGGGATTTCCAATCCTGATTCCAGCTTCTACTTGCCAAACGCTATTCATTAACAAATTTTGCATACTTTAATAAACTGATAAGCAAATGGTCATTGTGCTGGCAATAGGATGCATACAAAATTGTAGAAAAAAAGTCCCACATGTTATCCACACAAGCACATACATAAAAATTTGGGGGGAGGGGGTATGGGAAGGGGGTGGAGGGAGGTTAGGGATGGGATAGGGGAAGGGGCTAGAGCTAGGTTAGGGATGGAGTAGGGAAAGGGGCAAGCACAAGAGCATTTGCTGGTTTTGTCATCTTATGTCCCAATGTGCAATCACTTTTGGACTTGTATCCTCTTGTCCCTTAAAGGTAGATCAATTGGCTGTTGTGCTTCATGTGGGTGATCCGGTCCTTCGTAAACCTTGAGGTGTGTGAAGAGGGCCCTCCCCAACTGAAAAACACATGCTTAAGATTAAATACGTTAAAATGCAAGCTACACCTAAGACTAGCACAAGAATAAGTACAATGAACATTTTACTTGAATACAACTATAAGCACAGAAATACTATTTTTGTCTCAGTTAGTTCGACACAATGTTTCCACTACAGTGTTCAAGAACACAGGCACAAATATACAGAGATTACTCAAAGATTACACTAAAATCAGAGTATGAGACAATAATAGCAATGGTCGTAGAGTGAGTGCACCTCAATATTTACTAAATTTTATATTTAAATGAGTTCAACAAGGAAACCGTAAGGTATAAAAACTATATTATGGTCTCACCCTCCCCTTAGGAAGCATTCCACGAACAGCATGCTCGATTATTCGCTCTGGAATTCTATTTTGGAGTTGATCAAATGTTTCCACCTTCATTCCACCAGGCCTTCCTGAATGCCTTCTATATAGTTTTTGCATCCTCTTCTTGCCAGAAACAGCGACTTTTTCTGCATTCACCTTCATGTACAATATATAATATAAGGGATCAACAGCGGTTGATATTATTATTATTATCATTTGTTATTGAAAGTCTTACTAACAAACAGTGTCCCTACTGCCCTATCTCTCAAAAAAAAAAAAGTTTCCCTACTGTCCTCTCTACATTTAGCTGAACATGCAACAAAGATATAATTTTATTTCAAAATCTAACCACAATTTTAGACCCTCTTCAAAAGAAGGCCTCCTCCCCAGAGCAACCATCTAATCAAATCAAGAAACATGCGATCTACGAAACAATGTACATAGGAAATGCTTTTCATATGCTGCCCAATCACTTTTTCTATTGTTTCTCATCATCTGCAACCTCATCGAATCACGATCCCACCCTTTCCTTTATCATAGGGGAAAAGGATGAGGTAACCCCCATAATGATGCCATACAATCCAAAATAAAATAAAAAGAGGCCTGCTTTCCCAGAAACGAGACTTCTCAGCAGTGTTATCACGACACGTAGCCATAGGCCTTATATTGCATGTTGACATATTGGGACACTGGTATATAGTCAAGTACTCAAAAATATGCAAGAGCACATGGGGGGACTCAATCTTACCTCAGTTTGAGTTTGTCTCATTCAAGCCACCGTCTCCCCACCCATTTAATCCGTGTTAGAGAAAGGGGAACAATTGGATATCATAAAATACACAATATTTTACTTAAAATTAAATGTAGGGACATGTCTAGCCCTATTAACATTTTAGACCAATGTACTAGACACCTGAGACAATCATGGCCACCAACACTCGTATTGGCATCCACGTAAGACTACCTCATAGCACCTGTCACCTAATCCACCTGTGCCAGACTACTGCTTCTTTTTTTCTTTTCATTTCCTTTCCTGTAAAAGTCTATTTGCTCATTTTCTTATCCCGTAGTTAATAACAATTGTGTCCCGTCTGGGTATCAAGCTTTAAACCAGATAGTCCAACTACTTTTAATTGATCAGTCACAAGCATGTATTTCCAGAGGTTCAATAACAATTGGTTCTAAGCTTTCTAATCTCAGAATGCTTAGAACCATCAGTTCTTAATGAAATGACAGAAGTTCAACAAAACACCAGGCAAAGCCATCCCTGTGCATCCCACATAAATAAACATTTACATGAAGCACAGAGGAAACTGGGAACACATTGCAATCATCGAAAATCAGGTCGGTCATGATAATCAGGTGTATGGCCTTCAGTATATTGAGCCCTCTACCTTGATTTTGTACATATTCAATTTCAAAACCATTCACTAAGATCATAGAAAATCTAGATACTCCCTAGAGGAAAATGGGTGAGGACGACAAGAAGTCACCAAAATGCAACATTATTCACCAGATGCCCTCCTCAGATCTAGGTCAAGAAGAAACACAAAACCTTAAAGTCCAACTTAGATGCTCAGACGAAGATGCACCAAAGCCTCACAAGGTGCTCTCTCAAAATATATTAGCTTGCTTAGGAGAAACCTAACAAGCATTACTGTGGAGTCATAGTTAGAGATAGAGATAAATAATAAACAAGAGGCATTGTTGACAAGCATCATCAAACTTTTACAATAATATAGGCTCACAATAATATAGGGACATACATGTAGGAAGCACGTAAGAGGGGAAGTAAGAACTGAGATGGCCAGGAACAAGTTCTACATGCATACGTGGGCTAATTATTAGAAAATACAACATTTTAAGGAATAGAGCCTACAACAACATGAACACTCAACAGTAGAGACAATATTAATTAGTGAGATAGTTTAGGTTTCATTATCTGTAAAAAAGAACATAGAAGAGAAACTTACTGATTTTTTTTCGAGCTCATCAAATCATATATACAAGCTCAAAGAATCATAGAAAAAATCAAAAGCAATAAATTATAATGAATCTACTGACACAGATAGAATTGCACCTAATTATCCACATGATGGCTCCAGAATAAAGAGTTCCAACCATACCAAATGGTTGTTCAATAACAAAGATCGAATTACTTGTTGAAACGGTTTAGATTTTGTCATCTATCAAATGAAATACATACCACAATGACATAAGCTCCCATGTCTACACTAGGGGTGTAGGTCGGTAAATTTTTCCCTCGAATATAAATGGCAATTGTAGATGCTAGCCTTCCCAAAATTTTGTCAGTGGCATCGACTATATACCATGTCTTCTTTGAGTTCTCATGATCTGCAGCTTTAGGATACCAAGTCCTGTTCCAAATGTCCTGGAATGAATATCAAAGAAATGTAAAAGTTACAGACAAAAAGAATGCTAAGAGCAAAAAACACAGAAAAGAGTTGCCAACAGAATGTCAAATACTGCAAACTTATAGCATAAGCAGTATTAATATGGACTTGGTTTTTTATATGAAGCTCAACAAGGAACTCTAAAGCCTGTCACGGAACAATTGACAACATATTTTTGTTTTTTATTGTCAACAGACTATCAAATGAGCATAATCTTAAAAAGCCCATGACATAATGGCTTTTGAGCATGAAGCCTCTAATTAGAAGAACATTAGAAATAATGACGACATAAAGTTTTCGAATGGATTAGTGGAAGAGAGTGGAGGTACACTAGTCAAGTAAGATCATCATTATCATAGCCTTTTCCTAATTCATTGGAGTCGGCTATACGAATCTTGGTCTACCATTCTGCTCTATTTACGGTCATGCCCTCAGTGAGGCCATAAGTCCCCATATCTAACACAACCCAGGCCCTTTACCTGGGCATGTGATGGGTTAAGAGAAAGTTTAAGGTCATCACCATTCTTAGACCAACACTAGTTAAGTAAGATAAAGTATGTAATTCTTTGATAAAGGTGGGATATAATCTAAGATGCCTAGACATAAGTACACATATGGACACATATAGGAAGAACAGGGATATGACTCAACAATGAACATTTCTCGAAATCCCGGACACGGATGTGAGCCTCCTAATCCAAAACATCTATATCCAGGATATAGTACAAATATGATAATATTATAGGTTGAATAATATAGAAATACGGGCATCCATACATATGTAATTATGTAAACCATATCACACTGCATAAAATTATATTTCATTAACATTATATTTTGTATAGTCATGTGTTTTTATATTCACAAGTATCCCAGCAGTATCTGGAATTAGTAGTGGTTTCACCACAGTACAATACCGATACATTAAGCACTTACGAGCAGTGCATCATAGACAATATAAGATGAGGTGATTAGAGGAGCTCTATCTAGGGGCATGTCCAGGTAGAGGCGTTTCTAAGAATCTACGTTATCCATTCCATCCAGGTTAGACTATACGGCAGAGAGGACAGACATGGAACAGTGAGGCAATGCATGTGCAGTTTGGGCACAAAAGGCATAGGAAAATGCTTGGAACATTAAAGGGGGGAGATTAAAAAAAGGTTGGAAATGGTGAGAACTGAGAACACTATAAATTGTGAGAATTATAAGCCTTTCCATTTAAGGCGATCCAAAGGCTGCTGCTGTGAGGTCATGCAAACTCTTGTTCTTCAAATTGGAGATTCAGGTGAGCCATTTTCACATAGCTTCCTAGATCAGGAGTGCATTCAATATAATTAATTAATTAAAAAGGGCCGTAACACGGTGCTGGTCCCACCTAAGCAGGGTCCCGGAAGGGGTGGGCTGGAAACGGTCCTAACCTTTGCCTTATGCACAAAGTGGCCGCTCTCAGGACTCGAACCCGCGCTCTTGCGCTGGCTACTCGAGACTTTACAGTCACACCAAGTGATGGCCCCTAGAATTATTTAATAATAAATAAATATTAAAAAGGAAATTTTATTAAAAACTAAAACATGCAATAATCAAATAAAATATAGTAAAAAAAGGCACAATAAAATGTGCAATCAAAATAAAAAATATTAATTAAAACTATTAAACTAACAAAATAATGTTTTTATGTTCCTTTGAGGTGTCGTCTATGTAACAGTAATCCCACAAAAGACAATTAAAAAACATTTGATGTGGCACAACAAGTAACTGCTAAAAAGTCATGGCAGTTGAACTTTTTATTCGTAAAATATGTTTTATTTTCTTTTTCACACTATATGACCTCCAAATGCATATCAAACCACTTTATTTTCAATTTTATATTTTAAAACCTCCAAAAGCATTAGAGAGAGAGAGAGAGAGTGTATGATCGCAATTAAGTTTCAAACGGATCATTTTCTTGACATCTTGCCACCCTTTCGAGCAGCTAGGAGAGACCCCTAAAAGTGGAGATTTGACATCCGTAAATTTAAAAATCGTGATCCCATTGAGATTCCTATCTTGGAGTGTTAGAGAGAGATCCCTGAGCGGGATAGACACCTCAGTTGGGAGATCCTAGTAACTATGTTTAAGAACCCCTTAATGGCACCCTAACAAACCCTACTCTCACTCTTCATGACGAGGTAGTCAACCACTATTGTAGACTCTGTGCAATACCTTACACTCTGAGTTTTCAAAGCTCCTCTAAGATCAGAGCTGAAGGGATAACAACATCTTAATAACCTCTCAATGAGCACACATACTCCTAAATAGTTTAACATTTCATTGCTTTCATGTGGCTATTGGGAAACAATATCAGACTATAAGCCCGATTTAGTAAGCATGGGAGCAAACCAGCAACCAATAAGAACAACGATTAGCACAACCTAGGCTACTTTCGAATAAGAAACTCCAAATTGTCTTGTAAGGACTGATGGACCATAGATTTATCCCTACAAGTAAAACAAGCATCCAGGAACTGGTTTACTGGAAGCTACAATGCCAGAGATGGAAAGTTGAAACCCGAAACGATCACTTCAGTAGTTTCAAACTCTCCAAAAGGCATTGCTAACAAGTTGAGTCAGGAATCCTACTTAGGAAAGTACTACAACATAATTTATTCAAGAATCCATCAAGGCAATCACACCTCCACACCGTCTTGCTGGTTCCAAATGGGGGTATAGACACTAGCGCCACACTAATTCGAAAACACAACATAAGCTAGCTTGACTGCTTGACCCATAAAATTCTTTGCCCGTAAGATCCCTCCCAAAATCCAAATGGAAGATCACTGAATCCGCTAACATCTCAATGCAATCCCTAGGATTGGCTTCTTGCTTCTATGATACACACAAAGATTCGGAGAATGAACCTATAACAAAACTTCACCAGGCTATAAATAAAACCAGACAATGAACCTGGAGTGATCCTCAAACTTAAATTTAATTCCCTTCCTCGAGTCTAACGCCCATTCAAAGTTCAAAACCTCAAGTCCGCAACCCTATCGCAGTTATCAAACTTTTCAAACCGCCACCAATTGCTAGCAAGAACCTACTTCCTATGGATAATCATAAGCCACAAACTCCCGTATTCCAACCAAACCTTTGGTACCAATTATCCAAGATAGCCCCATCCAGTTTAAACAGTGAGCGGTAATATAAAATATACCAACATAAGTGTCACCTCCTTTCCTTCACCTCCTTTGTGAAGGAAAGATACTTGTTTGCTAATTTTTCTTTGAAAATTGATACTTTTTTTCCTAATGCTTCTCAAGTTCTGCTGTTACAGGGTCACACTGATCTTTCTTTTTTTTTTTGAGGTCACACACTGATCTTTCATTAATCAACATTCTATTTTGTATTTTCTTTTACAAGAAGCATGTCATCGATGAATAGAGTGCAACCATCAATTTGCGCAAAGTGCATATAATTGCTACACCAAATAATCACAGGAATAAACAGCATTTTTTAAATTTTATCAAACCCAGTAAATAGAATTTAACCTGAAAGTTTGAAAAGATGGAACATACTAAAGTGGACTAGTACTGAGATAATCAGAAAGTATAAACTATGAGTTAATTACCTCTATAACTCCAATGAGCTCAATCTCCGAATGAAATCCTAGCTAGCATTTTCAGTCTAAACTAAAACAAGTGAGCATCTTCAACCAACACAACGAAAAGCCATTGTTTTCTTAAAGCAAGATGCATAAATAAGCTATGGGCAATGGAATAGAGAGAGAGAGAGAGAGAGAGGGAGATATTACAGGGCCATTGATTTCATCAGGCTCATACATCCATCTCTGCTCAGCAGGGATTGTGACTTGCTGCTGGCAACGAATGGAGAAGTTTCTAGTGAGAGAAGATGGCTTATTAACTGGCAGCTGCACTCTCCCTTTTTTGAAGCTTGAAATTGAGAGAGAAGATTTAAACCCTATTTGTGTAGCGGAAGATGGGTGTGTGGTAGCATTACAGGTGTGAGGGCAGGAGATGCTCATCGCCATTGTTTGCTCTCTTTCTCTCTCCTCCCTCTCTCTCTAAACAGGAAATAATACTTCGCAGGAGACGAACAAGGGTCGATTTTGGATAGGGTGCAGTTGGCATACGGATGCATCCTGTAGCAGTAGAGGTAAGATGCGCCTTCAAATTTTATCATGGTATATGATTTTGGAGAAAAATTTATATAAGGATGCAACCTTATAATATAGAACTACGGATGCACCTCAAAAATTTATTGAAAAAAGTGTTTTTAACGCTAAAAAACCCTTTGATTGATCATCTCGACATTGAGATGTATGATCATGAAAAATAAAAATATTTTAACTCTAAGAAATAATATATTTTACAACATATTATCTACACCGTCCATTTTCAAGATTTTCATATGTTTATAGATCTACTTGATTTTAACTGTTTTTTAAATTTAAAATTTTATAATTAGATATAAAAATAGATTTTGAGATAATCCTAAGAACATTTTACATCAAAATTATATACCATGATAAAATTTTAAGGTGCACCTTACCTCTATACCTACGGATGTATCCGTATGCCAACTACACCCATAATTTTGTTGAAAATGTTCTTAGGATTATCTCAAAATCTATTTTTATATCTAATTATAAAATTTTAAATTTAAAAATGATTAAAATCAAGTAGACCTATAAACATATGAAAATCTTGAAAATGGACAGTGTAAATAGCATGTTGTAAAATGTACTATTTTTTAGATTTAAAGTCGTTTATTTTTCATCGTCATACATCTCGATGTCTAGATGATCAATCAAGGGGTTTTTCAACATTAAAACTATATTTTTCGATGGATTTTTGAGGTGCATTCATAGTCATAAAGGTAAGGTTGCAACCTAATATAAACTTTTTCCTTTTGTTGGATAAGGTCCTCTTACTTCGAACTTTTATTGAGGGGATGAGGCCGAACCATCCCCTAAGCCTGAACAATTGTCTTGGTGAAAATTTTGAATTTTCTTTAAAAATTAAGTATAGTTGTAAAGGAATAGTATTGTAGAGAATTGATTGAAGGTTAGATCAACTAAGGAATTGTCTTTTTTTTTTTTCTTTCTTTTTTTACGAATGATAATTCAGGGGGATTTGTGCCCTTACCCTTTGTGAAAATAGAGTCAGACACCTCATTATAGGGTTCGACAATACTTCCAGCAAATCTCATGCGATTATGACAATGAGTCCTCTATTGAGGTCTTCTTACTTTTAATATAAAGGATTTTCTCTCTAAGTTTTAAGGATTTTTAAGGGCTTTAGACCTCTGATTTCTAAGAGCCATTATGAAAAAGGAGCCCTTGATTTATCTTTAAGTTTGATGATGGGGTTCGACAAATTGACTTATCGAAATTGGTAAAAAATCCATCCAAGACCTTTGGCCAACAATAGGTTTAATTTTCTAGAAATTTTTAGAATTTTCCAAATGTAGCGCCTCTTCGAGTGCAGCTAAGATTTTTAGCTTTGGCACCCGCCGGCGAATCGCTAAGAATTCCAACTTTATCTGAATTTAACCAAAGTCCAGATCCCATTTTTGGGGTCTCGATGAGATGTGTTAGAACTTGGAGGTCTATTCTTGGCATTTTATAACGGTTCAAGGGGTACTTAAGGATTCAGAGTTACAGGTTTTTGAAAATTCACTTGGCAAGAATTTTAAAAGTTTCAGAGCTATAAGTTATTAGAATTCCCTTAGCAAGAATTTTAAATGAGTGTGTATAGCTTTAAAAAATTGTTAAGTATAGTGACATTCCATTAATTGCCCTGAAAATTTTACGTAGACAAAAATTGTGATTCTTGGACAATAAAATATGCAAAGCTAAATAAACACGATCAACGTAAGTTGTGCAAAACTTGGACCAGAGACATAAGGTCTGCACGGCCGTCTTTTAAAACCTTTGGCTGGGCAAATCGGTCATCCTCGAAATAAAGACTGGATCGGCAAATTGCCTATCCGTATTGCTGACCCGACCGATCCTCGGGTGTGAGCATTGATCCATAGAAATAAAAAAAAAAAAAAAAAAAAATATTAAAAAATAAAATATGTGGGAACTTGATTTATCGCACTAGTCCGAATCACTCATTTTCCTGACAAGAGGACTAGACTTCCTAAGATATAGTTGGCAACAGGCCGAGCCAGCCCCAGCCCTAGCCCAACCCCACTACCCATATGGCCAAGGCTGGCTCACCCTTGATTGGGCCAAAGAGGCCTTGACCCTGGCCCATCCTTAGCCCTATTACGGTAGGCCAGCCCAAATAAAATAAAATAGAAAATAAAAGGAAAAAACAGCATAAAAGAGGTTGGGCCGGGCCAAGCTAAGCCAACCTTGCTCATGCCCCGCCTGGCCCTATCCCGGCCCTCGATTCACATTTTGTGACCCAGACATTAGTTTTCTAGGGCCAAGCTGACCGCACGGGACTGGGCTACCCGGCCGGTTGCCACCCCTGCCTTGTGGGAACCGATCCAGCTCTCGTTCGGACTAGTTCTTGATACTTGCAAACTCTGGGAACCAGTTCATCCTATAATGATTATCCATTTGGACCAGTGATTCTTGATCCAAAAGTTTTGAATCACTGGTTAAGGTATTCAACATCCTTTTAATTTCTCAAGGTGCAATCAAGTTTTGTCGGGGGTACCACCAATATACTGTCAGGCTCAATTTAGCATTATAACCCTCTTTGGTTTCGGACTACCAAAAATATAAAAATAACAGAGTGAAAAATGGAAATGGGATTAGTTATCTTCCTATAATTTTGTGGTTTATATAAACTTTCTAGAAGACAACACTATTTTGATTGACATCTATTAAATAAAAGAAAAGTTGGCTGTTACCAGTGTTCTAAAAACTAGATCGATGGGGGCAGATTGTCCCACTTTATATACATGTCAGATTGTTAGATCGATAATCCATATCGATTTGAACCAGCAATCCAAAATTAAAAAGAAAAAAGAAAAAAAAAAGAGTTTATGGGGTGGGGAAGGGGACCTAAAAAAATTAAACAAGCATAAAAAAGAAAAATTAAATAAGTATAATAAAAATAAATAAATATAGAAGGGGTACTAGGCCGGGACTGATACTTTCCCAAAACTAGTTCGGCCGGTCGGGATCGGCAATTGTGACCTTCTTGGTTGCAAAGAGAAAGATAGGTTACCTTGGTTTAATGTACGGACAATTTTTGAAAGGTTGAACCTTGACCTTTTACAATTTTCCCACTAAACCATAAACAAGGAAAATGACAAGAAAGTAATAAACACTTCATCAAATCACACCTAAGAGGTACACTATTCAGTATCTCTGTGATTCTGTTGATCTAATTTCTAACATGTCATCATTTTTTAGTGAATTTCAAGTAGCTTACCAGAGTACACATCAAATCATCATGGGCACATAAATTACAAGGAAATTTAAAAATGTCAAAATGTTAAATAGCACATAAATTCCTCCAACAAACTTGAAAATGTTAAATAGCACATAAATTCCCTCAACAAAATTGTGAAGGGTGAGAGAGCATATGTTAGGTAAGGTCCCAGTTCCACTCCAGGAAAGAGAAGGAGAGGATATGAGAGTCGGGAGCAATAAATTGCCGGCGAGTTGAGACCAAGGTTTTAAAAAGTGGATCAGTGACCTGGATTTCCCTTTAAGATTTTTGATCCGGTTTGGGTCGTTTGGCAGATAGCGATCCAGTCAATCAAATAAAAAATCAAAATCTTTTTTAAAATAAAATGGGTCCCAATTAGCCGGTTCAATAAAAAAAGAAAAAGAAAAAGAAGAAAGAGATGGATATGGTTAGTATAAATTTGTTGACAGAACCGGCTAGTTCTATAAAAGCCATGGTCAAATTCTGTCGTAGAACCAATACGGACTACTTTAAACTGGCCATTTCTAAAAAAAAAATGGCTTATTCCTGATTTGTTACGTGAGCTAGATCACTCAAGATGATTATCTATCCAAAAATTGGCGATTTTTCAAACACTAATTGAAATCGAATGATTATATCCAAATCAGTGATTTTTCAAATACTTATGGACACATGGACTATTTCTGGGATAATATTAAGTTGTTCCGCATAAAGGGGGACTAAAAGAGTTTCATACTCCACAACCCATGGTTCATACACGTTTCTATACTGTTCTAGAGCAAAAGTTACACGCACGGCCACCACTCCTCATTTAAAGTTTATTTTGCCGACCCAAACCCCCTATAAAAGGCAGGTGACAACGTTCGAGCGAGAGAAGCCGGAACACATATTTTTCTAGGGCAAATAGAAGAACGCTATTTCTTAAACCCTGAATTCCAAAACCCTTGACACCACAACACCACAGAGGTAGAGAGAGAAAGACGACCACTGCGATGGCAGCTACTGTCATGCTCAGAGCCATCAGAAATCGCTCCATCCCCGCTTCCTCTTCTCCCCTCTCCTCCATTTACAAGCTCGTAAGTCGTCACAATTCACAAGATCTCATTACTTTTCCCTCACGGATTTTTCTCTGTCTTACCCCCCTCTCTCTCAATCTATTGACAGTTGCAGTTGTTTCTCCCTTTATCATGGAGCGTTATTGCAATCAATGGTTCCTTTTTGCTCAGAGTTCTCTTTTTTCTTTTTTATGTGAGGTTGGAAAGATTTTGGGTAGTGAAGATTAGCTCTTTGCTTTTGTCTGGTGAAATTGTACTGGTTATTTGTATTTTTTGCTTCTATGATTGCTCTAGTATTGCTGTTCATTGCATTTCTCATACCATATATGACCGATATGCGTTTATTGTGGGTGCTTATTTATATGCCTGTGTTAATGGAGATTAAATGTTTGGATTAAAGAGCAATGCTTTCTATTTTAAATGCTGAACCATTATATTTAGCAGTTGATTTCTATCATGTATAAAAATCTATAGATTCGATAGCGGTGCTTTTATGGGTTGTTACATATTTTTATGACTTCATTAATGGCCCCCACAAGTTTAAAAAAGGTCATTGTGTGAATGTCCTAGAGAAGGTTTTATGTGCGCGGCACACAGATGGTTATTTATTTATGTATATACAAATGTTTATTCCATTATTATTTTTGTAATTAGTTTTATGGGCTGGTGTTCAGGATTTTTTTTTTGTTTTTTTGGGTAATTCAGTGAGGAATGTGGGCCCCTACCCGTTTTATGAATGGTTACGTTTTCAAAGCTGTTGGGATTGGAGAGCATGATGTGCGACTTATGTATGAGGGGTGCTACCACCACGACCTCAGCCCCAGTCCATTGATTTTGCAATTTGATTTTGATCTAAGGAGTAAAATTATGATGAAGTTGACTAGTGTGAATACTTTTTGAAATAGCTGTTTTTCTGGTGTTTTGTGCTTCACGTGAGTGGTCTATAGTATAGAATCTTATATTTGATCTTAATTCTATCCTTCAAATTGATAAATGAATCGCAGTGATTCAAAAAGCAAATCGCCCAGCACCTAGGCGGCCGCTTAGGCGGTCCAGAAGGCCGGGGCACATCACCCAGGCCTAGGCGGCCAAGCCTGGGTGGCCAATCTTAGCGGCAGTCCCTGGGCGGCTGCCTAGGCGGTATGGAACCCGCCTAGGCGGGCGCCCAGCCCAGGGCATGCGCCTTGCCTAGGTGGGTGCCCCGCCCTGAGGTGGAATTTTTTTTCTTGTATTGATTTTTTTTTTTTAAATATAAAAGGTTCGAAGGATGGTTTTAAGTTCATTTGAAATCTAAAACTTATTGGAGCCCATTTTAGAGAGAGAAAGCCTCCAAAAATTAGCTTTTAGTGATTTCTTTAGGATCGACGGGTTTTTGGTGATTTCTTTAGGATCAAAGGGTTTATCAAAGTTGACAATAATTGATCAAAACATCACCCATTCATATTAGATTTAATTTTTGATGCTTTATAAATAAATCTATTGGTGGGTTTTTTAGAAGATTTTGAATCCTTTAAAGCATCTTTGAGGTGGAAGTTTGAAGATTGAGCAATCAAACTCAGGAAGATTGAGCAATCAAACTCAGAGTAAGTACCCTAAATACCTAATTTTTATTTTTTATACTATATATCCTTTTTTTATTCAAATGGACATCCTTTTTGGATTTGACCTGGCTGCCCAGGTTTTGGGCGCTGGGCGGCCTGGACCCAGGCCGCCTAGGACCCGCTTAGCGCTTTTTGAAACACTGATGAATTGAAAGCTCTAAAAAAGAGCTTATAAGTTATGAAAAATGATGTTCTATGTGTTTTAGTAGCCTCCTAGCATGAAATCTAGCAAAAATTATGAGAAAGATAATAATTAAGGCAAAAAATATTCATAAGAAAGAAATAATCATCCCTAGCTTTATATTTTTAATGTGCTGGTCAGAATATAATCATTTCTCACCTTCCTTTCCATTGGATATTTTCACGAGTTATCTCCGAATAATTGAATTATTCCTCAGCATGGGATACTATATTTCTTATCTTTGGGACCAAATATTACTGCTCCTTTACATGTCTTTGTTGGTTTCTTTAAGGGAAAGGCACTGAGTTTACTTTACACGAAAAAGAGTTTCACGTGCTCATTGTGTCAGACAATGAATTATAACTTGTAAATGTGACTGTCATTCATATCTCAATTCATTTGTAAAGAACAAAAGTGCAAGTGGCCCTTTAATTTTGAAATCCCTTAGATTCTATGACAATCTTGTAAGATGTTCCTATTTTCTTTAAATATCCAAAAGTTTATCTGTTTATAGGAGATAATGTTGGCATTGCTGTTATATTGGAGATGCGTTAGGTCTTTATGGACCTCCTTGAAAAAAACTGAGCACTCAAGAAATATTTGGATGATATTGTTGAACTCCCCTTGGACAATTGTGGACAAAAGTCAGTTGTCTCTCCAGTGCAATATGCAAATCTTGGTTAAAATTCCTGGGTTTTACTTAATGGCTTAGTCCTATCTCTCTCGAGTTATATTGGCCAGTCTTCATTTGAGTGAAGTTTGAAGCAGTGTTCAAAAGAAATAATCGGGCCGACTAGTCAGTCCTGACCTGATCCGATTAGTTGGACCAATTCCGACTAAATCGACCGATCAGTGCTCCGATTTTTCTTGAAAAATGCGATTTCGGAAAAAAATCTCATAAAAATTGTAAAAAGTTTATAAAAAATGTTTAAAATTTACATGTATTGTTTTTTTATAGTCGTAAAAAAGCAAAACAAACAATATTATAGGAATAATTGGGTTTTAGAGAAAATATTTAGGCACCTGAAGCAATACTTTTTCAGTTAGAGAGAGAGAGGCTGGCCCAGCAGTTCCAGAGAGAGAGAAAGAGTGAGAGAGACATTGGGGCAGGCTTGCCCCAACAGTGAGAGAGAGAGAGAGAGAGAGAGAGAGAGAGAGAGAGAGAGAGAGAGAGAGAGAGAGACATTGGGGGGCAGGCTTGCCCCAACAGTTAGAGAGAGAAAGAACCCAACAGAGAGACTGAGAGAGAAAGGTTGGGGCGGGCCCCTGCCCCAACAGTTAGAGAGAGAGGTTGGGGCAGGCCTCTGCTCCAACAGTTAGAGAGTGAGTGAGAGAGAGAGGTGAGAGAGGGAGGGAGAGGGAGGTTGGGGTAGTCCCCTTCCCCAATAGTTCCAGAGAGTGAGAAAGAGACGTTGGGGCAGTCCTGCTGCAACAATTTGAGTGAGAGAGAGAGAGAGAGAGAGAGAGAGGTTGGGGCAGCCCCCTGCTCAACAGTTAGAGATAGAGGTGTGAGAGAGGGAGAGAGGGAGGTGAGAGAGGTTGGGACAGTCTCCTGCCCCAACAATTCCAGAGAGAGAGAGAGTGAGAGAGACATTGGGGCAGCCTGCCTCAACAGTGTGAGAGAGAGAGAGGTTGGGGCAGGGACCTGCCCCAACCCAACAGATAGAGAGGGAGAGAGAGAGTAAGGGAGAAAGAGAGTGAGAGAGGGGGAGAGAAAGAGAACCCAATAGAAAAACAAATAGAGAGAGGCTAGTGTGCTGATTAATGCACTAATTGGCTGATTTGTGCTGATTAGTACAAAAAATCAACTGATTATTGCAATAAAAAAAATTCAGAATACATGACTGTTGGAATCGGGACTACTCGGGATCGGCCAGTGACCGATCCTGATTTAGTCGGCCAATTTTTTGAAAATCGGCCGATCTTTTGATCAATAGTTCGAAGTGCTGCCTTCTTTGTTTCTCTTGGATTGTCAGAGTTAGAGAAGCACTGAGATCATGACCCAGTTCAAAAAAATGGGGTTATAGTGCATGTATAGAGGGTATTCATTCTACTTCGAGATAGGATATTTTTTTTTGTGGACTTTCTGAGATACTGGTGGGAGTGGCGTTAACAAAATTTATTCAATGTGTATGAGCTATGAACTTAATTAATTGCTAGATTTCTGGTAAACCCAAGAGGGCTTCTCAGGTTTTTGATGGGATTCATTGAAGTTTAATATTGTGAATGGATGCGTTTGCTTGATTCCTTCTAATCTGTTGTGCGCTACTCATGGCTGTTTGACATTGTTCATCTACTGGGTTCAATTGGGTTTTACCTGCTAATTTTATGATTTCCATGTACTCTTGAAGGTGACATGTTGATGTTTAAACAAGTAGTGCTACTTTTTGAGACTTCATTTGTCCAATCTGCCATGTATTTGTGACTTCATAATCAATGTGATTAATCTTCTTTAATGTGCTTGGATTCTCTTGAATCTTCTTTGCTTATCAAATGGTTGACGGTCATAAGTTGGCCGTGATGCAGATCACACCATTTTCAAGTGGATTTTAGATGATATAATGCCTTGATTGTCTTGGTTGTGTTGGTGAATGAATTTTTGTAAAGTCATGTCTTTCAAGCATGCTGGATGAATATTTTATAAATATTGTTGAAAAAAGCTTGCTCACTTTTATGTCTTTCTTTCAACTGAATTATTTTGTTAGAGATGGAATTTAGAGACTTCTATACAATGAAAAGAATCATTAGGTGCATTTCACTGTGCCTATATTGAAATTACCAAATTGATGCAAAATATGTATGAAAGTATGCATGAGATGTTTCTTTCTGCTAATATTTAGCATTTGAATATGAAGCTGAAGATTTATATGCATGTCTCAGTTTAGAAAGGGCTTATGCCACATCCCTGTCTATGCTGACCATAAAATTTTTTTTTGATGTAATTTATATTCTTTATCTCATACGTACTTACTTTTAGTGGGCATCTAAGTGGTGACTCACGTGCCATTTGCATTTATTGACATAAGGAGTATCTCCTTTTGGTATATGTGAATGAATACCCATAGTAATAGATGTTATCTTGGGGATTATTGGTATTTAGATTGACGATTGACAATATATGGAAAGACTTTTGCCGTTAGAATTGATACATCTGTTGAAATCACAATTAATTGTAAATTTCTCATTTCCCATGCATAATTTCAAGTGATCGTTTGCAGTTTGATCTTGCTAATTTGTTGATGTGCATGTATGATGCTTACAAAATGTAGTATGTGGATTACATGGTAGTTATTCCATCCTATATAATGTGATGTTCAACAGTCAACATTTCATGTAAGCTTGTTGACATTTCTGTGTCATCTTTCTTTTACAAATCTTGGCTTTACCAGTATGTGAGAGTTTTGTTAAAGAAATCATGCTACTCATCCCCATACCTGGAATGGGTTAAGATGAATGGACTGCCTCTTTAACAATTTGGATGCTTTAAACCTTGTGGGGGAGGTTAAAAAATGTTTGTATCAAGGCTCAGGAGAGTTTCGACCTGTTAATTCTTTAAGAAATTGTTTGGAGATGGATTTTGGACTTCTTGTTTCTTCCACTGGGTGTTGCTTTTGTTTTTTTTTTTGTCTTGAAATAAGTGGAGTCCTTCTTGGGTGGTATGTCTACTAAGTGGCTCAAACTACCTCCCTCAGTTTTATTTGTATATCCGGTAGAGATTGACTCTAACATATTTTTAGTTTTTGCTGTGTGCTACGTCAGTTAAAACATCATTAAGTTCCTCATCAAGAGGTTATAGATTGGTCAGTGGTTTATTATGGGAAATTTCTTATGATTCCCTTGCATAGTTTTACCTCATTTGTGTTTAGTTCACAATGCATCACATGCTTCACAGACAATTGTACAGTGAGATCTTATGTAAAAATAAATCTACATTCAAGGAATGGTTGCAAATTTGTTCTAAAATTTGTGAGGCTCTGATGCATATGTGGTAACTACAATTTAGAGTGCTCTGTTATTCATCTTTATTTGTATTTGGCTGAGGGTAATGTTGAGTTTGGTTTCTGGTACTATATCAATGAAATGTTTTCAGTTATATTTGTAAAAATATGCAGTCGAGGAGAGCAATAGGAGTCACATCTCCTGTGTTGGGGGTTAAGGAGAAAACAGAGGGACCTGTGACTATCATAATAAATTTGGTCAGTTGATCTTTTTATTTACCTTGTCACAGTGGAATAGATTGATGGGGACGGGGGAGAAAGGATCTGCACACCCATACTGCACTAATTTTTGACTTTTGAGTCTTTTTTGACATCTAATGATTTAAACCATGGGTTATCAATCAGGAGATTGCATTTAGTGTTGGTTCTTTGGGAGTGATATTGAGGTTTTGAGTTTGTATTCAGCTGAATTTGGCTGGATTCCATTCCTGGCATGATGGCAGGGATAGTCTCTATCAATGGAAAATTTCGGAGATTGTCTGAAGTCTGAACTTACAAAATTTTATGGAGGAGCTCTTGCCAGAATATGATCAGATAACGTGTCTATTATCACGTGCATGTCTTGCGTGCTACCACCTGATCGTGACCACTGGGAAGCTATTTGAAGTTTTTTAGTGTTTGGTACAGCATGAGCACATGTGGACCTTGCCTGCGAGGTGCATGTATGCTTGGCGCCGTAGTGGGCCATCAATTACTGTTACTTTTAAAGGTCTATTAAGTTTCTTTATGATGGAACAATGAGTTCAAGAGGAGAAGTAAGGGGAGGGGTTTATTTCCCTGAATAGGATGACTAAGTGGTTTTCTATAGAATGGATGGATTGGCATTTGAGGTTCTTGTTTTACATGGCACCAGATTCATGTGGACTTGTGAGAAATTCAACTTTGCTTTTTCTCCTATTGCGATGATATCTAAATGTGGATTTTGGTGCATTATTTTCTGGTTTGGACTTGGAAGAGGGGTCCTTGGGATGGGGAAGATATGTATCTTATTTTCTGGTTTTCTATAGAATGGATGGATTGGCATTTGAGGTTCTTGTTTTACATGGCACCAGATTCAAGTGGAGTTGTGAGAAATTCGACTCTGCGTTTTCTCCTATTGTGATGATATCTAAATGTTGATTTTTGTGCATTATTCCCTGGTTTGGGACTTGGAAGAGGGGTCCTTGGGATGGGGAAGATATGTATCTTATTTTCCCCCCGGAGTCTTTAACACTAGGTTTTGGTAACAGTTCAAATACTTCCAAAGAGATCATGGTTGGACATGGAAGGAATTGTGAGGAAGGAGGTTTCCTTTGAGGATTGACTGTGGATGAGGAAGATGAGGAACTTCCGTTATTCATTATTTATTTATTTTTTTAAGTGTTAAGTATGGGTCCCTATTGATTAGAGCTTTTCTTTCGGGGCGCTACTTGTATAAATTTGTGATGTTCCTATTGCCATTTTATGTATACACAGTTTTCCGATTGTAGTTTCTCTGTATTTTAATATTAATGAACTTCAATTGCAATTGGCCGTCCTCTCCTGTGTTCAGTTTTCAATTTGTAGATTTCTACAGGTTACATGTGGAGGGATTATCCTAAATTAATATAGAAAAAAGAATGTATCACTGATGATCCTAAATGAAGTTGCAGTGTGTGGAACATTCCATTGCGTCTCTAGTTTAACTGTTAATTTTTGTTATTTAAATCCTTATTTTTCGATTGATTGAATTTCTCAACTGTGATCTTTTACAGAAACCGTATTGGGTTCTCTTTAATCATGTTTGGAAAGCGTGTAATGGTTCTATTTGGGATATGATAAAAGGTAGTTTGATATCACCTACAAGATATCTTGATTCATATTTGGTTTCTTTTGGTGACAGGTTGGTAGCAATGCAGTGCCGCCATACACAAGATCTCCTTGGTGCAACAGATGGGCAAGTTTGGCAAGACCATTCAGGTAATCTAATCGTAGTTACCGGGATCCAGATTGGGGTTTTTCCTCGATCGGATTGGAAGCGAGGGATTGTGAAAGGCTAGAAGGTCTTAAGTTTGGGATCACTGTTTGTATATCCCAAAATTTAGGGATTGAGATCCAATATGTTCCGGGAGCTCGATTCCAACATCTGGGGATCGAATGATAAGTTCCACAGGTCTGAGCTCCATTTCGTTAAAAATCAAGGTCCTGAAGTGCACTTAACTGGGGTTTGCTAGGTTGGGAGCACAATCCATATAATATTGCAAATGATTATTGAATTTTCATTTCAAAATTTTATTAAAAGTGTAAGAAGTCCAATCACTCTATAATAATTTAATATTCTGTACTCCTTCGAGCATAGTTCATATTATAATAAGGCACTGAAGAATTTCAGAGATTGAAATTCTATAAAAAATTAAGAAAATTTAATCATTACGTAAGATTATATTTTATGCATTATTTGAGTGTAGTTTATAACTTTATGGAATGTAATAATAATCATGGCCATCCTTCTTTGTTGTATAAAAAGTGCTAACAAAAGTATTAATCTGAAGCACAAGGTAACTCATGACTTGTTAAAGAGCCCAAAGGGACAGTATAGTCTACCACCATCGGAAATTGTGTGAACGAAACTTGAAGCTAATATATTATATAAAAATGTTGACTAGTTATGCCAAATAGCAATTACATTGCGGTAAGTTGAAGCTCAATGTTCAAATTCGTGACCCATTTAAGAGGACAAGAGGGATTATGAATCTACTCCTAGGGGAATCTTGATCCCTTGTTGGGTGAACCTCAGTCTACTGTACCTATGAACGCTTAGATATGATGCAAAGGCATTTGGATCCTGTGTAACTCAGGATCTCGATTTCTAGTAGGAAGGATTCAGATCCCAAGGTCTAAGACTTGAGAGGAGTGAGATCCCCTCCGTAAAGCATAGGAGCTAGCTTGCGGAGCGTGATCGACCCCTTGATTGGGAGACCCTGGTTATTGATCTGAATAACAACAATTATGTGTTCTTTTGCATGATAATTGTATCTATTGCAGTTTCAAAAAAAAAAAAAAAAAACAGTTTCAAAAAGCATGGTATCTATTGTCTTTCCTTCCTAACCAAGGTGTCCAACTTATGTTGTGTAGCTCAAAACCTGCTGGGAATGATGTCATTGGAATTGACTTGGGTACAACAAATTCATGTGTGGCTGTCATGGAGGGAAAGGTACTTTGCTTTCTTGCCTAATATATTTTTATCTGTATTATAAAGTAATTTCCTCAAGCCAAATTGAAAATAAAAAATCCTAATCTGTCAGAGAAAATTTCTAACTATTCTATTTTAAATTTTTAACTATGATATGTATAATGTCTTGATATTTGCCTGCCATTCATGTGTAAAGGTGTTCATCTTCTCTTATTGTTCTAAGGGAAACAACACTATGATTTGGCAAGCAGTGTAAGAAACCATGGTCCAGTGATTGTTGTTTATTTGTCCTAGTTTTAGTACAGCTTGATGTTCCTTCCTGATTGCTTTTAAATGCGTTTTCTTCAGAGATGCTTTCGTTGGTAACTAACTTAGCCATGAAATGTGCAGAATCCAAAAGTGGTTGAAAACTCTGAAGGAGCTCGAACAACTCCATCAGTGGTCGCCTTTAACCCGAAGGGAGAGCTTCTCGTTGGAACCCCAGCCAAGCGCCAGGCTGTAACAAACCCTACAAACACTATTTTTGGGACTAAGCGCCTAATTGGGAGAAAATTCGATGATCCTCAGACTCAGAAGGAGATGAAGATGGTTCCTTACAAGATTGTCAGGGCCCCAAATGGTGATGCTTGGGTTGAGGCCAATGGTCAACAATATTCTCCAAGCCAAATTGGGGCCTTTGTTTTGACAAAAATGAAGGAAACAGCTGAATCGTACCTTGGGAAATCTGTGACCAAAGCTGTGATCACAGTCCCAGCCTATTTTAATGATGCGCAGAGGCAGGCAACAAAGGATGCAGGAAGAATTGCTGGTCTTGATGTTCAGAGGATTATCAATGAGCCCACAGCTGCTGCTCTGTCCTATGGGATGAACAACAAGGAGGGTCTCATAGCAGTCTTTGATCTTGGAGGGGGTACTTTTGATGTTTCTATCTTGGAGATCTCCAATGGGGTCTTTGAGGTAAGGGATTGTTGTGTTTTCAGCAAGCTGAATAGGTTTGATGGGCAAATTATTTTCAAAAAAAAAAAAAAATGTTTGATGCGCAAATAGTCGTGAGACATTAGCCTTGATCTGGTTGCGAAGTCACTAACTAAAAAAACATACGAATTGTTTGCATTTTGGTTTCATTGTTTTTTCTTTCTATGGAGAAGTGTACTCTAAGCCACTGGACCTTGGGAAAATCATTTGTCCTTTTCCAGATGTGGTAGCTGTCCAATGAGGTCGTGTATGCCCATAAATTGACAGTGGAATGAGTGGGCACATCAGTATTGATCCTAATGGTCCTCTGGGCCCTTTCATGGTCCACTCTACAATAACGGCCCTTCACTCTTACCCCACTTTAAATTGGTATTTTGAGTTCACTGTTTCTCCTGCATTTTTCATATTGAAGGAACTGTAGTCCTTTCTGTTGATGAATCAACCCTAGTCTGTTGGGGTCATCAATGTGTATTGAAATGATTTGGAGAGTGGGATCTGCTGTTACCATGCATTATCCAAACGATGGGTGCCTCTCTCTCCCCGTCGAAGCTGGGACAGTGTTGACCCAATGGACAATCTTTTTCTTTGTTCACTGGACTAGTACAAGTTTGCAATCTTTGTTTTGAAAAATGTGCCATGTTTCAAGTCCGTTGTACCTCATGTTTAAAACTTTATACAGGTTAAAGCAACTAATGGAGACACATTCTTGGGTGGTGAGGACTTTGACAACACCCTCTTGGACTTCCTTGTGAGCGAGTTCAAGAGGACTGAGGGCATTGACCTCTCAAAGGATCGTCTTGCCCTCCAAAGGCTCCGTGAAGCTGCTGAGAAGGCCAAGATTGAGCTCTCCTCCACGACCCAAACTGAGATCAACCTCCCTTTCATCACCGCCGATGCCTCTGGTGCTAAACACCTCAACATCACACTTACTCGCTCCAAGTACGAGAGCCTCGTCAACCACCTTATTGAGCGAACTCGAACCCCCTGCAAAAGCTGCTTAAAAGATGCTGGGATCTCCACTAAAGAAGTTGATGAAGTACTTTTGGTTGGAGGCATGACTCGAGTGCCGAAAGTCCAAGAAGTGGTGGCTGAAATTTTTGGGAAGAGCCCTAGCAAGGGAGTGAACCCGGATGAGGCAGTAGCAATGGGTGCTGCCATTCAAGGTGGCATCCTTCGTGGAGATGTGAAGGAGCTTCTTTTGCTAGATGTGACTCCTCTCTCTCTAGGAATTGAAACCCTAGGTGGCATATTCACTCGTCTTATCAACAGAAATACTACAATCCCAACCAAGAAGAGCCAAGTCTTCTCTACAGCTGCCGATAACCAAATCCAAGTTGGGGTTCGTGTTCTTCAAGGAGAGAGAGAGATGGCAGCTGACAATAAGCTTTTAGGAGAGTTCGAGCTTGTGGGCATCCCCCCTGCCCCTCGAGGAATGCCTCAAATTGAGGTCACCTTTGATATTGATGCCAATGGTATAGTGACTGTTTCGGCAAAGGATAAGGCCACTGGTAAAGAGCAACAGATAACCATCCGTTCATCTGGTGGGCTCTCAGAAGATGAGATACAGAAAATGGTTAAAGAAGCTGAGCTCCATGCACAAAGGGACCAGGAGAGAAAGAATTTTATTGATATAAGGAACAGTGCAGATACAACCATATATAGCATCGAGAAGAGTATTTCAGAGTACAGAGACAAGGTGCCAGCCGAAGTGATTTCGGAGATAGAGAGTGCATTGTCTGACTTGAGGAATGCTATGGGAGGAGAGAATGCTGAAGAGATCAAGGCCAAGCTCGATGCAGCGAACAAGGCCGTTTCAAAGATTGGGGAACACATGAGCAAAGGAGGTGGCTCCGCTGGTGGTGCCGGGGGCTCACAGGGCGGTGGGGACCAGGCATCTGAGGCTGAGTACGAGGAGGTTAAGAAGTGAGTTTCAAGGCTCCTTTAAAAGAGGTTAGTTCTTGAAACATGGTGATGGTGGTACTTTCGCTATACTTTTTGTGTAAGGCATGATATTGAATTTAGGTTCGAAATGCAGTTTTGTATCAATCTCTCTTTGTTTAGGTAGGAGGAATTCAAGTTCAGTGAATCCCTGACATTCTCTCCAGATGGTAGGAACCGTAGTTCAGTGAATTATGTGGATTATATGGGAGAACCTTGATAAATTATGGGATGTGATTTGCATGTTTAGTTTCTGATTCTGTGTATCCTATGGTATACAAATTACGGAGGCTACATTACTTCGGAATAAGAGTTGAGCGGCGATCGTGCATAGTTGAGGTTTGCGTCTCTGTTAATGGCTTTTGTGTTTGGATTTGCGATTGGTTCCCTGTTTCACACAGGCATTGTGGATTTTGTATTGGTCTTCTCATCCTCTCTCCCCCTCCCCCCTTTCCATGCGAATTTTATGCCTGCATGCCCAGTTTTCTTTCTATCTTTTTCTTCTTGTTTGAATTGGAACAGCAAATTCTGGTCTCAAAAAAACGAAGAAGCAAACTCTGCATGTGCTCTGCCTACTTGCCGAAAATAGTGAAATCTTGCTGAAAATAGTGAAATCAAGGGTTTGTTGCCAAAAATAGTCAAATCAAGGGTTTGCTTTTTCCAATGTTGTCAGAATCGCTTTGGAGTTTTTTTGGTTTGGTGAAAAAAAAATGAAGCAATTTGGTGCTTCAGCTCTTCGGGCAAAGACTCCGGATTTTTTTAAAAAAATTTAATATTAATAAATTAGCCATTTATTTGTACATATATAAAAACAATGGAAAAAAAAAACAAAAAATTACTTTTATTTAGATATTTCTTTGTTTCACTCGAAGTTTCGGTTGAATCGGTCCAAAGTCTGAATATGATCGAAGCGGCTCGAACTTGATGGATGTAGTTGCACCAGGTTTTGCTTTGCTTCGGTCTAGGCTTAAAATCATAAGGATTTAGACTCGATTGAAGTAAATTTGACACATTTAGTGTTTTTTGAGATAGCGGACCCTCGGAAAGGGTGCATGGGAGGGGGGTGAAATGTTTCAATTATTGTTTAATCCTAGGAGACTCTTTTACACCCATGTGTAGGATCTCAAAGAATTACTATTAAATTTGACGCAGATCTTTAAAAAAGTTATCACATGGGTGTGAGACTTGATTTTTTTAGAGATGTGTGTGTGATCCTTTGGGGTCCTACACATGGGAGACTCTCATTGGATAATTACTCTTGTTTACTGCATGTTGTTTATTACATGTTTACTGCATGTTGTTTATTACATGTTTCTTCTAATCTGCTCTCGGAATCTTCTTTAATGGTCCCGTGGGATAATCTTGTGGCCTCGCTCAAAAAAATGGTCATGGTTCGTTGGATTTCTCTTTGATCTGAAAGTTTGCGGATTCTTGTTGATTTATCTTATCAACAATTTCAAATAAAAGAGAATTAGATTTTGGGCTGTTAATGATCGTGATGGACGGTCATTGAATTTGAGCGTTGTTTAAGCTGGGCATCATTTATGAATGATGCCAACGGTGGTGAAAACTAAAGAATCAGATTTTATGTTTTTCAGATGCTTGGATCTCGCCCTTAAAAAAATAATCTTAAGATCCTATTTTTTCCCAAGTAGATGGTGTAATTTGAAAATTTCTTTTTATAGGGTAGTGTGTTGAAATGCTATATCTCTGAATTTTTGTATCCTGAAACGTTGCATCTCTGAAATTTTCTTTTTTGAGATAATGATAAGATTGGAGGGTGTTGAGAGTAGGGTGCAAAGCGGGGGAATCTTAGCAATAGAGATGCAAGAGGAAAAAAAATGGTTAATTACATCGTTGCATAAGCATTTGCGGTCTGAAGAGATATATTGGAAACAACATTCCAGAGTGAGATGGTTGACAGAGGGTGATTTGAATATTAAGTTCTTCCATACAATTGCCAATTCATATAGAAGGCAAAATGAATTTATTGGGTATTGCTTTGAAGTGTTGAGGAGAATTATAGTGATAAATGGGAGCTCAAATTTGTCAAACATTTCCTATCTATTTTCTCAAAGGATATGCAATTCATATCAAATTTTCAGAATGTAATTTTCAAATCATTACCACCAGATGTAGCGGTGTCTTTGGTGGCTTTGGCTACGGACGAAGAGATAAAAATGGCGGTCTTTGCATTGCCAAGGGAGAAGTTGTCTAGACTTGATGGTTTTCGGATTTGTTTTTTTCAAAATTTTTGGGATCTGACAAAGTTGGATTTGATGCTTATGGTGAATGAATTTCTTACCAAGGGAGTTTTGAGTAATGCCATGAGTTTAACTTGCATGGCTTTTGTTCCAAAGACTCAATCAATCCCAGGGTTTTTTGATATTATACCAATAAGTCTCTTCACTAGTTTGTATAAAATTATTGCAAAACTTTTGACAGAAAGGCTAAAAAAGTATACAATTTGGTCATTTTTGGGACGATGTCTGCCTTTATAAATGGGCAAATTATCATAGATGGAGTGTTGATTGCGCAAGAGTGTGCATTCGAGAAATTAGAAGGAAAGCTAGGTATATTGTTGAAATTGGATATGGAGAAAGCATATGATCGGGTGGATTGAGATATCCTTTTAGAAATTTTAAGGTATATTCGCTTTGGGGAAAAATGGAGAAAGTGGATCATAGGATGTATCTCTAATGCATATTTTTTGGTTATAGTTGCTGGGAGTCCGAAAGGTTTCTTTAGGACTTTGAGGGGCTTAAGACAAGGGGATCCATTATCACCCTTTTTATTCACGGTAGTTGCATAAGCTTTTAGCTTAATGATCCGAAATGTAGAAAATAGAGGAAGGTTACAATGGTTTCAAGTTGCCTCGTTCATCCCATTTAACTGTATCATATTTGTAAGGAAAATTGTTTCATGCGGGATGGAACACATTTCTACATATTTGGTGCAGAAAGTGTAAAGCATCCATCTGAAAGATGGATGCAAGTAGGTGTTCCATCTAAAAATAATGAAACTAACGGTCTAAATGTTTTCTTATCAGAATTATTATTTTTAGTTTTAAAAATTTATTTATTTATTCATATTAATGATCTCCATGTTAGAGATTACATGTCCTTAAAAATTAACTCTTAAAATCCATCTAAAAAATAGATTTATCAAGAGGCCCGCATTTCTACATATGCGGGCTTGGCCGCACAGAAACCGGATCCTATTTGCAATATGTAGATTATACGCTAATGTTTTGTGATACTGAGGTTGATTAGATAGTAAATATAAGGAGATTACTATTGTGCTGTGAAATGACTGTCTTAAAGTCAATTTTTGACAAACATCTGTTGTGGGGGTGGGTTGTGAAAATAGACTTTTAAATAGGCTGGCTTTCATTTGGGCTGCAAAATAGAGAAATTTCTGATTGTCTATCTTGGCTTACTAATTTCTAGTGGTAGGATGGCAAAATCTGTTAGGGATCTGGTAGTGAAGAGGGGTAATACAAAGCTGGACCTTTGGAAAGCTAAGCATCTTTCTTTAGGAGGGAGAGTGACTTTGATTCATGCATCATTATCAAATTTACCAATATATCAGATGTCGTTACTTGTTATGCCTATTGCGATCTCAAAGTATTGAGCAGCTTATGAGAAATTTTTTGTGGCGATCAGGAGACTTTAGTAATAAGTATCATCTAATAAGTTGGGAGATGATTTGTACACCTAAAAGAGAAAAATGAATGGGAATTAGAAGGTTGAAATATGCAAATCAAGCTCTCTTATCAAAGTGGTGGTGGAGATCAATGAGTGAGGATGGTATGTAATAGAAGGAGATCCTTATTGAAAAATATGGGGTGGATCATAATAATTTATGGATTGGAAGTGGAGGAAGGGATAGGAACAAATCTACTGTTTGGAAGGGGATTCTACAAAATAAAGGGATTGTGACGATCATTAGCCAAGGCAACAAAGTATCATTTTGGCATAGTAAATGTGCAGGTGATTGCAGCTTAAAAACAACCTATCCTTTTGTGTTTGAAGCAACTAATCAGCAGTCCATTTTGGTTGAGCAGGCTTATGATGAGCAGGCAAAAGTATGGAATGTAAGCTGCAGATATTATAGAGTTTCTGACTCTATTATAGTGCAATTTTCAGGATTTCTTGAGGAGATACAAGAACTAAAGCCGTGCCAGGATCATGAGGATGAGTTGATTTGGGTAGTGTAAGATAAAAGGATTTTTTTCGACAAAGTTGGCTTACAATTTGTTGTTTCATGACATAATACCTTGGACTAGACCATCATTGCAAATAATTTGTTATTGGAAGGTTCCTTATAAAATCCAATTTTTTTTATGGATTTTGTTTCAACTCTCACAATGGATAAAGTGATCAAAAGGGGGAGGATGATAACCAATGTGTGTATTTTAATAGACAGTGCTAATCGTGCTTTAATTAGGGTTAATACGATAACTATATTATGATGTAAGGATGAGGGATTTTTTTTTTTTTTTCCTTATGTTTTCCTACTTTATCTAAAGGTGAGGAATTGAAGTTGGCTTGTAAGCTCTCTTTACTATTTGTTCTCTTTTCCTCCCTTAATTTGAGTCATCAAAATTATTATCTTAGTTTGCATGAGGAATACCTAAAGCAATTAAAATTGGTAAATACGAATATTAGGGGGGAAAGATTTGAAATGTTGAAAGTTTTACCTCCCAAAATGTTTGTAGATTGATAGTGGGGAAGCCTTAAAACTTTAAGGACAATGAACAATTAAATTTAAGGCAGTGCTAGGTGGCATGTCATTGCACCGTGCCGTGGAGTGCGGATCCCAAATTCAAATTTTATATATTTGACTCCTTGAAATTCACTAATTAGGGGGACAAGTGAAGTTCAATAATGAATATAGCCCCTAAAGTATGGCTATTAAGGCTATGTGGCCATTTAAGTGAGTTGAAAACATCTATTTAACTTCAATCTTAATATTAATTTCCATAGTTTTGATTCTAATATCTAATTCAATCCCAATTCCAATTTCATGCATAGTCCAAGTTCAACTTCAAGTGCAACTTTAACTTTTCGATTTCATTTTACGTTTATTTTCAAAACATTAACTTATTTTTAAAAAACATAAGCTGTCACTAATCTGTATTTTCTAATCTCTTTGTCACATTGTACCAAAATTTGAAGCTTTTCTAAAATAATTGTTAAAACTAAAGGAGTTGGATCAAGAACCTTTTGCGCTGAGCTGAGCTTGATAGAAGATGATTGAGTTGAGATTGATATGTGAATCATTCTCTTAGTAAAATTGCCTCCAAAAGCCATCCAATACCTTGTTCCCTAGGAGAGCCCTAGAAATGATGATATCCTTTGTTGTAGAGTCAGTGAAGACCTTCCTTTCCACTTCAATTTAATTCTAAGTCAAGTTAGTTCCAAGTTTTGGAATTGTTGGTAAGGCATAAGATAAGCACATGCTAAGCCAAATGCTACCAAACACATGAAACTGAATACACAATGCTTTTAAATGTGCTACCAAACATGATAAAAAAGATGCATATGCAAATATTTTGCTGCAAACTGTTATATATATAAATACTTTAGTTTTGTAAATATTTACGCACAAACCAAATGTACCCTTAAGGATAACCAATCATAGCTCAAAAGGGATGGGTCTCGACATTCTGAAACATGCTGATCTCCCAAGTATCTTCGAAATAGATCAATGTACTTTTCACCATGAGGTGATAGAAATTCAAGTATTTAATTCCCTTACACTTCACTCGTAATTTATGGGTATCTGTTTCTGTCACTCATCCCACTTAAGATGAGCATATTAACGTTGAATAGGAGAAACTGTAGGCACCCTATTTTTGACCAGTTGAATTTTAGGATGTTCAAACTTTAAACCCAAGTGAAGCACTTTACATTAGTTATCATAGACCTATTTTAGCCTAGTAGAGAACTACTAAGAAAACCAAATTCAGCATCCCAAGAACTAGGAAAATGAACTTTTTCCCTAAACTCATATAAAACTTGTTAAAAATAGGCTAATTAATATGTGGTGCAAATGAAACGGATGATGGCATGACCAAATAAAGGGCCCAAACTGTGTGTCTTGGTCTTTTAAGGTTTCTTTAGATATGATAACAATATATTCTAGACAAATTGACCCTAATTGTGTATCTTGGTCTTTTAAGGTTTCTTTAGATATGATAACAATATATTCTTCTAGATTGGGGGGCAAGACATGCTAAAAGAGAGAAAAAGATAAGTGAAAACCTAGAGAAACTCTGATTCCCTTTATCCAGAAAGCCCTAGCACGCCCCTAAACCTTAAAAACTGTTAGTTATGAATTGCTAACCTTAATCAAGTCAATAACACTAAGGAACCCTAGATCTACTGCAACCTTAGATCAAGTTCTAAGCTTCAACCCGAGACCAAGACTTCAAATTAATTCAATCATTAATTAGCTGGAAAACTTTTAATTTTCCAACAATCAACTTTAATATTGAGTTTAATTTCAAGATTGGAGAGGATTGACATGCTGTATAACAATGTGATTTGGGCTATATTCGCTTTGGTAATTTTTTTTTTTATATATTTAGATATTATTGGAGAGGCCTTGACATGCTGTATAAGAATGTGATTGAGTTTTATTCAATTTGGAAAGTTTTTTTTTTTTTTTTTCATTTTTTTATATTTAGATATTATTAGAAAGGACTGATATGCTATTGTTTTGTTTCATTTCAAGTTTAGATATGTTTTAAATTTAAATTTCATCAAGGGTTTTTTTGGCGAGATCCAACCAGAGCTGATCCACAGAGCATGAGATAGTTTTTTGTGGATCATATTGGGTCCATATTTAATATTTCCCAGTACTAAGATTAATCTCAATCTATATACGTATTAGGGAGGAGAAATTTGATTTTTTTCAACATTTTCTACCAATACTTTCTTTTAATATTTTGCACAATATATGCTAGAGGAAAAGTCTTTATCTTTCTCGTCATATTCTCTTTGCACAGTGTACACTGCAATGAAATCCCTTGTTTTTTTTTTTGGGTAATGAAAAGGGGTAATATCTGAGTTGAGATATTTTTTGATGGGAAGAGGGGTAATTTAGTCTATTACGTAGGGGTGAAAATTGACTCGATCCGGATCCGAAACGTTGATTTTGAACCCTATTTGAATCTTGGTATGGACCCAAAATTTGGATTCGAAATTCAAATCCAGATCCAAAATCAGATCTGAATTGAATTCTACATGGGATCCGAGCAGGTGGGTTCGATCCGGATCCGAGCAATTGGATTAGATCCGGATCGGACCCGGATTTGAAAAGAATCCAAATCCAAATCGAACCCGATTTTTTAATAGTAAATTTTTATTTTACATATAATTTTTTAAAATAGTATATATATAATCCAGATCCAATGTAGACTCTTCGGATCTGAATCCGGATCCAAATACCTAGGATCTGGTTTGAACTCAGATCCGACCCAAATCTGATGTATACCGGCCTCGATCCGACCTGTTCTGACCCCTACTATTAACCTCAACTAAAACATCGTATATCTAATAGGTTAAAAAGAGGAATTTAGTAAGATTGCAACCCTACTAAGGTTGATGTAATTGACTTTGACTACTTTAGTTGGATGATATTCATTTGCTAATGTCTAAAAAGACTACCTGATTTTGTCATTTCTTAAAAGACTTGCTATGCCAATCTATGCATCTAACAAAAATAGACGCTCTAGGGTAGTGATTTCATACAACAGTTGTATCATGACATAATCTAATCACACATCCATAAAATCATGTTTGCGGTATTTGTATGACCCAAAATTTTGCAGACACACTCTCTTCATCTCAATAATCAATTTAAAAACAAAGAAACTAATTGATACCCTACATATGGTCAATATGAATCCCCTCCAAGAATGAATCTAGACTGTCCATTGATGAATTTCAAGATCTAGGCCTTTATGAAATCAAAATCATTTTTTATTTTTTTAATATTTGTTAATATTGAAAGAAATACCTATATGATATTTTATTGGGGAATTTTTTTTTTTTTTTTTTTCTCTACCCTTTTCTTTTGGCAAAAGATAACTTATAGGTGGTCTTTATTACAATAAGATAAATTTCAAAATAAAATCAATATAACAATAAAACCAAGATTTTAACAACTTGATGCCATTGAAACAACTATGCATTATGACTGAGAATAAAATATAAGATTGCAAGAAACAAATAGAAAAGTGCCGAAGATTACCTCAACTGGATTTATTACACCCCACACCAAGTCACCACCATTCGATGGCACGGGATCAATTATCAACCTTCAATCTCAACCGGAAAAGCAAGTTTAGGCCAAGCCAAACCAATAGAACATGGACTCAAACCTTAGGTGAATTCTCTTTGCAACCTAGTTTGAGAGATATAGATTATCTTTTTGCTAAACCCTAAAACTCCTAGCTATAAATCCATAGTTGAGAGAAAATGACTCTATAACCTAAACCCTTAGGTTCTTTCACAATAATGGAGAGAGAGATTAAAGATGAGAGAGTGGTGTGTGACCCCTTTGGCTTTCATGTGAGAGGGAAACTTTTCTTAAGAGAGAGAGAAATTCTAAATGGGGTGTGCCCCTTTGTGAGATATGCGAAAGAAAGATGAGAATTAGGTACAAGAGATAAGGTGTAGAGATCTTTTGGTAGAGACAATGCATTTTTATAGGCTTTGAATAAGATTAGGGTTTTTTAAGGTTTTCCTTGGCTTGCATCTTCTTGTGAGATTGAATATGAACCATTGATCTTGGGTGACTTGTGGGGTGAGAGATTTAAGTCATCCATTCCATAGATGTGTCATCAACATTATGGAAGGTGCATGAACCATTATCCCCCTTTCCTAAACCATTTTCACATAAATATAAATTAAATAAATTAAATCGAATCAAAATATTGTGTATACCATAAAATAGCACAAGTCTACTTAATCTTTTCACAAAATCTTTCAAAGATATATCAAGTCAATATTTAATCAATATCTTCCAACTATATAGCCACATGTCATATCACAAAAAAAATAGGAAAGAAAATAAGGGTGAGGTGTGCCACCTAAGGGAAGCACTCATAGGCCCACATTCTAGAAATATGGTGGGCCCATATGCACAATGGAACCCCATGATATTTTTATATATTTACGATTAAAAAAAAAAAATTATAATATTATTTGAATATTTAAACCATTGTAAAATCAATATCTTTAATTTTATAAATCAAAAAATTATAAATAAAATATCCAGGGGTTCATAAAAATTCAAATAATAATCTTAAAATAATTTTCATCATAAAACAAACACAATTAAATTAATTTGATGAGAAAAAGATCCATATAGTTTAGGAAACAATCATGGGACACTCCACCTTCAACTGTGGACTACAAATCACACTTGCTTTATCAGACCGATTTAGTATTTTTTATGACCCATAGTTCAAGTAGGGGCTCATTAGCGGGTCACCAAAGTCCGACTAATGAGCCAAGGGATTGCAATATCAGTCTGTGGATTTTAGGTCATCCCCGAGAGACAAGTCATGTCATCTAGACCTGATGCGACCACAGCTCCTATGGTACATAGAGGTATCTCTCGCACATGCATATGTTTCACTCTGAAAGGTGAATTTCTAGCTTTCCGAACGATCTATCGATATGCATGCCGTGTGATGACACATGGATGAGGCTTTGGCCCCTGTCTCTGTAGGCCACCACCACACACAAGGGTCACACAGTCCATCAACTCACTCATCCGGGCATATTCTCTGACGTCATTAAGAGCTAACCCATTAGAACCCTTCTCGATTTGTTCTTTATGCCTAGGTAATATGGGTTTTTCTCAACTGACTGACCTAGATCGTCAAACATAGTCTGGTATCTGCAAACATCGTTTGTTTAGTATAATCCACGAAGAACCACACTCCCACTGAGTTCATGTTTCACTATATCATTTCATTTTACAAGCACTTATAAGGCCATATAAACCCAATAAATCTAATGGTAATAAAATTATCTAAAAAATTTGGAAAGAAAAAAGATCATTCTAAAGCCTAGATCTAAGCATCTCACCAAAATATGACCTATATTAATTGGGCAAAAAAAAAAACTTTTTAGACTGCGTTTTTTTTTATTGTTCATTAGACTGAAAAGAGTGTATACTTTTAAATTTGGATCAAACAAATAGCCCTAAAATAGATTTTGAAGGTTGTCGCATTATATTATTATACAACCGTTGCATGAAATCACTGCCCGATGCGGCCAAAAGCGGTGGGGGGGACCGATGCGGCTCAATGCGGTCCGGATGCAGGTGCATTGCGACGATGCGGTCAATGAACATAAAAAATTCTTAAAAATCTAAAGAAAACAGGTTAATGCATAGAAAAAAAAAAAATAGATGTGATATATGTGATAGTAGGTATTTTAGTTTAATGATTAACTTCAAAAATATTAGCTGTCGGAGATTTTGTATCTACTACCTCCTGATAGAAACTAGAAACTTGAAACTAGCTTCATAAAACATTCAACAATCAACAACCATAAGCACAAATTTGCAACCACAAATTTTAAAGTTATAAAATAGTGATACTATAAACCAAAAGTCCATGTCTCCATGGAAATTAAAGAGTTTTGAAGTCAAGCTCAAGAAGAGTTAAATATTTAATACAATCGTCCATTCATCATAGAAGTCATCTTGAGAGAAAATTTTGAAGTCAATTTTTCAAATATTAATCAAATAAGTTATCTTAAGAGTCGTCATGTGCATCATCAATATCATCATCAACAGCCTCCACGTATTCTTCTTCCTTGGTCTCCTCAGAGTCAGCCTCCTTCTCCTAGACCTTTGGAGCTGATGTGCGAATACGACTAGACCCAACTCCTTTACTCCTTTTTGTCGATCTTCTTATTAGCTCCTGTTGCTAGCTCAACATCGAACCATGCAAGATCTTCATCCTCAAACATACGCTCTAGTCTTGGATCCATAGTCCACTCACTTGTGGAATCACCATCAGCTTCATACAATTGAATAGGGTTGAACTTCATGTAATTTTGGTACATCTCCCTAAACTGCTCATTATATCGCACATAAACCAAATCATTCAACTTTTTTTGCTCCAACCTTTTTTTTTTTTTTTGCATGGAGCTGTAGTAGAAAATTGAAATTAGATAAATTAGATTTTATAGTAGAAAATTGAAAATTGAATAGATAAATTAGATTTTATATTAGAAAATTGAAAATTGAAAGTAGATTTTGTACTATAAAATTGAAATTGAAATTCAAGAAATAAAGATTAAGGAATAAGGAGTTAAGTGCTTACATGATCAAATGCACTTTAATTGCGTTCACAATCAGATGTACTACATGTGAGATTCAACACTTCAATAACGAGATATTGTAGATTTGGTGTCTCGCTTCTATATAATGCCCACCATGTAGCTGTATAATATTTTATAATTTAGATTATATTATAGATAAAAATTAAGGGTAAACAAATAAATAATAAAACTATACATAAAATCATAGACAAGTAAAGGTATTTTTGGCCTTTACTTGGATCTGTAATGTCCTTATTTTGAGTAGCAATATCTCTCTCAAAGTTTCCCAAGGCTAACTTGAACTTAATCAATTCATGGCTCTAGATCTCATCCTGAATATCTTTGTCAGGCACCATCCTCTCAAGCACATCTAAGAACCCACCATTTATTACATGATCTGACTCAATGGATGGATGCTTGTAGTGAAGAGATGGATTTACAAAGTAACTGACTGAATGGAGGTGCCTGTAAAGCTGGGTATCACATCTCCTATCAATAATTTTAAGTGTAGCCTTGCACATATATTTCACCATCATGTAAAACATTTTTTATCTCTACTCTTTCCCTCATGTATGTAGCCCATGGTGGGCTTCACATCACCATCAACTAGTCGAAGTACTCACACTAAAGGGCGAATAACCTCCAATGCAAGATTTATTTGACTCAAAAAATATGTATTCAGAATATTTTTTTCAACCTTTCTCCGATCCTTATGCTTTGACCATTTATTTTGACTCTATTGCTCTGAAACAAACATAGTCCACAAGGCACTTTTTTGCTTGGCTAGGCTTCGAAGAGTGAGAAATGATATGGGAAATCTAGTGATACCTGGTCGCACTAATTCCCTCTTCTTTATAAAAAATCTCATCATGCTTAGGACTATGGTGTGATTGTAAATGAATCCAACAACAAACATAACTCTTGAAATCATCCCACTAAATAAATATGTACCCATTTCCTTAAGCATAAGATTAACACAATGAGTTGGACAAAGAGTCCAAAACATATGCGTCATTTTTAAAGTCAAGAAATACCCAATTGCAATATCATTGGCACCATTGTTAGTGACAATTTATACCACATTTTTCTCTCCAACAAACTCTGCAATCTCATCCATCAAGCCATATAAAGTATGTAGCATCATGTGATTTGTTTGATGTATCAACATACTTAACAAAAAAAGTACATGTTGGACAGTTAACCAAAAAATTAATGAATCTCATCGACTTCCTAACGAACCAATCATCACACATAATAGTGGTCCCATATTTCTCCCACCATTCTCTTTGAAAAATCAAAATTTTGTTGACTTCAAATACAACATCCTTTGACAAATGGCTCTCTAACATCATATAATGAAGAAGGAATACGTCCTGGGCCATATTGCCCAATTGCCTGGACCATACATGTAAAATTATCGAGAGTTATAATATTAAAAGGAATGTTGGCCATATAAAACCACTTTGTAATCCACTTATATACCAACTTCCTCGGTTCTTTCTTGTATCTATTTTCAATTGTAGTTTGTTTTGTTTTTTCTCTCTCCTGAACCATAATTTCAGGGTTAGGGGTGAAAAAAACATCCATTAGCCCCTTCCTTAGGTGTTATTTTTTCAACACTACCACCAATATTTATAATCCTCTCTCTTGATATTGAAGTTCGATTACCCATTTCCCTCGTTGCAACTTTAGATATATCATCATCATTATCATAATCATCAACATCATCATCAAATAACTGCGTATCATCAAGTAATTCTTTTCTTTTCATTTCTTTCTTCTCTTTAATATTTTTTCAATCCATCAATGTATTCTTTAATCTCATTTTTTATTTCATCGGTAGCTATTGGGCATGTTCTTACATTCTCATAAATTTCGGCTAAATATTATTTTTATCGAAAAATGCCACCCATATAAGTATTTTCACAGAGCATATAAATCACACAATTTCTATCTTTCAGATTTGTTAGTTTGACATATTTTCAAGTCAGATCCTTATTACTAGAAGATTGGGATGAAAACATTGCTCCAAAAATAAGTATTACGGTACAAGGAATAAAAAGTTACCGATTTTTGATGCAGTGCTCGATTTCTTCACAACATTTGAAAACCCCGATTTCTTGTCACAAATTCACCTAAACTTCCTCAAATCAACAATCAAAAGGTTGAAATCAAGATCAAAGTATCAAACAATTCCCAAATCCAAGATCTCAATGAAAAACAATTTTCACCGTTTTTTTTTTTTGCTCGATTTGATCCAAAAAAAGTCACGAAAGTAGCCGTAAATGCTCATTTTGGGGGTTTAATACCCCTATACTATTTCCCCCAATTTTTTATGGTAAAAAAGACCATTTTGCCCATCCTCGAAGGGCACAATCAAAAATAACATTGCAGAACAGTATGCTGCCAAATGCGCTCTAAGGCTCAAATGTGCTCTGATGCAGTGCACGCCCGCATACCTCCAAACCGCATATGCAGTCTTTTTCGATACAGTGCCCACTGCATACTACCTGATATAGCTGCATATGCGGGGATACGGCCGCATTTTAAAACATTGCTATAAATCACACTTTTTAGAAAAAAGAAAAGAAAAGAAAAGTAGTGCCTGCGTCAGGGGACATGCTTAGTGTCCCCTAATGCGTGTAACGTCCACCTTGGAGATAGATGTTCAAAAATGGTGATCCCTAAATATTTAAAGTCAAGAGTGTACAAATATAAAAATTGTTTCATTTATTATAATTAAAATTTATTTTTTCAGCGTTCCTAATCTTCATGGTTGAGATTTTCATTTTTTTAAATTTTAAATCCAAAATCCTTCTTCATAATAGAATTAGAAAAAATAGAGCAGGTATTCTATGCTCCCTCGAGATCATACTTTTCTTCTACTCAGTTTAGACCTATTTAGGAGTATTTTTTCGATCTAACATTTTGTTAAACACCTTAGAATCTGTAGATGATCATTCTCAAGAAAAGAAAAAAAAAGTGAAGTTTGAGTTTTCTGTCACTTAGATGTCACCCTCTAAAAATCGGATCTCTTATATTCAATCTCGAGACATTATTTTTTAAAGTACTTAGAGGGTGCAATTGAAGAATATTTTTTATTGAGATTAATCTATGTATTAGGGTCCTAAAATCAATCCTGGTGTTTTACATAAAGATGTAGGCATGAGAATATGCTAATGAAGGAGTAGAATATGTTTTCGCAAAGGGAAAACTTATATAAGGTTGCAACCTTAAAATATAGAACTATGGATACATCTAAAAAATCCATCGGAAAAGGTTGTATTAATATTGAAAAACCCTCTAATTGATCATCTCGACATTGAGATGAATGACTATGAAAAAAAAAAGAATTTTGAGTCCAAAAAATGGTGCACCTTACAACACATTATCTAGACTCTCTATTTACAAGATTTTCATATATTTATAGATCTACTTGATTTTAATCATTTTTGAAGTTTAAAATTTTATAATTAGATATGAAAATAGATTTTGAGATAATCTTAAAAATATTTTATAATTAGATATGAAAATAGATTTTGAGATAATCTTAAAAATATTTTACATCAAAATTTTATGTTATGATGAAATTTGAACGTGCACCTTAAATGAATTCTTTAAGGTTGCAACGTTATGGAAACAAAGGCAAAAAAATATCCCAGATTTTTTTATTCATTGATAAATCATCATAAGTCAATAGCTGACAGGGATTTTTTCCATATTTTTCAAAAAGTACATACACCATTTCGCAATTTCAATAATATGAGGGATGGTTCCGTAGTTTGCACCCCTACGAAAGCTTCTCAAACCCTAAGCCTTTTGCAGGCTCTTTTTTTAAACAGGTTAACACGCGCTAGAAACCCTAGAAATTTGCTTCTGATAACCATTTTTCCATGCCCTTGAAACCCTGGGCCGGAGCTTCGCCATAGCTTTTTTTCACCATTATTCAGGGCTTTCTCAAGAGCGCTTGGAACCCTAGGTATACATATCTATCCATCATTTTTGCAAGCCATAGAAACCCTACGGTGCCTTCTGTTTGGCCATTTCTTCTATTTATTTTTTGAGTTTAGTTTTATCAAAATGTTTTGGTAAGAGAGTTTGTTTTCGTTTTTGAGTTTGTTTGGTGTGTCCTGTTGGTTTTTCTTTTTTCTGCTAATTGCGAGCTTCAAAGTTTTCATCAGAAATATCGTCAAGGAACGATTTTTTTTAGTAAGACTATTTTACTGCATACTGATTTTTGTTGCAGAGAAGAATTTCATGTATGATGTTGTAGAAACTTAGTTGCTGATGATACATGTAATTTGAAGGTTTGTAAGTTTTTGGAAGTGGCATCCTTTCTAAGAAGAAAAGAAGTTCAGATTCAGTCGAAGAAATTGGTTCCTAGAGAGACCAAAGCTATACAGAAAACCCAACTCGGAACTGTCAGGAAAAGGATAAGATGAAGAACAAGAAGAAAAGGGAGGAGGCTGAAAATGAGGTTGAGAATGATGAAATTGCTTCTCTTTGTGAAAGCCCGACTATCTCTCGTGAAATGAGTAAAAACAACAAGAAGAAGAAGAGCCTGGAGGTGGGAAATGAGGTTGAGAAAGCAGAGGTTGCTTCTCTTCCTGAGATCCCAACTAGCCTTCAAGGAATGAAGAAGAAGAACAAGAAAAAGAGGGAGGTAACCGAGAATGAGGTTGAGGAATCTGAGGATGCTTCTCTTTCTAAAAACCCACAAAGCCCTCAGGAAAACAAGAAGAATAGGAAGAAGAAGAGGGAAGAAGCAGAAAATGAGGACAAAGCAGGTTTTTCCTCCATTCCTGCAAACCCAATGGAGAGAAGGAAGAAAAGGAGAGAAATGGATAAAGAGAAGCATCAAACAGAATCAAACAACATGCCATCGAGAACTCGTGTTTTGGTTCAAAGCTCGGAGCACCAAATGAGTGTAGTATCGAACCCCCCTTTGTTGAGTAATATACCTGGATTTCACATAAGTGTTTTTAGGGATCTTTCATTGGCTGATACCATGGCTAGAGAAGCAGCCACTGAAGCATTGGTTAAGGAGCTTTGCGAAGTTCAGAAAGCACATGAGAAGTGCATCAAGGAAGGTTCGAGTGAAGATGACCTGCAATTGGAAGCTGCCAAGGATGATGGTCTCAATAATTGTGCCCCTTCATTGAGATATGCCCTTCGCCGACTAATTCGTGGAGTTTCTTCTTCAAGAGAGGTACACTTTCTGTGCCCTTCTTTAGTTCTACCTAATTGGGTGTCTAATGTTATGTGATATGTTTTTGTTGTGGGCTACGATAAACATTTTATAAAGTGTTTTATGTATTCTAAACCCAATATTGTAAGATATTCACCCTCAATCATTCATGGGTGTTTTTCTTTGTATCGACATCCATTAATATTGGAAGTCTTTCTGTTATGTGGAATTAATATGTCTCTATTCATCCTCAATCTTGGATGTGAATGTATACTTAATGATGGTGACCTTTTTCCACCCTTCTGTAATATGTTGCATGTGAATGTTATATTGTTTTTCAGTAATGAAAATTTGTATGTGGCTTATTGGATGGTCTAATGATTTATGTGTTGTAGTGTGCAAGACAAGGCTTTGCATTGGGTTTGACTATTGTCATTGCTAGCATTCCTAGCATCAAGGTGGACTCATTGCTGAAACTGATTGATGAATTACTGGAGGTTTCTTCTTCAATGAAAGGCCAGGTAAATGGCAATGGTTGCTTCTTTAGGCTTTTGATTTTGGCCTATGCCTTAGGAATAATGATATGATTTTGTCTTCATGTAATAACTTGCCACAAAGTAATAATCATTGTTCAGTCAATTGTCAAAAGAAAAAAAAGAGCTATATTAATTGTTGAACATGAGTTATTATTCTGGATCAACAGATTAAACTGTTATACTAAAAAATAGATTTGCTTTCATTTTGAATCTGCCAAATTTTGTCAAGTAGCTACAAGGAACTAAGATTTTGCCACCTATAAATTAAAATTAGTCAGATAAGAACATGGAAAATATTTAGCCTGGCAAGGATTACTTGTGAATTTCACGGACTTGTGAAATTTAGAATTCCTACAGATGTGACTGTTATCACCAGCCTGCTTGTAGAGCTCCCTTTCTTGTTTGAAAATTTGGAGCTGTTGTGGTGAGAACACCCATGGAGAAACCGGCAGCTTTCTTTAAAGATACAATCAAGAATGATTTGAGTTCAAATGAACGTGCTCCATAACATTATATTTTTGTGAATCCCCATATGCAATGAGCTATAAAGAGAATGCCCTAAAGAGGAATCGTTTGCTAATAGGTATGTCCTTTGTACAGGTTATTTTAATCCTTAATTTTTATTCATACCTTAGTTCAAATATCTTTCAATAGTAATGTCTCTTTTTACTTCTAACTAATCAAAACAGGGACCTCTCCCCGAGCTCATCAGGAACAAGAAACGTAATTCTCAATGAGCTCAGGGAGAGGTTCCAACATTCCATGATAAAATGGCTGAAGTTTGGGGACCACAACAGTGCATTTTTTCACAGAATGGCTAACTGCCATAGAAGAAATAATACTATTTCCCAGATTATATCTGGTACTCCTTTCTCGAAGAGCCTCACTTAGTGGAGGCTGTGATCTTGGATTTTTTCCAGAAGCTCTTTAAAGCCCGGTTGGTCCCAAACCCAGGGTGACGGACCTCTCATTCTTATCTTTGCTGCCTAGTAAAGCTGCATGGTTAGAACGACCCTTTTTTGAATCTGAAATTGCCAAGGCTATCCCCGACATGGGCCAGGACCGTGCGCCAGGGCCTGATGGCTTCCTTGTGGCGTTATTCAAATAGTTCCGGGTCATTCTCCACAGGGAAATCCTCCCTTTCTTCAAGAGTTTCACAAGAGAGAAGTTATCCATAAGGCCGTGAACGCTTGCTTTTTAACTCTCATCTGAACAATAGAGGGCGCTGATGAACTTAAGGACGCTGATGAACTTAAGGACTTTAGGCCCATCAGCCTCATCAGTAGTTCCTATAAAAGACTTTCCTAAAGTGTGGGCGACCAAATTTAGGGAGGTTTTGAATCTTGTCATATCCATAAACCAAGGGCCCTTTTGAAGACATGCAAATCTTGGATGGGGCCTTGGTTGCCCGCGAGTGCATTCACTCTTGCCATCTAGCCAAATCATCGGGCATAACTATCAAATTAGACTGGGGCAAGGTCTATGTTCACGTGGATTGGACTTTGCTCGATGAAACTCTTAGAAGAATGGGGTTTGGGCCTAGGTGGAGGATGTGAATTAGAGGATGCATATCCAACGCCCACTTCTCTGTCCTTATTAACGGTTGTTCGAAAGGTTTTTTCCCCGCCTCCAAAGGACTCAGGCAAGGGGACCCCCAATCGGCTTTCCTTTTTGCCATAGTCACTGAGGTCTTTAGTAGATCATTGACCAGAATGTACAACCATGGCCTCTTGAAAGGTTTTATTGCCCGGAGGAGGGGAGTGGGGTGGGGGGGCGTGGTCTCCCATCTCCAATATGCTGACGACACTTTGGTGTTTTGCGGTGCCATTGATTGACAGGTCAACAATCTTCTCCTCTTCCTTGTAAGGGTTCCAACGAGCCACGGGGTTCAAGGTAAACATGGACAAAACCAAGATGATAAGGATAGCTACAAATTGCTCTTCATAGCCTCTTTTGCCAATAGGTGGGGTTGCAAGATCGAGCCCGTGCTTGCTACTTACCTGGGCCTTCCCCTTTGTTTAGGCAAACCCAATGTTTAGGCAAACCCAAAAAAGAGCATTTGGAGCCATCTCATCGATAGATTTGATCGAAATTCGCAGGCTGGAAAGGTAGTTTCCTTTCCTCGGCAGGTAGGACGACGCTGTTCAAGGCTACCTTGTCCAATGTACCTGTCTTCCAAATGTCCCTCTTTCATATGCCAACCTCCATTGGTGCCCACTTGAAGCAATGGATTCGAAACTTCTTATGGTCAGGTGAAGGAAACTCCAAAAAAATCCATTTGGTGGCATGGGACAAAGTGTGTAGGCCCAAGGCCCTTGGGGGCTTGGTCCGCTGCTACAATATCTTCAAAGTCACACTTATGGTTCCAGCCTAGAACTGCTAACTGCATGGTGTTTTGGATGAACCTTATGGTCATACTCCCCTTAGAGACAGATTCTCTACTCTCTAAAGGGTGGCTACTTTCATCATGTGCCTTTGTGAAGAGGAAACAAGCACCCACCTTATTCTTCACTGCAAACTGGCTACCGATATTTGGGGAGCCTCTTTATAGCTTTTTGGTCTCTTTTGGGTCACCCCACTTTCCCTCCCTTGCCTCTTCAACATGTTTCAGTTTATGCTGTGGCCTAAGGCAGGCATCTTGCTATGGAAGGTGACCATATCTGCTTCTCTTTGGGTGATATGGACCGAGCGCAATAGTCGTATCTTCAGAGGAACTTCAGCCACCTTGGAAGGGCTCAGGGAGCACATTAGATCCCTATTGACCTTTTGGGCGAGAAACCGCAAACAGTTCAAGCACTTCTCACCAGCGGATTATTCGCTCAATTGGCAGTTATGCCATCCTACAACACCTGGGGTTACCCGTTCTGTTACATGGCAGCCACTTGAACCAGGTCATCTAAAGCTCAACTTCGATGGCTGCTCCCTTGGCAACCCAGGGCCAGTTTCAGAAACCATGTGCGCAATATTTTCTTCTCTTTCTCTAAATCGATCGGCATTGCCAATAGCATCACTGCAGAAGCTCTGGTCTTCCTTGAGGGATTAGGGGCCTTCAACCCCAGCTGGTGTAATGCCCTCTCGGTCGAAGGGGTTTCTAAAAGTGTCATTTCCTGGACCTCAGGAAAGGCAACACACCCGTGGAGACTAGCCTATATTTTCAACAAGATTTGCGAGATATGCAGGCCATTCTCTATTTCATGGACTCTCTCACCTGGCGTGAGGCCAATATCCTAGCTGATGCCCTTGCAAAGAAGGTGCATCGAGTCCTAGTGATGGTGGACCCACCTGATTCTGGGTCTCACTCGGTTCCCAACTTGACTCATTCAGAAGCCATGGATGTATAATTTTGTGTATCCCTCATCCTTTGGGTGAATTTTATTCTGCTTCCCTGTGGGGGAGATCATTTTTTGTACTTGTACATTTTCTTTTGTTAAAGTTAACATTCTAAAAAAAAAAACTAATCAAAACAGGGCTGCTACTTCTTTTCTGTCTCTTTAGAAGTTCTAGTTCTGATTATATATATATTAGTTATTTTCTTGCATCTATCTTTATAGCTATTTAACGGTCGCCTTCTGGGCGACATGTCTTTCTTTCACCTTCCAGTGGCTAATTAGGTTATTCTTGTGGTTTTACTTGTTAAATAAGCTGTTGCGCAGTCTTTATCTTATGCTGTTTTCGAATCTGGTCGGGTGAAACCTGCTTGTTTGCCTTCCAGACAATGAATTTGCATATGCATGCATAAATTGCATCATTTTCTGTGGTTCCTATGCTTGTAACATATCCTTTCTTATGTTTTGACTTTTGTGCTATATATGGACAAAGCTTTGACATGTTCTGAAACGGTAATGCAGGAGGTAAGAGATTGTTACTTGGGCCGTCTGTTTGCATATGGAGCTCTTGCCAGATCTGGTCGAATAGCTGGGGAATGGACTTCAGATAAAAAGTCTAAATCTATTATGGAATTTATTAACTCTGTAGTTTCACTTGCTAATAAGAAGCGATACTTGCGTGAACCTGCTGCCTCTATTATAGTGGATTTAGCTAACAAGGTAACTATGTCTGCTATTTTGATATGATATAGTCTTTTAAGGTGATATTTAACATGTTTTCTGTCTGCCATTTGGTTATGAGATCTATCTTATGAAACACAATTTCATTGATGCCATTATCGTATAGTCTTTAAATACTGTGCCTATCATGCTGCAGCAGGAGGTAGTTTTGTGTGAAATATCTAATGTTCCTATGTTTCACCTAGAGTATATAGTTGACTTTGAAAGATACTCCCTTGTAAGTTCATCTTGATTGATGCTTTTAAAATTATTTTTCTTTTGTCTTCTTCTTTCATCAAGTCTGACTGAGGGTATGGCCCTTGATAGAGCGGAATGGTGGCACAAGATTTGTGTAGCCAACCCCAGTTAACTGGGAATTGGTTTACATCCAGCTATTCAAAATCTTTAAAGCTTGTATGTCCATGTATTGCATTAACGCTTCACATTTTTTAGTTTATTGGTATCAATGGGTGTTACTTAGGGAAGACTTTGCATGTGCTATGCCGCCTACTTATACAAGGGTGCACTACCCCTAAAAGGCCCATGTTAGAGGGATTTTTAGTGTCAAAATTTTAGGGACATTCCTAAAATCAATTAAAAAAAACAGGATTCTGGGCTCTTAGAACTCTGGATCTTATCATCCAACAAATTGATGTTCCTAAGTTGTCATTTTTTGGATGGTCCAGATCTAGAGTTTTAGAGCTTGATTTCTTTTTACATTGAAATTATTCTCTAGGTGAATCAAGAAATGTCCCAAAATTTTGGCCCCCTACGGTCCTTTGGACATGGATATTTAAGGTGTCGTGTACAGCTGTAGATGCAGGTGATGTCGCACATGGAACTCCTTTCCTTTTATTTATTATTATCATCATTATAAAAAGCGTAATCCATTCACATTAAGAGGTGGTCTAGCTGATAGGATCACATCCTATGTGCTACCTTAAAGATTCAGGGAGAGTTGGAGGGCCACAAAATTATAACATCAGTCTCTCTCTCTCTCTCTCTCTCTCTCTCTCTCTCTCTCTAGCTAGAGAGAGAGGGAAGATAGGATGGGATGAGAGAGAGGACATTGGAGGTTTTGGCCATTGAGAGTGAACGGGTAGGTCATTTAAGGCGCTTGTGTGTGATATGAATGAGAGAGTTTCAGGTGAGTAGGCTTTGGCTTCATGATGGAAAACTGATGAGAAAAAATATCTTTTAGGGTGAAGGCATGGAGATAAATTTCTCCATTTTGGGCTCACAATAGAGAAAACCATTTTCGCCAAAAAAAAATCTGTCCTAGGTTTTGGATCCAACCAATGGAAATAGATCATTTCTCTGGAAAACCATTTCTTGGTAATCTTCTTCCAGGGATCCAAACCCTTAGGAAAATTTTAAACAGAAATTCTTAGCTTCCGTTGCATTAAATGGTATATCTATTCCTTTTTTTGAGAAATGTTAACTTTGTATAAGTGGTTAAGTAATTACAAGAGGATTAGTCGATGGGTGGCATCCCACAAACTGGATGCGCAGACTTACAAAAAAAATATAGGAAGTATAAATGATGGCAAAATGTTTGACAAAGAAGATGGGGGAATTTGGGGTGTGCAGAAGAGGGGATAGGGAGTAGTAAACTTAATATAAAGTCTTTTACAAGGCATATAAAACCTAAAACCCGAAAGTGAAGCCAAAGGTGAGAGGGGGGAGGCTTTTTGTCAACTTGCTTGGAACTTAATGTGTGCGAGGACCAGCGAGCAGTGGACTGATGGTGGTTACAGTGGAAGGAGAGTCCTTATATGGTTGAGCAAATCAAGGTTTCAAAAAATGCTAGGTGGCCGGCTTGGCGCCCAGAACCTCGGGCGCCTTGTAGTACAAATTTTTAAGATATATACATATATTTGCTATCCAAACGCACATATGTGCATATAGTTTTGTCAATTTTGTAATTTATTGCATTTGAAAATATTGTAACATACATTTTTATAACAAACATATGACATATCAGCATATCACATGTTGAAAATAAACTTGTTCAAAATTTCAAAATTCAAACCATACAAAACATTTAAAAGTCTAATAGGCGATGTAAGAGGAATATTTAGATAGTCTCCAACTCTCCAATTCTCCAGATTCCATATCCATAAAATAAAGCATAATAAGATTCAAGTCTCCAATTCTCCAAGTCTTCAACAAATTGATTTTGAAAAGTATAAAACCACACTACAAAATAGTCCAAAAAGGCAAAAAAAAGTTTGTCTAACATCCAAAATCCAAATGTCTACGGCGCAAACCAAAATGGTGCTATAAAGATATTTACAAAAGAAGAGAGAGGACATCAATAAGAATCATAATCATCATCGTTATTATACTATCTTGGGGGTCAAAATGACCCCTTTTGCCCTTTTGGGCTACTTGAAAAAACAAAAAAGGGCTACGGCCTTGGGCACCCGCCTAGGCGCTTGCCCTGGTACATCTGCCCGTGTTGGGCCACCGGGGTGTGGGCGAGTAGTGGTTATGGTCTAGGGTGCCTAGGCACCGGGTGGAACGTTTTTTGAAACACTAGAGAAAATAGCTGTTGGCAACTGGATCTATAAGCTATGACTTTGATGTGCGTTGTCGCCTGATCTTGAGTGACATCAATCCTTAGCAGCAGCAAATTAGCACAACAGAGATGAAATCCTAGAGAGATGGTGAAGGGAAGAGGGGGGGTCTCAGAGATTCGAGGGGCAGCAACATCAGTGCAACGTTTCATTAGAATGAGTGATAGATGAGGAAAGAACATGGAGTACCCCTAGACAGGAGGAGAAAAGAGGAAAGAGGAGATTAGAATTACATCAGGGGTGAGGTTGAGAAAACAGAGAGACTGAGATGAGGAGGGGGGTGAGAGAGTAGAAAAGGACAGGGTACTCTAGACAGATGAAAGAGAGAGAACTGTGGGAGAGGCTTAGAAATAGAGTAGAGGAGGAGAAGAGAAGGGGTGAGAAGTAAGAGAGAGGCCCCATAACAGACGAAGACAAGAACAGAGAAAAGGTGAGAAGAGGAAGGGGTGTGGAGGGGGAAACAGGAAAAATGCCTAAACAAGAGAACTTAAGAGGGGCAAAGTTTAAAAAGAAGACAAGGTAAGAATGTAGAGTAGAGCAGTGAAATGGGAGAAGGTTTTCCTTTTTTTCCCTTTCTTTTTTTCCTTCTCCCTTTCTTTTTTTTTCTTCTTTTTCATTTTTTTTTTTTTTTTTTTGTGGGGGTGGGGGGGAGGGGAGAGTAGGAGAGAGAGCGAGATGATATAAAGATATTAAGATGAGAGAGAGAGGGGGAAGATTCAAGGGGAAATGAGTGTACCTGTGCCCCGTGAAGCTTCTCTTTTTGCCAAACGATCGGCCTCTGAGTTGGTCTCCCAAAATATGAGTTTGAAGCGAACTTGTGGAAGAGTGTTGTAGAGGAAAAAATATGCTCAAAGGTGGAAACAAGCCTCCATGGGGGTTCTGTCTGTTGAGTTGCCCAAAGGATGGTATTTTTGGAATCTGATTCTACAATAATCCCATGGGTGGAGGTTCCCACCAATAAGACAAGAAAGGTAAGAATGTAGAGTAGAGCAGTGAAACGGGAGAAGGTAGAAGAGGAAGATAGAGTAGAAAGAAAGGAGAGAAGGGAGGAATAGACTTAAGACAAACCTTCTCCTTTTTTTTTCCCTCCTTTTTTTGCCCTTTTTTTTTTTTTTTCTTCTTTTTCCTTTGTTTTTTTTTGTGGGGGTGGGGGTGGGGGTGGGGGCGGGGTGGGGGCGAGGGGAGAGTAGGAGAGAGAGCGAGACGATATAAAGATAGTAAGATGAGAGAGAGAGAGGGGGGAAGATTCAAGGGGAAATGATTGTACCTGTGCCTCATGAAGCTCCTCGCTTTGCCAAACGATCGGCCTTTGAGTTGGTCTCCCAAAATATGAGTTTGAAGCGATCTTGTGGAAGAGTGTTGCAGAGGAAAAAAATATGCTCAAAGGTGGAAACAAGCCTCCATGGGGGTTCTGTCTGTTGAGTTGCCCAAAGGATGGTATTTTTGGAATCTGATTCTACAATAATCCCATGGGTGGACGTTCCCACCTGTAAGACAAGAAAGGTAAGAATGTAGGGTAGAGCAGTGAAACGGGAGAAGGTAGAAGAGGAAGATAGAGAGTAGAAAGAAAGGAGAGAAGGGAAGAATAGGCTTAAGGCTTAAGACAAACCTTTTCCTTTTTTTGCCCTTTTTTTTCCTTCCTTTTTTTGCCCTTTTTTTTCCCCTTTTTTTTTTTTTCTTCTTTTTCCTTTGTTTTTTTTTGTGGGGGAGTGAGACGATATAAAGATAGTAAGATGAGAGAGAGAGGGGGAAGATTCAAGGGGAAATGATTGTACCTGTGCCTTGTGAAGCTCCTCTTTTTGCCGGACGATCGACCTTTGAGTTGGTCTCCCAAAATATGAGTTTGAAGCGAACTTGTGGAAGAGTGTTGCAGAGGAAAAAAATATGCTCAAAGGTGGAAACAAGCCTCCATGGGGGTTCTGTCTTTTGAGTTGCCCAAAGGATGGTATTTTTGGAATTTGATTCTACAATAATCCCATGGGTAGAGGTTCCCACCAGTACCACATGTTTGAGGCGCTCCAGTAGTGCCAAAGCCTCCGTTATAGTGGACTCCTTGATTCAGAGAAGGTCCATAGCGTTGAATTTGAGTCGGTGAGCATTCCTCCATTTCCAGACGGCCCTAGGTTCCTCAAGGAGGATCCGTCTATATTCAATTTTTTCAAACAGGGGGTGGAGGTGACCAGAGTGGCCGAGGTCTATTCGGCGGGGTATGTAAGTTCAAAAGGCATTTCCAATTAGTTATGAAATGGGTGATTGGGATGTTTGCAAAGATTGATATTGTTTTGCCCCAAAGGGAAATTAAGATAGATATGGACTCAAACACAATTTGCTGAGTTTTATTTTACGTTTAAAAGTTCTGGCATTTCTCTCTATCCACGAGCTCCATAATAGAGCCGCAATGGATAGGTGCCATAATTTTATTTCCTTTCTTGAGAAGGGGGGAAGAAAAGGGATTCAAAAGGCTAGTCAAGGCTAGTAAAGGAATTGGATTCTTGTTCTGAGAGATTTCTCTGGAAAGTTGGGTCCAAACAAGGTTGGAACCTCGGAATTCTACATATTCAACTATGAGAGCTGCTTGGTTAAAAGCCAAAAGAAAGAGAGAGGGGAAAGCTATATTGAGTGGAGAATGGCCAATCCAAAGGTCTGACAAGAACTTGATGTGGGTCCCATTTCCCAGTTTTAATCTAGTACGACTGAGGAAAGAATTTTTGGTTAGTAGGAGATACTTTTCCAGGCACCTGAAGACCTATGAGGTGGGGATTTGGGCAGCCATTCTTCTTGTCCCATCTCATATTTAGCATGAATGACCTTTTGCCATAAGAAGGGATGGGGTGAAGAAAACTTCCACCACCATTTTCCCAATAGGGCACGGTTCATAGTTTTAAGATTTCTGATTCCTAACCCACCATTTTTTTGGCACATAGACTTTATCCCAAGCAACTAGATGGTATTTTTGGTACTTTCCGTACCAGACCAATGGAAATCCCGCGTAAGTTGTTCCAATCTACGGATGACTGAGATGGGTATTTGAAAGAGGGACATGTAGTAGATAGGAATACTGGCAACTGTGGCTCTGATCAGGGTCTTTCTACCCTCAAAGGAAAGGAAGCGACCCTTCGAGGAGGCAAATTTCCATGTGAATTTTTCTATTAAATTATCCCATAGATGTTTCCTGGGTTTTCCCAAACATAGAGGTAGACCTAGGTAGGAGGAGGGAAGTGTTTCCATGGAGCAGCTTAATCGTTGGGCTAGACTGTTAAATTTTGGGGTTTCTACCAGAACCCCAAACTTTTTTGTTTTAGCAAGGTTGACTTTTATAGCAGTCAAGAGCTCCAATGTCCTAAGAAAACGCCATAGACAGTCCACTTGTGCAGGATTGGCATCACAGGAGATAAGAGCATCATCTGTGTAGAGAAGATGTGAGATTATAGGCCCAGATGCAGAAGATTTAAACCTGATAGGAGACCCCAGTCCTATACTCTAGAGATGCTTCTGGAGTAAAGCTCTCATATGAGAGTGAAAAGGAAAGGCGAGAGGAGGTCCCCTAGCCTAGGCCCTCTGTTAGCTTGAAAAAAAACTTCGAGAGATCCATTAAGAAGGATAGAAAAAGAATGATTAGATGGTAGCGTTTGATAACTTTCACTGTAGTCTCCTTAGGAATCACCCCTGCTGCAGATGTCCTAGATTCTGGGATGCAGGTGAATATTGGTAGAGTGAAAGTTGAAACCCTGTTTGATAAACTGTGGTGCTGGTAATTTCACTTGTTTGGCAATGGGAAGCTAAAAACTGCATGTAATATTGTTCATCATGTATTTCATTGATATGATGTACGAAATGCAGTTTTTTAAAAACATTTTGCATTAAATAAGGTTCCTTCCAATCATCCAATATAATATCAAACATATAAATAATTGAAGGAATACCAATATTTACATAAATTGAACCATCAACAAATCTTCTACTTTTATAGGACTTCCTAATCCTCAAGCCATACATGTTAAACTCAATGACTCAAACTATTTTAGTTAAAATGATTTTGTTCTAACTTATACCACATGTAAGTGAGAGTCCTAAATTATGGCATCAATATACTGAAACATTCAGATCAAAATCCTAAGTAGGGAAGCATGGTTGAACAAAGCTTTAAGATTATAACCATATAATCACATGAAACTGTTTCTCACCAAAATGTATGATGAAAGTTTTTAACTGCAAGTATATCAATGAGTATAAAAAGAATCAAATGAACTTCATAAAAAAATGCATCTTTAGGATAAACGCCCCCTAACTATAAAAAAATATCCAAAATAACTAAAGAAAAAGTGCAATTCCATCAACAAAAATAAAAAAGTCCAAGCAAAAGTACAATACAAACTACAAAATAGTGAAAGGGAAACGCAACAACAAAAAGAAGTAAAAAAAGAGTGGGTGCTTCAATCATAAACATGAAGAGAATTAAACCAGGGTAAACATATGCAAAACCAATCCTGTAACAGTCAAACAAGAATTTACAAACAAGCAAACGATTAAAACCAACCCTAGAAACAATCAATCACCAAATCGTAAACCAATGATAAGCCTCATTTCCCTAGCTATAAATCCCAACTTAACGGTCCCAAACCAGTGAGAAACCTCAAGTCAACATAAAACCCTAGAACATCCATAGAAATGAAAATAAACCTAGGTTCCCACTTGGAAACAACCAAAACAAACAAATGGGTGTGAAAATACTTGAGGACAGAGAGCTTGAAAGAACCCGAAGAAGATTGGTGGCATAGCTTAGGTAGTTTCTGATGAGGCCCTGAGTTGTGGTCCTGATCTCGTTCTCGTTAATGGTTGATTTTGGCCTTGGTTTCTCAACTCCCTGATACCCACGGTCTCTCTGGATAAACCCTAATCACATGAAACTGTTTCTGGGGAAGAGAGAGCGAGATGATAGCAGAGGTGTGGTGCTTGCTGCCTTTGCTTGGCGAGAAGGCTCGTGTTTTTTACGGGCCTTTGTGTTTCGACTTTCACCATTTGGGGTGAAGCGTGTTGCAGAGCCAAACCTTCCTCAACCACTTCTTTTAGAGGAATAGTAAAGGGGGTAAAGTTGGGTTTTGACTTTCATCCTAACTTACCGTTGCTAAACGGGTGATTTATAATGTAAGGGTGAAAGTGGGGTACTTTCACCCTGATTCATGGTTATCAAACGCTACCGATAAGCATGCTTGAATCCCTTTCCTTCAGCGTGAGCCAAAACCCATGTGCTCTTGGATAGAGTTTGCGAGTTCCAAGTCTACCTTGTCATAAGCCTTTTTCCAATCTAATTTAATTATAAGGCATTGGTATCTCTATTCTTTCTCTCTCTAATTGTGTTAAAACCTCATTGAACCCAATCACTCTTTCCAAAGCATTTGTTTTTTCATGGATCACATTAAGCAAAAGCCAGAACCCCTATGCATTAAGCAAGTGAGTGGAAAAGTACATGCAAAATTTAGGACCATGGTTTTATACATTGCGTGGGCTATAAGAAAGCTACCAAGACACTTCCTGCTCACTACATCTCTCTCTCTCTCTCTCTCTCTCTCGAGGTTTTGAGCTTCCTCCTCAGTACTACTATGCTCTAGGTTCCAATACTCCAAGGCCTCTCTCTAGATTTCATTACTCTAAAGCCCAATTTCTGGAGAGGTTTTTAGCTTCCTCCTCACTTCTCTCTCTAGGTTTCAATACTTCGAGGCCTCTCTCTAGGTTCACTACTACTACTCTCTAGGTTCCAATACTCCGAGGCATCTCTCTAGATTTCACTATGCAAAGCCCAAATCCCTGAGAGGGTTTTAGCTTCCTACTCACTTCTCTCTCTAGGTTTCAATACTCAGAGGCATCTCTCGAGGCTTCACTATTCCAAAGCCCAAATCCTTACTTTTGGACTACTCTATTCTCACTAAATTCAGCTCTGACAACCACCAATAAGAAACGATATCAAGATTTAGACTCGCATTACAACTCTTCACAAAAAGCAAACGGGGCCTCCCCCACAAAACCCAATTTGAGCTTGAAATAACTTTTTTAGTTTTTCAACCAGTCTTTAATTTGTTCATGTTATAGTCGGCAATTTATTGCTTGTATTAAACCTTCCCCCCTTTCATGTTTTATAGAGAAGGCAATGGCATGCTTCTAATAGCTTCTCTTTGGGCTTCATAGTGTTGGCCATGGGTGTGAATCTTAAGCTTAGAGATCCATCTCTCTCTTCATGCAAAGGCCCTTACCTATTAATCTACTGTGCAAAAATTCTTTACATTTTATTTTCTTATTTTTGTTTCTTACATAAATCCACCTTGGCCTGTCCCAAGCCTGTCATGCCGGTCCCAAGCCCGGGTAAAGGAGGAGGGTTATGTTAGGTAGGGCAGCAAACATAAAACTTTGTGAAATCTTATCATGAATCCTGAACTCATGAGCAGAATGACGGAATAAGATTCTTGCTGCTGACCTCAAATAGTTGAGATAAGGCTTAGATGATGATGATGAGTTGCAGATGCAACATCCATATTCATTTATTTGTGGCATCATAACTAGTTCTTGTTGCCTTACATTCGTTAAGTTGAGGACAATCATTTTGGCAAATGGAAGGGGAGATGATTCTATCTAAAGCTGCAGAGCCATCCATCTTTTAGTTCATGACATCCAGATGTGGCTAGGGACATGGCTGTAGCTTTTTTTCTATTTTTTATTGTTTTCCACTTGTTTAAAAATATGCTGATGCGATGCCTGTTTTCAAGTATTCGTGCGTTATATCTTTTTATTGGAAACTTTCATTGTAATGAAGATTATTAATACTGGTGAAAAGAGGGGATGGCTCAGAGGGAAAGTTTCCTTCAAAAACCATAGGAAAATTTCCAGATGAGGACTCGGCGTCGTCATCGTCGCCCCTCACCTCCCCCTTCCTACTGGGATCTGATTTACAATCTTTACCCCACAACCCTTCCATTTCATTCTGCTCTTCCTTCTTCTACTGGTTGCTGTCAGGGGGATACCCCCAAGGTCACCTTCTCTCAAGTGCTTGCATCGGCTCCTCCCACTTCTAACCCTGACCCTTTATCTGGACGCCCCGCTTCTCCTTTTGTTGCAAGGTGCTCCCCCTCCCTTGTTCGTTCCCCCTTTTTTCCCTGCATTTTATCGCCTCCTAGTGAGGTCTTGTTCCAATTGCAATGCAAGCTCCAGTCTTGTTTAGTGGCTGCTTTCCACCCTCAACGGGACGACGTGAGAGGAATAGAACGTTGGGCTAAGAAAATCTAGAACAAACCATCTCTCACCTGCCGTCGCATGTATGGGGGTTCTTATTTGCTCTCTTTTCCTTCTCCTGAGTTGGTGCAGTATGCTCTTAAGACCCCAGCTATTTCCACCTTCCATGGGGCCTCCTATTCGCTTATGTCTTGGTCTGCCTCTTCTGGAGCCTACAGGAAACAAGGAGTGTGTTTTTCACTCGATAATATCCCTCTCCACGCGTGGTCTCCCGTGACTCTCTCTAAGATAGCTGAGCTTGCGGAGATTTAGTAGCCATCAATTGGAAATCCATAGAGTCTCTTCCCCTTGGATCCATCTGGTTGCTTATTGAAGTTTTGGATTCCAACGTGATTCCCTCTAGTGTCTGGCTTGAAGTCCAGTCTCTCTTTTTCTGTGTCTCTTTATCTTGGACGGAAGCTTCCCCCCCTTCCTCCTCCTCCTTCAACTCTTCCCCCTCCATCTCTCAGCCCTCGAATCCACTTGCTTGGCCTCCTGTTCCCCACAGGAATCGCAGGCTCAAGAGGTGCCTCTAGCATGCCGCAGCCCCCCCCTCCTCCTGGCTTGGGTATTTCTCCTTCTGGCTGCGTCAGCCTCAGGCTTTTGGTCTCCACCGGGCTAAAGTCAAGAGTTCCAGTAGTGACCCGGCCATTGGGCCCTTGGTCTCTACCTTAGCTCAGGACCCTTCTTAGGGTGCTTCCCTAGAGCCCGGTCCAAACTTCCCCACCACCTTTTCGGGTTCCTTGGTGGTTCTTCCCACTGAGAACCCCGTCGTTTCTCCGGTGCGTCGAAGACCAGGAAAAGAGCCCATTATCTTTGTTCCCGTCGTGGTCCCCTCTCCTGGCCCATCATTATGTGACTCCCCCACCGCCTCTATGGCTCCCCATGTTGTTCACACGTGCCCCCCGACCTCTGTTTCTTTGGCAGTGACGCGTATCTTACCGTAACCACGGCGCCTTCTGCCATGTTACCTGTAGCGCCTGTCTTGCCGCCTTCGGTCACTTCTGCCACTGTGCCTTGTGACACCTGCCTTGCCTCCTTCGGTTGCCCTTTCGTCTGCTTTATCGCCAGCCGTCGCTTCTTCTACCCCGTTGTGTGCCTCGTCGACACCTGTCCCTCTTCAGCTTGCTCTGCTGCCAGTTGGCGTGCTCTCTCCTCTGTTGTCTGCCACGCCTCACCTCCCCGACCTCTCCGCATTTAATCCCCCCGTTCCCTCTTCTTCTCTGTTTTACTCGGCCCCCTCATTCTCCCCGTCCTTGGATCCCGCCCCCCTTGCCTCGAGCCTCCCCCATCCCCTCGCTTCCTCCCTGGGATGTCATGTGGCTTCCTCATGATGGAGGCTTGCAGCCGTCACCTCTCCCTTAGGCTCTTTCTCTCTCCTCCTTCCCTTCCTCTGCCTCCACTTCTCTCCTTCCCTTTCCTCCCCCTTACCCTCTCGTTTCCTCCTTTCCCTTGCCCTTACTTAGCAATCCCTCCCCTCCTTCTCTGTGTCTTCTGCTTCCCCTTGACTTCTCCCCCCTATCCTTTCCTCCCTCTCTCTCTTTTTGTTTGGCCGTCTCTCTCCTCTCCCTTTATGGACTCATCACCCTCCCTTTGGGACCATGAGTTTCCCTCTCCAGCTTACCCCTCCTTGGATTTCTCTTTTTCCCCAGGCTTTACTGCCCACGTAATTAGGGTCCATAGGGTTCACTTTTCTCATCACTGTTTTGGGGCCTTTTGTCTGTCCCACCACTCGGTTGAGGTGTCTCACCAACTTGCTTATCTCTCCCCCACCCCCGCCATCCTCTCCCCTCTTCCCTCTTCTTTCCTTTCCCTTTCTGTTCCCTCCCTCCCTCTTCCCTCCTCGTCTGTTCCCCTGTCGCGACCAGTTGGGAGCCCAATCTCTCCTTCCCTGTCCTTCGTCTCTCCTCTCCGTTCTTCGTCTCTCCTCTCCGTTCTTCGTCGTCTCTCTCCCTCTCGTCTCCTCTCGCTCCTCCTCCTCACCCCCTTTATCTTTCTCCCCCCCCACTTTGTGACTCCCCCTCTACCCCCGTTTCTCTTCCTTCTGATCTCTACGCCCCCTTTTCCCCTCCCCCTTCTACCCAGCAGCAGGGGACTGACCAGTCCGATGCTCTGGTGGATCTCATCTCTCCCTCCTCGTCAAGGGCCTTAGACGGGGGCGTCGACGGGGATGGGCTTAACCTACCAATTGTGGATTCTTCAACGACCTTCTCTCCCCCCTCGATGGACAATGGCGACGAGGGGGTCGACAAGGAACGGCTCGACCGTGACCTGGAAAGGATGAAGGACATGTACCGCTTGATGGGGTTCCAGTATGATGGCCTTGAAGGATTGGCTCATCGTTTCAAACTCGCCGATCCCTAGAGTCGCATGAAGGTGGGATTCAAAGGAAAGAGGGAGCTTTTGAACCTGTTTTCTTCTTTAACTGTTCAGGGCCCATCCTCTATTGAAGGGTCCTCTTTCTCCCCCCAAGGCGGTTCTTTGAGTCGTTCACCCAGAATAGCCTCCCTTCCCTACTCTCTGTCTTCATCATGAAGATAGTCACTTGGAATATCAGAGGTTTGGGTCATCCTTCGAAAAGTAAGGCGATCAAGGACTTGACTTCCAAACGTTGTCCCACTATTTTAGCTATTACTGAAACTAAGACCCTTGAGCCCTCCCTACTCCAAGTTCGTCAGGTTTGTGGTAGGAGGCCCTGCGAGTGGGTAGCTTTACCCGCGGAAGGAGCCTCAGGGGGAATCTGGGTTATTTGGGAGCCCACTTATCATCTTTTAAAATCCTTGCATATAGGGGATTTCTCTGTCACCATTTTGCTCTCCAGAATCTCAGACGGCCTTGAATGGAAATTTTCGGCCATCTATGACCCCTGCTCTTCGGCCTCTAGACCGCGGCTTTGGTTCGAACTGGACTATGCCGCGTCCCTCCCTCATCCTATTCGGTGCCTGGGTGGGGACTTTCACATAACACGGTGGTCCCATGAATGGAACTCCAGCTCCCGGATCTCTTGGACTTCTCTGATTTCATAACTAGGAATGACCTCCTCGATATTCCTCTCCAAGGCAACAAATTCACCTGGTCCAATCACTCATCCCAACCTTCTCTCTCCAAATTGGATTGGTTTCTGTTTACCCTAGTTTGGGAGGAAAAGTTCACGGGTTCTCATGCGATGGCCTTGCCTAAACCTGTTTCTGACCATTGCCCCATACTTTTTTCAACCTTAGCCCTTAATAGGGACCCCAAACCCTTCAGATTCGAGTTAGCCTGGCTAGAGGAAAGGTCTCTCTCAACTCTGATCCTTACCTGGTGGAACTACTTCTCCGCCCAGGTAAATGGTAGAGTAGGGTTCAGACTACAATCGAAAATTCAACTCCTCAAAGCTTCCCTAATGTCCTGGAGATCGTCTGTTTCAAGGAACTATTCTCAGATGAAGTCTGATCTCCTTTTGACCTTGCAAGACCTGGATATCATTGAAGAATCACTTCCCATGTCCTCTTTTGAAGCTGACCTCCGAACCCAAACAATATTTAATTACTTATCCACATTGAAAAAAGAAGAGATCTACTGGTATCAAAGATCTAGAGTCAACTGGCTCGAAACAGGGGACCACAATACCCATTTCTTCCACAGGATTGCTAAATAATGTAGGAGGGACAATTCAATCTCGACCATTAAAGTTAACAACTGTTATTTAGACCAGCCGGAAGTGATTAAATCAACAATCTTAAACTATTTCCAGAACCTATACTCAGCTCCTTTTGGTCCTAGACCAGCTATGGCTGACTTAGACTTCTTGACCCTTTCGGAAGAACATGCAACATAGTTAGAACGTTCATTCCTTGAAGATGAAATTCTTAAAGCGTTGGACGGCCTAGCTAAAGACAAAGCTCCTGGGCCTGATGGGTTTCCCGTGGCCCCCTTTAAGATCTTTTGGGAAACTTTTCGCTTGGATTTCTTAAGTTTCTTTGCAGAATATGTTCAGCAGTGTATTCCCAATGAATCCATCAATGCCACTTTCATCACGCTGGTTTCTAAGATCCAAGGGGCTGAGGAACTTAAGGGTTTCGTCCCATAAGTTTGCTCAAGTCCTCCTATAAAATTTTATCTAAGGTTCTGACCACTAGACTTCAGGAGGTCCTTCCTTCGGTCATCTCTCCCTCACAGTCGGCCTTTATTAAAAATAGACAAATCCTTGATGGAGCTTTGATAGCCAACGAATGCCTCCATTCCTGGCACCTAGCCAAAAAACCTGGTCTTATTTGGGCTAATGCTTCAGGTGTTTGGAGGTCCTTTAATGCCACCCTTGAATTATTCAGGAAGCTCATCAGATTCTATCCAAGAGAAGGTAGTAGAGTGCGATTCTGGACTGATCTATGGATAGGTCATACTTCTTTGAGGGACTGCTATCCCTCTCTGTTCTCTGTTGCGTTTAATAGAGAGGCTACCGTAGAGGAGTTCAGACTGGAAGGAGGAAAAAGAGAATGGCATCCATATTTCAGAAGGCACCTTTCTGAGGGTGAATATAATCAATTCCTTTCACTCTCCTCTCTGCTCCACAATACCTTTATCCATATCCACAGTAGAGATAAGTCGGTATGGTCCCTTGTTCCGTCAGAGGACTTTACAGTGGCTTCCTTCTACAAAAAACTCATCCAACCTTCTGCCTTGCCCCTCAATCCAACCTCATTTCTATCACAAGTTTGGCAGACTATTGTGCCTCCAAAGGTGCAAACCTTCAACTGGATTGCAGGTTCTAACAAGGCCCTCACTATGGATCACCTACAAAAGAAAGGAATTCCAATTTCCAATAGGTGCATCATGTGCTTGAGTCAAGAGGAATCCAATAACCACCTTTTTCTCCATTGTAATGTGGCCCAAGATCTATGGAGCCTACTGTTGCAATTGTTTGGGGTTCTTTGGGTAATCCCTCCAACAGTCAAAGACCTTTTCGCTTTGAACTTGGCCTTGCACTGGCTGAAGGCAGGCAGAACCCTATGGAAAGCCATGGTGGCAGCAACTATTTGGACCATCTTGAAAGAAAGAAATACTAGAATCTTCCGGGGACAGGCCGGTCTAGCCCTTTCTCTTTTCCAAAAGGTTACATCCTTAGTAACTTTCTGTGAGTCAAACCATCACCTCTTCAATGGTATCCCAACAGACTCCTTCCTACCACAGTGGGAGCATATTCTCCTCCACAAACCGAAGAAAAAGAAAGTTATAAGAGCCTGGAAACCTCTCCCCAAGGAGCAATCAAATTAAGAGCATATTCTCCTCCACAAACCGAAGAACAAGAAAGTTATAAGAGCCTGGAAACCTCCCCCCAAGGAGCAATCAAATTAAATTTTGATGGTTGCTCTTTGGGAAACCCAGGCCATGCAGGTACAGGAGGAGTTTTCAGAGATCACCATCAGAACATACTTTTTACCTACTATAAATATCTTGGCATCCAAGATTAACAGTTATAAAAAAAAAAAAAATAAATAAAGAGGGGATGGCTCCTTTCCGTAATGGGCTTGCTCTTGCTAACACGGGATTCCAATGAGTAGGCATTTGTAGAAGCTTGGAGAAAATCGGCTTTTTGGCACATAGCGCTCCACTGTTTGTCTCAGTGGAACCTCACATTTTTGTGGTGGGAACTGGAATTGTCCCCTAGAGGAGGCCTCACCTGCTTCTTCATCAGCATTATTGTTCCATAGGATGGAAAGCTCGTATGACTTAGGCCAGTTTGGACACTCCCATAACTCTATTGGTGGCTAAGGCTGTTTACTGGCAGGGGAATGATATTCCTTCTTTGCTTTTTAAGAATAAATAACTTAGGTGTGTTAGAGGTTTTGCTTTTTTCAAGCAGGCTTCTGGAATGGGACCTACTCCTAAAAAACTGTAGCGGAGACAACAATCCCTAAAACTATTTCAAGTTTCCTGTAAATGGCATATAGAAATGGGACTGTTTCTAAATAAGTGCTCGCATCCTTCAAAAGTGGCCCTGACTGTATGAGTATACATTAAAAATTGTAGCAATTGTAGGCAAACAAAGACATACTTTGATAAAAACAAGACGAAACAATTAAGGGCATCTTTCTTATGCCTTTTGTTGGCAGAGACTATGTAAGGGGCGTAATGATATCGTGGAGGTGTTCTGAAGTGCGGCCTCTGTGGTCCTAATTGTCAGCTAAGATTACACTCCTTTTTAATTTTTGTTTGATTAGTTATTCTTGCAAAGATGTTATTTAGTGCATGCTATTTCTGGGATTGATGGTTTTAGATTTGTAGAAGTGTTGTCTTATATCATGTTGTGTTTTTTTTTTTTCTAAATTGTTCATTTTGCTCATTACAAAGTACTGAATATATTTTTATGGTGTACCATCTTGTACCATTTTCATGAAAGCATGGTTTTTCTAGTTCAATTAATTATTGATGTTTTCTTCTTTTAGTTTTGCAGTTACCTGCACAAGCTCTGTCGACCCATGTTCTTGAGGCTTCTCTCCTGAAGGAGTGGTTTCAGAGAGCTACTGATGATGGAAATCCTGATGTGCTACTTTTGGCCATGAAATTACAAGAAACGCTTTCTGGAGATGATGAGACATTTAGCAAATTGTGGCCTTGTCCTTTCAGTCCAAAGAATCTATTTACTATTGAGGCTTTGACTTCCCTCGTTTCTTGTTTCAAGGTAAGATCTCTGAGTCCAAGTTGCGTGTCCTCTTCCTTTTTTCCTGTTTACATGATATTCCATAGAAATCCCGGTTTACTACAAACCTCCATCTTTTTTCCTCTTCCTTTTATAAAAATGAAGATGCCTAGGTTTTCTTGTCATGGTGCTTGGTCATTTTAGAAGCTTCTAAAGCCTTGACACCAAGGAACCCACACATTCAAGAACATCATTCTTCTGGGAAAAGTCAGAGAGTGTGCTGTTAATTATGTGATCTTACTCCTTAAGAATTGTGGCTGTCATTAGTTTATATTTTCAAGTGATTTCTTTTTTCTGGGCACAGGAAACAACCTTTTGTCAGCCTCGGGTTCATAGTTTGTGGCCTTATTTGGTGGACATCCTCTTCTCAGATCTGGAAAGGCATGAAGAGGAAGTACTGGATATTCAGAGCATTACTTCCTCTAAGAAGTCTAAGAAAAACCGGAAGCGCAACTCTCCTGAAAAGGATCTCATAAAGCGTCTCCGCTCTTTTTGTGAAGTTGTCATCGAAGGAGCACTCCTATCATCGTCACATGATAGAAAGCATTTGGCTTTTGATGTTCTGCTTTTGGTCATGCCAAGATTACCTTCTTCATGCATCCATGCTGTTCTCTCTAAGAAGCTAATCCACTGCTTGGTTGATATTTTATCTACCAAGGACTCCTGGCTTTATAAAGCGGCACAACATTTCTTACATGAAATCTCTAGTTTGGTGGAGAATGATGATGATCGAAGGATAGCAGTTGTTGTAGCATTACAACAACACACAGATGGAAAATTTGATATCATCGCTCGAACCAACACAGTTAAAGACTTAGTTTCAAAATTTGGGATGGACCCAGGTTGTACTCCATTTGTCGGGAGTCTTATAAGCTTGTTTCTTGATGAGGGGGCATCTGGGTCGGCTACGAATCAAAATCTTGAGGGTTTGGCTGAGGATGATGATGACTCTTTAACAAGTTCATATTCCTTGCGAAATTGGATCGTGGATTGTCTCTATCGTATATCGAAGAATTCAAAACTTTTGACTGTGAGGAAAGAGGCTTTGAAATTTTTGACTCTGCAGGGATTATTTTCCGCATCTCTTGGTACAGAGGTTACATCATTTGAGTTGCATGAGAAATTGAAATGGCCAAAGAGTGCTACCTCAAGTCATATACGGCGGATTTGTATGGAGCAGCTGCAGCTTCTATTGGGGGATATTCAGAAGGATGAGGGGTCTGAGTTTGAATCAGCTGGCAAAGAACCAAGTGAACCAGGGGAATACTTCATGTGGCTTCTTGAAACAGTGCGCAACATCCCATCAGTTTCTCTATTCCGGACCTTAAGTGATGAGGATGAGGGGGCATTGAAGAAAATGCACTCAATGCATGCTAAGATGTTATGCATGGTAAGCTTCTTGTGTTTTAGACCATCTTACCCATTTATTTTTTATTTGCATTTTACATTCTTGAAACTAAGGATAATATCCAATAAATGCAGTTAGCTATGATAATTAGGAAAACTGAAGTAAATGGTTTCTATCAGTGTATGTCATTTAAGAAGAGAAATAAAAAATAGACATCTATCTGTTTCAGTTTACTATGGTAAGGACCATGGACTGCTCATGAAGGCTGTGATAGTGAAGTTTTACCACGGTTGTAAAAATTGAATGATTGGAATTTTCGTGTTTTTGAATTCCTATCCGGTTGTTTCGTATCAGCAAAAAATAGTGAAGCAAACATTTTGCATGACTAAGAAGCTGCTTTTCAAAAAAAACAAAAAAACAATTTTATCATCTAATTACTTTTCAAAAAAAAAAACAAAGTGAAGCAAACATTGTAAAAATGGTACTATGGAAAGTCGACCTTGTCATAGTCTTATTTGTTAAATTGTTTCCGTTCTAATTCAGTTTTTATTTTTTCTTTTTCTTTTTTATCCCGAGTGATTGTGAAAATAGAACACTAATCATGAGGGCTGCAAACTGAAAAATGTTGGTAAGGGGGAATAGTTCTAGATATACGAAAACAGACAAGGGTTTACATAATCTTTTTTTCTCTTTTGTCTTGCCATTTTTCTCCAGTTCATGACTGCATAATCTGGACAATTGTAGAAGTTTTCAAAATTGGTTCCTCTTCCATTTATATATTTACTTGGGCTGAGTCTGCTGTTCAATTTCACTTTTGACCCAATTCACTATGTCCTAGTATTAAGTTATATGATGGTAACTATTTCTCCTTGAAATATTTCATGTGTTTTGTCTGTACCTTTTGGGCTGCAGGAAAAGGAAAATAAAAAGGAAAAGGAGAAGGAGGAGGAAAAAGAAAAGGAAGGGAAAGGCAATAAAGATAAATTATTTTCTATAAGATGCAAGTTAGATAAACTGTTTGCTATGCGATTCTTGCTTATACAGTTGCTGTTGCAAGTTCTTCTCCATCCTGGAGAATTTAGTGATGCTGCATCCGAACTTGTCATATGTTGTAAGAAAGCGTTTGCGGATTATAATGATCCTGGATTCTCAGAGGAAGAGGAGGATATCGATGTAGATGGTTCCCCCGTTTTGATGGATGTCCTTGTAGATACCCTACTCTCCTTGCTGCCTCATTCTTCTGGTCCTTTATGTTTTGCTGTTGAGCGGGTATGTGATGTGCACTAACTGAATTTTTAAAGAAGGCAAAAGGTATAAATCCTTAGTGACAAGGTTGTCATTGTCCAATCAATGGTTGGAGGGTGAATGGGAGATGTCATGTTCTGGCCGTTCCCACACTTTCTCCATCATTCTATCAGTAATTGAACTGTGATGACCCATACGACTGGATTTTCCAGAATCATAAGGATTATAACATTCTTTTGTTGTAAAGAACCCTCTCTCTCATAATTAGTTCTTTTGCAGAGTTGTTATACTTTGCAAATATAAAAAGCTTCTTTATGATATCACCAATGTTTCATCAACTGTTGAAATGCCCAAGATTTTGTCATCGATAGGAGAGACAAAAGTAATTTAGGCATTAATACAAACTCTCTTGGCTTCAATCATCTCTTCTGTTCATCTGATGAATTTCTGTCAATAGTTGAATTATCAATTTTCAGTTTTCCTTGAGCAAAAGGATTCCCTTATGTTCAAACTGAAATTCCATTTCTTTACTTGTCTCTACACTTGAGAACCATAAGGGGTCATCTGCTTGTTTTTCTCTCCTGTGAAACCATTGCCATCTCAAGACAATCCTTGATATCAAGGCTTGTTTAACACGGTCACGCTTAGTTCAATATCAATTTGTTCCATCAAGCTATTTGTGAATATACCAGAATAAAGATCACCCACACCTGCACACATCTTGCTTTTTGAAACTGAAACATCAGGCAAAGCTTGGATTATTACTTGAGGTTATCTAGTTTGGTTTGGACTGTTCATCATCTTTGGCTTTGGATGCAGGTTTTCAAGGCTTTCTGTGATGAAATAGCTGAACCTAACCTGCTTAGCATGCTGCGCGTTATAAAGAAAGATCTGAAACCTTCTCGTCATCAGGTGGCAGACAGCGATGATGATGAAGAAGAAGATGTTCTGGGTATTGAAGAAACAGAGGATAACGATGAGGCTGAGGAATCTGGTGAAGATGGAGAGAGCAATGCTGAGATGAGAAATGAGGATCTGAATGATGCTGATGATGATGATGGGGTTGCATTCGGAAAAGCCAATGACGCCACGCAAGATCCAGAGGGCTCTGATGACTCGGATGGTGGCATGGATGATGCTGCCATGTTTAGGATGGACTCATATCTTGCCCTTATCTTCAAGGAGAAGAAGAACATGGCTGGTGGTGGTGGTGATACCACTCAGTCTCAGCTCATGCTGTTCAAGCTTCGAGTCCTTTCACTATTGGAAATTTTCCTGCAAAAGCATGCTGGTGAGTGCCATTCACTTTTCACTCCATTTAAAGTGGATCAATTGGCCTCTAGTTTCAGAAGTTCTCCAGTGATTGTGTGTTTTGAAGTTATTCTCTCTATCCCCTGCAAATATTGATTTGGGAAAGTACTCTCTATTCTTAAAAGTGTGGAAATCTATAATCCTTAAGGTTATCAAAGAGAATTGGGACCCCCTAGGTTCATGTCATTTTCGGTGTGTTCTATTATATCAACTACCATTTATCCTTCCTCCAATAGACTGATGACTTTTAAGGACAATGGTTTCTCTGAGATCCTTAGGTTATATTAGCTATTTCCTTGGAAGTCATATTTGTCTCACAATATGACAATAGAGACAATTGTTCTGGGGACCTTCTCGGTAAACAACCTGCATGGGAGATTTTCAAATTTCATATTCTTCTGACAATCTTTCGCAATAGCTGGAAATGAGGACAAATCTAAAGGAGTGTCTGAAAAATGAGGACAAATCTAAAGGAAAGTTATGGGTGGAAAAAGAAAGAATAAGTTTCCCCTACTTTTAAAATTTAGCTTTATATTAACACTCACGTAGTGATATTCTTCTCAATATCCTTGAGGAAATCAATATATCGTTTGTTATGGTCTACTTACCCCACAACATGGATCGATGCATCACATAACTTCCTGTTCTATCGTGCAGGTAAACCCATCATTTTGACTGCATACTCATACTTGATCCGTGTAGTTTTTAACCTTTCTCGCATGGGAGGAAGTGTACAGTTGACGCAGCGTATCAGTGGCATCTTGCAAAGGAGGATCTTCAAGCAGAAGGATTACCCCAAGGGTGACGGTGTTCAAATCAAAACCCTAGAAAACCATCTTGAGAAGAGCCTAAGTTCTGCCTCTCGATCAAAACAAGAACCGGTGACTTCTCTATCTCAAAACGCAACCTTTTGGCTCTTGAAAATTGTTCGTGCCAACTTTACAGAAACCCAGTTGCAGAGGACAATAGAGATATTTCAAACATCCCTAGAGGACTTCTTTACCAACAAGAAGTCTCGATTTAAGTCAGGTTTCTTCAAAGAGGTTTTTCGAAGGGAGCCGTGGCTTGTGCGAATGCTTTTTGGGTTTCTACTAGAGAAATGCAGGAACACTAAGTCAGAGTTTCGTAGAGTCGAAGCTCTTTCATTAGTGGATGACATGTTGAAATTGTGGGTTTCAGGCAAAGCAGAAGTCATTTTAAGTGAGTTGAGTTTTTTTAAAGGGCATTTATCTTCTGTTTGTGATTTGATTCAACAGCTCCTTAGCAAGCCACCAGAGAAAGCATCGAGGAGGTCGGAGGTGAGGCAGTTTTGTATTGGAGCACTGAAGGTGGTTTCAAAGCTTAAGCTGAATAAATCATTTATAAAGGCATTGAAACCTGATGCATATGCTGCCTGTGAATCTCATTTTGGGGATGTTTTCAAGGAGGTGGTTCAATAGAAGTTGGAAGCTTTTCTTGCCTCTAATGGGCTAGGGAGAAATTTTGATCGGCATCTGTTGGGTTCATAAGTTATTTTGTCCTCTCTGAAGACCATTTCTGATGTAAATTGTGGGATATCAGATCAAATTCAATGCTCGGGTCACCTCAGGCTTTGGATATATCATGGTACGTATGGCTCCTGTGCGTTTATGATGTGCTTTTTATCTCAAATTTCCTTTTTTGCTATGGGATGTTACAATATTATGGGCTTGATTTGAGCATTGATGTGTTTTCAGGGTGGACCTGAACATCTCAATAAATTTTCCCTAATTTATTGAGTTTTGAGAAAATTTTGTGCTCGTGAAATGCCACAATTTCGACGAAAATCTAGTGAAAGCTGTAACCATATACTAAAATCTCGCCATTCTATGTAGCTAATGATGAATTTGTGCCTGGATATTAGGCCAATACTACCATTTACTAGAGGGCGCCCCTTGAATAAGGTGATATGTTATTTATTTTATGACTTTTTGTTCTTTTTTTAGAATAAAAGCAAAAAATTTAATTGGCCAAAGATTGGGGTTACAAATGAACATCCAAGAAAACCATCCCTAAGAACCGTAGAAAAATATGAGAATTAAACGATATAACCCCAGCTTTGCAAGATTATCAGCAGCACCATTAGACCTATGGTCATGTTTGGATATGTTTGATGTTATTTATTTATGGGCTTTTAAGACGAGAAATTCTTATAAGATGTGAGAACTCCTGAGATTTTGTTTTTGATTTTAGCCCTCCCAACTTTTATAGAGGGTAAATAGACTGATTTGGCCCTCTTTTAACAACAAAATCTTAAAGCTTCTCATCTCTCATGTTTTTCCCATGGTTTCTTCCCTTCTCCACATCCTCTATAAAACATAATGCATTCTTCCTTCTTACATTCTCTCTCCAAAAAAATATGAGAAGAGGCAAGAATGGGGTTGGGATTGAAAGTGAATGTGAGTGGAGGCAAAATGAGATTGGGTTTTTGAAGAGAGAATATGAGATGAGGCAAGAAATGTGTTGCGTTTGTAGTGTGATTGGAGGCAAAAATGACATTAGATTTCTAGAGAGTTGGGTTTTTAGTGTGATTGGAGTGTGATTGGAGGCAAAAATGACATTAGATTTCTAGAGAGTTGGGTTTTTATTGTGATTGGAGGCAAAAATGATATTAGATTTCTAGAGAGAAAAATATGAGTTGGGTTTTTAGTGTCATTGGAGGCAAAAATGACATTAGATTTTTAGAGAAAAAAATATGAGATGAGACGGGAATTGGGTTGGGGTTTTAGAGAGAGTATGATAGTGGAGAAGAACCTGTTATAGTGCTTAGAGGGAGAACGCACGAAGATAGAATAATGAGTTGGGTTTTTGGATAAAGTACCCGAGAGAGGAGCGTAAAAAATTGGGAGATATGGTTAAATTGGTGGGGAAGAATTCACAGGAAAACAAATTTTGCAAGATGAGAAAAAAATGAGACTATTATTCCGCTTAATGAGAGACTATTATTCTGCTTAAATGAAGGGTTATATTCGTAGTGATGCTGTGAGTCTTCATATTTTTTCTCGCTACTTTCAATCATGTTTATTTGGGTTTCTCCTAGCTATTTTTGAGCCTTCCACGTGAACAAATTTGTACCTTTGAACGGGTGCTATATTGGGGGTGTGCTATACATGATCATCCCCTTAATTTATTTTTTCTCATTTTATCGTTTGTTGCCCACACGTAAGTTATTTCAAATCTATCCATTTCGAATTCTGTCCCTTCTTGTCATTTCATTCATCCATATCAACATCCTCACTTAAGCTACATTCATCTTATGGGTATGTATTATATTGACCATTTAAACAGTTGTCCCATATAACTTGCCTTTCAGCCTCATTAGTATGCGACGATCACATAAAACTCTGCTTGCACATCTCCACTTTGTCCTTCCAACTCTAATTCTATGTGTGATATCTTGTAATACATTTTTGGACCATCAATTTTTAAGTTATTCAAGTTTTCATGGATCTGTTTGATCTACACTATTTTTGAAGCTTTAAATTTTACTTTAAGGCTAATCAAATATTTCCAATATTGAAACCATATTCTTGACACTATTTGAAGGAGGGCCTTAATTTGATTGTTTAGAACTTCGGCTCTATACAAACCGTACCTATATATATATATATATATATAAAGTGATCCTGTGAGCCAGTGAGCCCAACAGTCCAGATTGAATATGGGCCCATATGACGATCACGGATGCCTGATAGTGTTTGAATTTTAATTTTTTTTCTACAAATCCAAATCATTTGAAATTTTAGGTGTGTGTTCATAAAAAATAGGCGAATCTTTAAAAAATATCAAAAAACTATTTTACATGAAAAATTGACCAAAATATCCCGGTAAAATTTCAGGGGTATTTTGACCAATTTGTTTTTTGCAGACTATTTTATTTTTATTTTTATTAAATGCGACTTGATGAGAAGAACATACGCCTAAAATTTCAAGTGATTTGGTAAAATCTTAAATGATTTGGATTTGTAGAAAAAAAAAATTAAAATTAAAACACCACCGGACATATGTGATCATCAGATCTGTCCAAATTCAATCTGAACCATTGGACTCATTTTTTCTTATGAGCCCATTGGCTCATAAGATTATTTTTCGATATATATATATATATATATATATATATATATATATATATATATATATATATTGGCCATCACTTTTAATGCGACATCATATGGTAATGGGTTCAAAATCCACCTGAAGTATCTCTTTCTTTTTTTTTTTTTTTAAACATTATCAAAGAATTTCAATTACACAAACAAATTACAAGATACAGACAAAATCATTAGAAATAATCACCAACGAAGACTGGTGTGCTCCTTATGCAAGACAATCAGCTTCGGCTTTAGCATTTTAATAGCAATGGCAAATTTCAGCAGTTATAGTTTTAAGAATATTCCAGAATATGAACAAAGAATATGCCCCATACGATCTCTTATCATTCCATCAAAACTAGCTGTGCCTGGATTTCCAAAAGAGCTTCCATCAAATTCAGTTTGTATGCATTAGCAGGTGGTGGCGTTCAAACGACATCCATTTGATTTGATCAAGGAGAAAATAAACTGACCACAACCCTATGATTTGCAATGATTTAGCTTTTTGGGATGAATTTAACATCTTTTATGTATAAAAAAACTAATATGCTACCCATGCGAAGATATTGGATTTCAGCATCGAAGAATCAATGCTCAAGCCTTCGAATACATTTTTGATATTGGATTTCAGCATCGAAGAATCAATGCTCAAACCTTCGAATACCTTTTTGTTTCTTTCTTTCCATGTACCTCAAAGAATACTCACCCAAATTGATCTCCACAATATTATGCCGATTTTTGAAATACCAAGAGTAAGCTATTGGTGCAAAAGCTAACTAGTATTTTTTGGTATATGTACCGACAGGTTTAGGCACTGATGAACCCAATCCCAAAAATTCACCACAAAGGAGCAATCAAGGAAAAGGTGTCGGGCCGTCTCATTATTAACTTTACAAAATATACAAACATAACCGTTTTTTTGAAAGTTATCAACAATAACTAGTTTATCTTAGCTTAAAATCCACAAGAATAATTGAAGTTTTAAGAGAAAAATTCGTATAGAACTCTAATTCCTCATATTATTTCATGATAATATTTTCTTTCAAGCGCCATAAGGAAATCCCTAAGAATTTCACCATATCCCCTCATCTCCTTATTTATTGACTTTTGACCATAAAAATTAGCGCCAACAAATTTTTTTATATCATTTCATTCCAAAAACATTTTTAGCCATTTTTTCCCTTTCCGCCTATTAAAAAAAATTGAGTTGAAATGGTATAAAAAGATTTGTTGGGGCTAATTTTTATAATCAAAAGTCAAATAAAAGAAAGAGATAAGAGATGATAGGGTGTAGTGAGATCTTTAGAGGTTTTCTTATGCCGCTTGAAAGAAAAACGAAAAAAAAGTCTATCATGAAATAATACGAGGAATTAAAGTTCTATATGAAATATTTCCAAGTTTTAAAGGCACATGAAGCATTTTATTCTTAAAGAGACCAGCATTTAATTGTCCTATATGATAAAAAAAAAGAGGAGATCATAGGTTGACTAAACTAAAAAAGCTCCCTAGTGATTGAGATCCGAAAAGCTTATATCTTCTTTCTTTGGTGAGATATAAACGCTTTGAATTATTACTATAGGAGTTTGGTATTCATTAATAAATCTATCTGAAACTATTTTATGCCTGCAAGGTAAAGACCACACAATGTTAGTAAAAAAACCCCTTCAGCCTCTTTAATTTAAGCTAATGGGTTATTATATCTTTCCAATTTGTACTTTTTAGACACCTTTACTTCCCTCCCCAACCCCACCAAAATACCTTTGATAACATGACGCCCATTTTATGTCGGTCTAGACCGACACCACTTGAATCTAGAGTTTGGTCCAACACAAAAAAAAGAGTTGATTCAACACAAAAAACTTTGTTGAACTAGCTCTACATTCAAGTTGTGAACACATTAGTAGGAAACTGGCCAAGAAAGAACGTATTTTGATTAAAAAAACCCTCCTTTTTTTACTTGGGGAACTGGTTACAAATATAAAAAGTTCTGGAGCTAAGAATATGATTTACAAAGTCTTAGCAGGTGGCATGCCTATAAAATAAGATCAAGGGAGGTATCTATAATTTTTCCAAGTAAATACCCTCATATGAATATCAAACGTATTAATTGTCATCAGTTTTTGAACTACTTTTTAGAGGAACTAAATATAGGTATTGGTGAGACATTTGTCATATGTAGTGTGATAGGCATATATCTATTGACGTGTGTTCAAGTGCCGACATACAATGTGAGAGTGAAGATAAAGAATACCATGTAACACTACCCCACCCTAAGACATATTTTAATTATCTGTTTATCCATAGTTTGCTTGAGCTATGCCGGTGCAAAAAATAAATAGTACAACAGAAATGGAAGAAGTTATACAGCATGTATTCAAGGGAATACTTGGTTTACAGGAGTCCATGCTAGGATTCAGGGGATCAAAACATCCTACGTTCACGCGGTAGCATTTTTCTCTCCACTCCTTGTCATAAATTTCAATATAGGAATATTTTTCGGTCGCCATATTTTTGGGATGTGATCTCCTCAATCCGGCTAAAAATAAATAAAAAAAATGAAATGCACTTTATATGTGCTTGAAAACATTGTTGCCTTAAAATGATTATTTTTTCATTCCCGCTAACACTTTCAAAAACCCATAGTCATTACAAATGCACATTGTGATTTTCATTCCCAACACCTTAAAAAACAGATAGGGGCTTGTATTCTCCACTGAATTACCCCCTAAAAAAGTACTTAAAAACTTATTCCATTTTTCAATAATAATCTTGTGATTCTTTAGTAGATCTTGAAATTTCATTAAAAAAAATCCTAGCAAGCAGCTCTTTCACCCAAAAGAGCAGTACATAATATGCTCCAGCATGAGTAGAGCGCATGAAGTGCATATAAAGCTACTCTACCAGCCAGCCCTGCCTTGAAATATTAAAGACCGGGTCACAAAATATTTCCATGAGGGCCCCTTCGACCTGGTCCTGGCTTGGGTAGGGCTAGGTCCACCCTGTTGTTGACCCCACCTTAGAGCCAGTCCTTACGCACCTATCACTATATTTCTCTTTTTTCACTTGGACGCATGCATTTTTTTTTTCCGCATATGACCCTATCCATATATATATATATATATATATGGAGAAAAATATTGAAATTAACCCACTAGCTCAAATAAATATACGTGTTCATATAAGCCCAACGGCCCAAATTCAATCTGAGCTGATCACGACTTTATTTCGTATTTGAATTTTAATGTTTTTTCCACAAATTCAAATAAATTGAAATTTTAAACGTGTATTTTTCAAAAATAGAAGAATCTAATAAAAATATCAAAAAAATAATTTACAAAAAATAAATTAACCAAAATACCCTTAAAACGTTTCGAGAGTATTTTAGTCAATTTAATTTTTGTAAATTATTTTTAAAATATTTTTATTAGGTGGATGAAAAAAATAAACGCCTAAAATTTCAAGTTAATTGAATTCATAGAAAAAAAAAAAAAAAATTCAAATACGAAATGAAGTCGTAACCGTTAGATCAACCATGATTCAATTTGGACTATTGGGCTCATATGTTCATATGAGCTGATAGGCCAATCTCAGCATTTTCCATATATAGACATATAGTAATGATACCATGAGACCCTTCCACACCCATGTGAGTAGAACCCCAAAAGATTACCATTAAATTTTGACACATATCTATAGAAAAGTCATCAATAAACCTATTTACCCAAGTCTCACACCCATGTGATAACGTTTTTTGAGATCTGTGTCAAAATTTAATGGTGATCTTTTGAGGTCCTACTCACATGGGTGTGGTAGGGTCTCATAGTGCCATTACTCTCACATGGGTATGGTAAGGTCTCATAGTATCGTTACTTATATATATATATATATATATATATGAAAAACTCTTCTGAACCCTTATAGGTGAAAATGAACAGCGATTTCGCCTACCATCATCACTATCCAAACTTCATCGCACGATCACAATTATCCGGTAGTATTTCAATTTTTTTTTACAAATCCAAATTACTTGAAATTTATATCGTATGTACATCTTAGTGAAACGAACCTAATAAAATATGAAAAAAATAATTTGTAAAATATAAATATTTAGACATTTTATAATATATATATATATAAATTCCTGTACGCCCATGTATGGACCACTATAGTAAATGCCCAACAGCCAAAATTGAATCTAGACAGATCTGACGGTCATGGTTGTCCAAGAGTTTGAATTTTTTTTTTTTTACAAATCAGAATGATCTAAAATTTAGAGAGTATGTACATCTTAGTGAAACACACATAATAAAAATATAAAAAATATTTTTTCTATAAAATATTTTTTTTTAGATATAAAATATTTTTATATAAAGTATTTTGGTCAATTTATTTTATATAAAATATTTTTTTTTATATTTTTTTTAGATTCGCCTATTTTTTATAAACACACTCTTCAAATTTCAAATCATTTTAATTTGTATAAAAAAATGAAAAATGAAACACTACCGAACATCCGTGATCATTAGATCAGCCTAGATTCGATCTAAACCGTTTGGCGTTTACTGTAGCAGTATGCGAATCGACGTATCTTAACATCTTCCATATATATATATAGTATAAGTGATGCCTATCTCAATCATCAAATCTGACTACATGACAGAGATGGCTTAAGTCATAATATAAAAAACTAGTGCTTGAGCATCATATCTTGATCCGACGGTTCAAAGTGTTTTATTTATAACTTTTATTCTATAAATTATTTTACGGTGAAATTTGAGAAATGCATACATCTAACAGAGGAGCACATGATAAAAATAATAAAACATATTTCTCATGATTAAAATTATCAGAATACTCTTGAAACTCTTAGAAGGATTTTGATCATTTATTTTCACGAGATTATATATATATAAATGTTGAAATTAACCTACTAGCATATGAACATATGAGCCCAAAGGTCCAGATTGAATCTGAATGATCTAAAGGCCATGACCTCATTTCGTGTGTGAATTTTAATTCTTTTTTTTTAACAAATCCAAATAATTTGAAATTTTAAGTGTGTATTTTTTAAAAATAGAATAATCTAATAAAAATATATAAAAAAAGAATTTGCAACAAATAAATTGACCAAAATACCCCTAAAGAGTTTTATGGGTATTTTGGTTAATTTAAATTTTAAAAATTATTTTTTAAATATTTTTATTATGTGTGCCTTGATGAGAAGAATAGACACTTAAAATTTCAAGTTATTTGAATTTGTATAAAACAAATTAAAATTCAAACACAAAATAAAATCGTGACCATCGGATCTACCCAGATTCAATCTGGGCCTTTGAACTCATGTTCATATGAGCTATAATATCAGCATTTTTCATATATATATATATATATATATATATATATATATATATATATATATATATTAATTTTTGCTAAGTGCATCTTAATAAGGATGTTCTTTTGCTTACCAATCAATTGTTGGAACTTGAACACGTGCACCGGAGAGAGAGACGGGGGAACCCCAAGGGGGGTTCAAAATGATGGGATGCTCAAAATGAGTACCAAACAGCTCTAACTAGAGCTAACTGCAAGACCTAGCATGACGCGCCCAAACATCATCAAGTCATTCTGAGTGACCACTATAACCTTCTCTTCATGTTTCATGCATATCTCATACGATCAGCAAGCGAGTCATCAGACATATTACAATAATAGATTTTAACATAATTCACATTTGATGGGGGCGTAAATGGAACAGAAAATAATAATTAAACACAATAACTGGTTCTTATCAAGCAACCTAATAACCAGCTTCTATACTTAAGAGTAGCGATGAATAAAACCTAGTGAACATATTAAGACAACGGAAAAGTATAGAATACCACCATTTATCTTTGGTACAAAGCGGTAATAATTGCTATTGAATATCAGATTTGAAATCAACAATTAGGGATGTGCCATTGATTAGTCTCAAAGTTCAAAAGAGAATTTTTCGATATTTGTGACACACCCCAAGCTGTAGAATTTGACATTTGACGGTACAGCAATTGCGACCTCCTTGCACCAAAGGGTAATGGTCTTATAGTATACCATCCCTATAACAATAATAATGATATAATACTCAACTCATAAATTAACTCAAACTGCAACTAGTCAAGAAGTGGGTGAATGCTTGTTAAATTAGGAATGGAGGGTAATTTGAATACTCAAAGCCTTTTCATAGAAAGCCTCGGTTTTGCCATCTCCTCAGGAGGTTTCCAAATAATATCTTCAAGATTGCTACAAAAGTTGTTATAGAACTGCAGAAGTCATGAGCAAAGAGATTGATCAGAACCTCAGAGTAGTTAAAGAACCTCAAAGATTGGATACCAATCTGATATTCTGATTCAAGGAGGCAGTACACTATAACATTAGCAGAAATTGCAGAGGGACATTGGAAAGACCTACAATTCCATGAATTTTCAATCATTCAGAAATCATAGAAGTGAAAAAAAAAACACACTCCATCGACATGAATGATAATGCTCCTTTCTTTTCCTTTTCAAATGTCTAAATAACTCATGCAGTATAGGAGATCTGCTCAACTTCTCATGAGCTTCAAGATGCATAAAATTTTGATAGCAAAGAGGAACTGAATTTAACATTTCTATAAACGACTACTAGCACGGTTTAGAATAGTGTAGGAAAAATCGGGCGGGTCAAATTCTAACCACCTGGTTAGAACCAGCTAGATTGGAACTGGCCACTCGCCGGTTCCGGTTTCAGCCGGTTTTGGGCCCTGTATTTTAAAAAATTCAAAAACAATTATATAAAATCCCACAAAATAAGGTACTTTGTTTGTAATGAATTTTTTTAATGTTTTTCATGATTTTGGCAAAGAATGGAAATTGTTTTGGCTATTAATACTTTTTTTTTCCATCTTTTTTAGAAAATTTTAAAAATACACCTAGGCCCAAATTGACTCTTTAAAATCCATTTTTTTCATTAATTTTCAACTTCATTTGGATATTTTTTTTTAATCATGCTTTAAATATACTTTTCATATTTTATTCGATTTTTTTGTATTTTTTTTAATTTTTTTAACACTTTTGTGACCGCCCGGGACTTGCCCGGTTAGGTCGGAAGCGGTGCTTCCGGCCCCATATCCGGTTAACCGTTCCGGTTCGATTTACCCTACACTGGTTTAGAATAAATTGCTTGCTAATATGTGGTCCCATGATTGGGAAAAACATAAAAGACAATATTGAGAGATCCCGATATCCCTTGATAAGAAATCTAATCTCATACAGAATGTCATAGGGGGAATTTCAATATTCATCACAAATCTGTTCCACCAAGAGCTTTCTGGAGTTTAATATTTCAATACAGCTGCCACAGTTTCGGAAAACATGTTCTTTATACGAAAAACGAATTGTAATTGACATATCATAAAGTGTTTCAGCCATTTTGAATAAAAGCAGCCTCTAAAGTCCTAGTGTACCTTCTGATACTCAAGGATGTCTCCTGATGCCTGCTGAACATCCACCATGAAAAATGCAGGGGCCACTTCAAAAACCTATCAAAATCCAAATACTAAATTGAATCAATATTAGCAAATAAAAAAAAATGAACAACTTATTCATAACCAATACAATATCAAAGGGAACTGAAATGATTGAACAATGGAAAATGGTTAGCAAGAACCCTAACCTCCAGAATGACGGAGAAATGTGCTGCCTTGTTTGCAGAAAGACCTTCCACCCTCATCTGCAGACAATGTACCATAACTCGATTACTAAAACTAAAAACTCAATCAATGTGTGGCAATATTGATCAGGTTAGTGCATAAAACTAAGGTATTTGAATTATCATCTAAAGGTATTCATGTAAAGCAATATGACTCAGTACCTCCCTACAGAAGATCTATTTCGGTAGCTAAATATCACTCAGTCACTTTTCATTGGTTGTCATATGTGACATATGGTGGGCTTTGCAAAGACAAATTGCTGGAAAACTCAAGAATCTGACTTCGAATAGAAACAATCAAAGGAAAGTGGCTCAAGAATACCTTGAAATTACGTATATGAGTTTTGAAACCCATAGATTGCGCAACAACTTCCATACTTGATAGAACAACCTTTGCTGGTTTCTGTGAAACAAATCGGCCTTGACGCTTCACATATTCCTAAAAGGACAAAAAAGACATCATTAAAAGTGAAAAAAGGAAACCTGCGTCAAAAATATTAATAAAAAATGATGTAAAAAGGAAAACCGTATCATCAATAAATTCTAGTGTCAAAAGAATACCTGTCTCCTATCAAACAATGCAGCAAGATTCAGGCCTTCTGAGAGAATAATCATGTCAAACGCATTCAGAATAAGAGGGCCCATATTGTGCCCTGAATGTTCACTTACATACTGATCCTGAAGACACCAGTGCTACTAGTTATAATTAATTAACCTTTAAGTACTGAAAATGAAAGTTTAAGTTCAATTAGATCATTGTATTGAGTGCAATAAACAACCAGGAAAAAATCATCGGGTGCAATAACGGTCAACAACTTGCAAAATTTACCAAAATCATCTTCTCAAGTTAAGAATCAGCATTCATAAATTTGGAAAATCAACACTTTCACATGGCTCGTTAACGTCCAAAAAGAACTAAACTGTAACTGAACAATTTTTTTTGAAAATTAGTTGCAACTGGGTTCGGAAAGCATGCTAAAATTCTCCCAACCTCAGCATCATCAAAAGCAGCATACACATCATCCAAATTAACATCCTCATCTTCAACATGCCTGACAGCCACATAACCCTTCTTGAACCAATCATCATTCCTGATTTCTTCAATTCGCACTCGCTGCAAGAGATTGTCATTTAACTTTGCATAAGATAGAAAAATTATTGAAAGCAAAGAAAAAAAGGAACACAATACAAAAGGAAAATTCTCCGATTCATTTAGTAGCACATGAGAAGGATATTTCATTTTCGTGAAATTTAAATAAATCGGAGAATTTTTTAAGTCTAAGACCTTTCACAACAAAAGATCAAATTATATAAGGCATAACACAAAAATGCGACAATCCATTTGTAAGATGTTGGCTAGCTGATTTCTAATGCAAATGAAATAGAGGGTTGATCACTTGAGCATGAACTATTTGGTGATAAAATAGCAACCTATTTCAACTAGGTATGTTCCAACAATGAACACAGTGTTGGCTAATAGATAAATGGTGGCACTTTTGTGTTTATATAATGCAAACCACCTTCTTTTGCAGGAAGTAGATGACCAAATGAGGATCATACCCTGTATAGAGCAAAAGTTCATCATCAAAAATAGCAGATCTTGTTGACTTCTGCAGCCAACAGATTCCATATGCTACATGTTCTGCTTAATCACTCTAGTAAGACAGGTCTCTGATGCTACATCCAACTCAACGAATTTAAATTTAATTTAAGGGAGAAGTGAAAACCCAGAGAAATAATATGTTGTCTGCAAATTTTCCAGAGTCTCCACTAGTGAGTAAACATAGGTCTTCCCCCATACAGATGAATGAATGAGTTTTTTACTGACTTCCCTTAGTGTAGTTCAAAAACTTTTCAGCTACTGCAAAGTTCATGGATAAAAGCTTCTGGATTTTATAACAGGTTTGCTTTACAAAAAATGCAGTACATGGTCTGCTTAATGCTAGAGGTTAACCCACCCGATGAATAGACAAATCAAGAGCTCAAGGTTATGAACCACTTTTTTTATTTGTTCGTGAGTTAATTTTCTTGAGAAATTCTAACTGTATTATATTATAATAATGTGCTACAAAATTGGTGGCATTCACAAGAATTGGACCTCTCTTGTGAATTGGATGCCTCTCTTAATGCATTACAGCATTGTCTTTATGATTCAAGAGGGAAAGGGAGAAGGGAGGGGGGGTAGAGGAAGAAGAGGAGATGGGAGGGACAACCTTGGACCGAGGTCTCACTTACAGTGCTTTATAGGCCAGGGATATGGCCTCTACGTTCACCCTGTCATGTTCATTTTTATGGATTGGGCTGAGAGATGGCCAAAGTTGTGCAATCAGCACCCTCCTTTGCAAGAATGACTGTTAGGACATTGCCTCCTCTCCATTTCTCAAGAAAAATTACACAGGGAACTGCACAGTTTATGAATCTCTTCAAAGACTTGTTCCAAAACCCAGGAGAATGGAAATGCCTTTCTTTTCCAGTTGATGACATTCATGGACTCACCTTCCACCACTACAGAGGAGCCCCATGCTTGTAGGAATAACTTAATCTTCATTGCAAAGGCCTGCGCTTCAGACACCTTAGAAGTAGTATTGCACATGGTCCCTGAGAATGAAAAGAGAATAGCCACTGAATTACTCTTGAATATTCCTCCAGTGCCTGCCCTTCCAGGATTACTGTAGGAACTTCCATCAATATTCAATTTGACGGTACTTCGTTCAAGTGGAATACCATATGGATCTCAAGATTCTCATGGGTATAGACCTTAAGGAAGAGTGCCAATTTGTTAAGAAGACCAAAGGCCCATCAAATTACAGTGGAACATGAGTTTGACCATGATCCGTTGTATTTTGTGTTTATTCTCCTTCGTAATTTCTTCTGTTATGCTCCATCCAAATGGTCCAAACCAGGCCATCATAGCAGCTTTCCAAAGAAGTCGTCTGGAAGTTGGAAAGAGGACTTGAAACTACACCGTGAAAAGCTGTTGGATTCAGGGAAAACCCACACAGCATAAAGGACATTTACCAGTGAGGCCCAAAGATGGCAAGTAAAGTCACAATGAATGAAGAGGTGGTTGGCTATTTCTTCACCTTTTACATAGAAGACCCGCTTGCCCTGTAAATGATCCACAGTATGGGTTCTGTAAGGTATTCACTAGCCCAGCGAAACCTGTTTTTGTGGAGGGTTGCTCTCTCTCTCTCTCGCTCTCTCTTTCCTTTTTTTTTGGGGGGGGGGGGGAGGGGGGCGTATATGTGCCCGAAAGTGCTTTGTTGGCCCTCACCTAGGTGGAGATATTTGTAGAAGCCACTGCAATTCTGCAAAGCAACCTGATTTGGCTGGCTCGCATACCATTTTATCTCTATCTTGTCTAGGAATAAGGTGGGAGTTAAGGAGGGCCAGGAGAGTTTTCAACTCTTGCACTTCTTCATCACATAGGTCCCACCAAAATCTCAATATTGTTCATGAATTAATTGATATTGATTTCTTAGTGAGATAATATGATTGACTTTTTTTGGATGTTTACTGATGACTAATTTTTTAATTCATGAACTAACGACTTTGTTTCTGGTAAGCCAAAATGTGTGATTCATTAATGCTATAATCCCATTGACATGATATGCAACAGCTGCTCTGAAGTATAATTTGTAGCCCAAACAAAGAAAAAAAAACAGATTTTGGATAGGCAGGATTGGATTCTGGTTAGAAATCACCTTCGTAAGTCCTTAGCATGCATTTTGATACATTAGTAGACATTAGTTTGCCTTCACGCGTTCCACATAAATCAATAGATTCCTTTACCAATGATTACTAGATAAAGGGAAATGTACAAGTGCGAGTATTTCATCATCAAAAGTATGTCTAAGCCCAATGTTAAGGGAACCAGTGTTGCTTTCCGCAAAATAATTGATATAAAAGCATGACATTACAGGAGATCTGGATGCAATCTATTGGATGAACGGAAGCCGAGCATATGCTTTCAAATGATGGACATGTACAAAAAGCATACGTTTGCAAACATTGAGGATAAATTAATCCTCTTATGAGATGCGTTCAACACAAAGAAAACACATTCTTATTCCAGAAGCAACCATTAATTGGATGGGTGCAACTGTCTGTCATGTGGAACAGATTCCAGAAGAAGGGCAAGTCACATGCTTCATTTAATTTTTTTAAGTCTAATGAGAAGCTGAAAATTCAAAAAAAAAAAAAAAAGTCTAATGAGAAGCTGTGCATGTGTTAAGTGACCGTGATTTAGGGATTACAATAAACGCGAGGTTTGTAACTCCAGAAAAAACTTTTATTTGGTGTAAGAAGTCCAGAAAAACCTTCCCAGCAATTAAACTTGAACTACATGATAAGGAGAGACCATGCATAAGAACTACATAATCCTTATTGTAGCAAATCCATATAGAGCCGAGTAATCACCTACCCAAATAAGCAGATATAATAATGATTTCTTTATCATGAAACAGAAATATATGATTTTCTTAATAAAAATCAAAGAAAGAAGAAAAAATATAATGTCATCAGAATATAAGAAAACATCGAAGCTAGTGTACTTCATGGATATATATACTCACAGTATTGGGATTTGGATCCAGAATTTTATGGATCAACAACTTTGCTCCTACAGGAAACCAAGATGGGCAGGAAAAATCTGCTCTCTCAATCTACACTGACAATAATAACTTAGATTTCCTTCACAAGGGAACATGTAAACCTCAAACGAAGGAAATATAAAAAACCTTTAATAAAATATCATAAAGATTAAATTATCTTAAACAAAGTTCTACAGATGACACTCATATTAGACAATGCGATTATCCAAATGGCATGTCAAATACTGAATGTTTATAATTGGCATTGTGCAAAAGAAAGAGATTTGACACTCTGCCAAAGAAAAGGCATATTTGGTATATGACAATCTTCCAAACAAAAGCATAATAACAGAATACCTTGCCATATAGTGTTGTGAGATCAACCTCATCAAATGGAAGATACCCAGCCAATAAGACATAAAGAATGACACCACATGACCACACATCTGCAACAGCACCATCATAACCCTTATGGGCGAGTACCTGTGCGGAAAATGTATAGCTTGAGTATGGGATGCAGTGTAAAAGTAAATAAAAATGTGGCACAAGTTAATGTTTACCAGGTGAGTTATTCTAAAAATTCTTGACAAAACACAAAAGGTCCTTTGAAAAATACAGCCCAAAAATAGCTAGATGCTTTATTTCAAAATTTACTAAGTAAACATAAACAACATTTAAAACATAGTGTCTCCAATATCATCAGCACATAATACGCAGGGTAGTGTCAAGTCTTTCAAATGTAAAGCCAAAATTGAGAGCATCTAGTACACCAATAGGCATTCCTCTGAGGACAAATTAGAAGTGTGCACAGAATTCAAGATTTAAATTCAATCTCTAAAACCTGCTACTATTTCGCATACCAATGAAGCTGCGCATATCAATGAAGTTGAAGGGCAAGTTCTATAGGACAGCTGTGAGACCAGCTTTGCATATGGGGCGGAATATTGGGTGGACAAAAAACAAGATCCTTATAGAATGAGTGCAGAGATGAGGATGTTGAGATGGATGAGTGGCAAGACAAGAAGAAATTGAATTCGAAGCGACTCCATTCGAGAAAATTTAGGTATGGCACCAATGGGCGATAAGATTAGAAAGAGTAGACTTAGGTGGGCTGGCCATGTGTAGCGCAGACCTAGTACATCACCTATTAGGAGATGCGAGTTAGTTCAAGTAGAAAGCTGGAAAAGGGCAATGGATAGGCCCAAAAGGATGTGAATGGAAATAGTCCGAAAAGATATGGGGACTTATGGCCTCATTGAGGTATGGCCTTAATAGAGCAGAATAGCAGACTGGGATTCGTGTAGTCAACCCCAATTAATTGGGAAAAGGCTATGATGATGATGATGATGATGAATGGATGGTTAAAAAAGATAGTTCTACTTGTATGTAGGTCACTAAGATCCTTTCCACATTAGTCTTGTACGTTATCTTGTGCATTTCAAGGGTTCTTCAGTCAATGCTCTTTTCTGTACTCAGGAACCATGAAGTGCCTCTTCTAAGGGTGGCTCAATTCATATTTTTCTTCTGGTTCATTTTGATGGGATTCAAGATGGATTTCCATATAAACCGTGTGATCTCTCTAGAAATGCATCCAAATAAGTCAATTCCTAACCTTTGTCTAGATGGTTTTCCTTTCGATTACCAGTTCCTATTTTTCAGTGTCCAAAAACTCACGCAAATAAACTCAGACTCGCAAGTTATTAGGGCTTGGCAGACTGCTGACCCCAGAGTAGGGTACCTAAGTACCCTGTATAGTATCTAAATGAATACTATACAAACTCCCCCAAGCACTGTGAAACTCGGGCTGACTTGCCCAAAGTTGATAGGACTCTGGTGAGTTAGTGCGGTACTTGGCCAAGGACTATACAAGTCACGGAGAGGGGCAGAAATACCCCACCCCCACCCCCGTTTTTTTTCCCAAATGGATCTGTTTGAGCCCAAATTAACTTCTTAAATTTTTCCTTGATCTATCTATTGGAAGCCTTAGAATCAAGGAAAACGACATAATTTGACAGATTTTTTAGATGGAAAAATTTGGCCAAGTGTTTGCCCAATTTTGAAAAATGATGATTTATTCTCAATCAATGTTCAATCTTTGACAATTGCAATTCCTAAGCCTATTTTTGTCTCCTTAGTTCAAGCATACACTTTATTTTCAACCAAAAACAAAAAATAAAAAAAAAAGATTTGAGATATTTGGTATTTAGATTTGATATCCATCCAAATTTTCTCAAAAGCTCAATCTCCTAGATCCAAACTCAACCTAAAATTGTTTTGGGGATTTTGATCGGAGTCGTTTGACAAAGATTTGACAATGATTCGAGGAATCGATTTGATGGCTTCAAAATTTTGGTTATGTTTCAATTTTTAAATTTAAATTAGTAAATTTGGTTTTACTTTTTTACTAAATCAATTATGTATATTTTTTAAAAAAAAACGTTAACTTTGGAATTAATATAAATAGTTGGAGTACGGTTTTGGGTTAATCTGAGAGTACCCTCTAGACAGGACTCTCGGTAAAAAATAGGTCAACAGACCCTGTACAAAAAATGGGCTTATAAGGTTGCCCCCATACAATAGGTTTACATTCTTCTAAGTATATCCTTTGTGGTCCAGAGCAAAAAAGGAGATGGGCCGGGTTTGATCTTCTTCATGGGCCCTAGCCCCATCCTTCTCCAGGAGATCGGCAAACTCGTTTGACGTCCTTGAGGTATGCATCCATAAGATGGACATATCCCTGTGGATGTATGCAATCTCATAAAAAATCGAAGCAAGATACCATGGAGGTGTAGATCTCCCGGCTGCCCATGTTATGATGTTATACGCATCACCCTCCACTATTAGGTTTTGCCCCCAAGATTGATCGAAACTTTTTGGGCCCCTCAGAAGGGCCATTGATTCGGCATACTGGTAATCTTGTATGCCAAGATATTTGGAGTAGGTAAAAAGGATATTGCGTTGGTGATCTCTAAAGACACCACCAGCTCCTGCATGGCCGGGGTTCCCCAAAGAACACCCATCGAAGTTAAGTTTAATGGCTCAGGGGGTGGCTTCCAGTTGCTTGATCTTTGTGCCTTCCGTGGTCGGTGGAATAGTATATTATCCCATAGACTTAGGAAAGAATTCGCAGAGATACCCTTGAAGAGGTGTTGGTTAGAAGCCCAGAAGGTTACTAAGGATGTAACCTTATGAAAGAGTGTTGGGACTTGGCTAACCTGTCCTTGGAAAATTCTGGCATTTCTTTATGTCCAGATCACCCAAATGGTTGCTGCCACTGCAGCCTTCCACAGAGTTCTTCCAGCCTTCAGCCATTGAAATGCATAAACCGAAGCTATTAGGTCCTTGACCGTCATTGGTGTTACCCAGTGGACACCGAACAGTTGTAGCAATAGACTCCAGAGGTCGTGGGCAAGATTATAATGGATGAATAGGTGGAGATTAGATTCCTCCTCACTCAAACACATGATGCATCTGTTGGGGATGGGATTCCCTTTCTTTTGGAGGTGATCGACAATAAGTGCCTTTTGAGAACCCGCTATCCAGTTGAAGGTCTACACTTTAGGGGGTGCTATAGTATGCCAAACCTTAGAAAGAGCCAAAGGAGGGTTTAGGGGGAAGTTGGGAGGTTGGATGAGTTTCTTGTAAAAAGAGGCTACTGAGCAGACCCCTGTAGGGGCAAGAGACCATACCAGCTGGTCCCTCGCTTGTGTAGGGATGAAAGAAAGGTGCAAAGTTGTCGACAGGGAGAGAAAGTGGTATGTTTCCTCCTCGGAGAAGTTTCTTCTGAATGAGGGGTTCCACACTCTTCGACCTCCCTCCGGCACCATTTCCTTCTCTATAGTAGAATCTTTGTTTGCCGCGATGGCGTAAAAGGATGGAAAGAGGTCCCTTAGTAGTGTGTCCAAGCCAGAGATCTGACCAGAAGCACACTCTTGTTCCTTCCCTTGGATGAAGCCTGATGAATTTTTTGAAACAATGCGAGGAAGAAGGTAAACGACTTCCATGCTCCTGATGCATTGCTCCAAGGTCTCCTCTCTAGCACCCAAGTGCGTTCAGGAATCTTGTATTTAATGCGTAGTACTTGAGCCCAGAGGGAATTTGTCTGAGTGGCCAAGTGCCACCACCATTCCCTAAAAGGGCCAAGTTGTGTTTTCTTAGGAGCCTGATCCCCAGCCCCCCCAAATGTTTAGGTAAGCAGACCTTATCCCACGAGATTAAATGATATTTTGTTTTCTCTGCCTGTCCTGACCAGAGAAAGTTCCTCATAAGTTGGTCAAAGCGATTTGCTACTGAAGTTGGTATTTGGAAAAGAGATATAAGGTACATAGGGGCATTGGCCAAGGTGCTTTGATCAGAGTGATTTTGCCTGCTTGAGAAAGGTATCTCCCTTTCCACCTAACCAAACGCCTATCAACCTTGTCTATCACGTGAGACCAATGCCTCTTTTTCGGTATTCCCAGCCCCAAAGGTAGACTTTGCAATCCCAATTTGGGATCAGCTCTCTGATTTGGGAACTACACCCATCATTTTTCATTTTTCCATATCGACCTTGAAGCCTGTGGCCACTTGGAAACATTTCAGAGAGAGCCTCAAGTTATCAATTTCTTGAGGCGATGCATCTAGGAATACCAAAGTGTCGTCTGCGTATTGCAAGTGCGACACTATAAGGCCACAGTGAGAAGTTTTAAAACCTGTGAGGAGACCTGGTATACTCGGGATAAGGATCGGCTAAAGACTTCTGCTGGGATTGCAAAAAGGAAAAGGGAGAGAGGATCCTCTTGGTGTAATCCCCTCGAGGAAGGGAAGAATCCTTTTGGGGTTCCATTTATGAGTATCGAGAAATGCGGATGAGAGTAACAACCTCTCATCCAGTTTCTCTAGCGACCACGGAATCCAATTCTTGCCATTGTCTCATCTAGTATGGACCAATCAACATCGTGATACGCTTTCTCCCAGTCGATCTTAAAGATGAGACCAGGCTTTTTAACCAAATGCCTTGAGTGGATACACTCGTGGACAACTAGAGCTCCGTCCACGATTTGCCTATCTTTAATGAAGGCTGACTGTGAAGACGAGATAATAGAGGGAAGGACCTATTGTAATCTTGAGGCCAGCACCTTGGCCAGGATTTTATAGGAGGAGTTGAGCAAACTGATTGGGCGAAAGTCCTTTAGCTCCTCTGCCCCTTCAACCTTGCGGACCAAGGCAATAAAAGTAGCGTTAATGGCTTTATGAAGTATTCCCCGATGGAAAAATTATGTGAAGAAACTCATGAAGTCTGGGCGAAAGGTTTCCCAAAAGATTTTGAAGGGGGCAATGGGGAACCCATCTGGGCCAGGAGCTTTATCTTTGGCTAGGTCATCTTAGGCTTTCAAGATTTCCTCTTTGAGGAAAGGACGCTCCAGCAATAGAGCCTGGTCTTCAGACAAGGTATGGAAGTCAAGGTCGGCTATATAGGTTTGGGACCCTGCGGAGTAGCATAAAGGGTATGGAAAAAATTTAAAATAGCAGATTCGATTTCTTCAGGCTATACTAGATAGCTACTATTCGACTTGATAGTCGAAATGGTATTGTCTCTCCTATGACAACTTGCTATCCGGTGGACGAAGCGAGTTCTATGGTCCCCTGTTTTAAGCCAATTGACTCTAGATCTCTGGAACCAGTAAAGCTCTTCTTTTTTTAGGGTAGAGATATATTCAAGTTTGGTTTGGGTTCTCAGATAAGATTCAGTGGCTGTCAAAGTTCTGGACTCCTCAAGAGAGTCCAAGTCTTGGATGGAATTTAAAAGAGAGGACTTAACTTGTGAGTAATTCCCAAGGATGGAAAAACTCCAAGTCTTTAGGGAGGCTTTGAGGAGTTGAATCTTAATATGGAGTTCATAGCTTGCACTTCCCGAAAGCTGGCTAGAAAAGAGTTCCACCAGATGGAAATCAAGTTAGGTAGGGATTTTTCTTCAAGCCAAGCCAATTCGAATCTAAAAGGTTTCGGACCTCTACTAATAGCTTGGGTGCTAAGAAGAACGGGGCAGTGGTCAGAAGTGGGTTTAGGCAGGGCCATGGCATGGGATCCCGAAAAGAGTTCCTCCCAATTCAGAGCTAGGAGAAACTTATCAAGTTTAGAGAGAGTAGGTTAGGGGGAGTGATTGGACCAGGTAAAGCAGTTTCCTTGTAGTGGGATGTCTAGGAGATCATTTCTAAAGACGAAATCCGAGAAATCCGTCATACCGTGAGAGATGTTAGAGCTGGAGTTTCTCTCATGAGACCATCGAGTAATATTGAAATCTCCACCCAAGCACCAAATTGGGTAGGGTAGGGAAGCCACGAAGTCCAGTTCTGTCCAGAGGCGAGAACGAAGCGAAGCAGAGCAGGGGCCATAAATGGCCGAGAATTTCCACTATAAGCCATCAGAGATAGAGACAGGAGAACAGTAACATAAAATTCCCCTAGATAGGAGGATAGGAGGAGGTGGTCTGTGGGGTCCCAGATCAACCATATACCCCCTGAAGCCCTATCCGTAGGTAGGACAACAACCCACTGGCATGGCCTCCTACCCCAGACCTGGCGGATGAGGTGGAGAGAGGGTTCAGTAGCTTAGTTTCAGTGAGAGCAAGAATAGTGGGACGGTGTTTCAAGGCCAAGTCCTTGACGACCTCCCTTTTGGAGAAGTGTCCCAAGCCTCTAATGTCCCAAGTGAGAAGCTTCATGGTGTTGGAGAAGGAGTTGAGATTGAGGCTAATCTAACAGACCACCTCAGAAGGGGGGAGGAGATAGTGGCACGAAGACCTTCTGAAGAGAGGCCTTCGTATGAGATTGTCGAAAAGCGATTAAGAAACTCCCTTTGTCCTTTAAAACTCACCTTCAATCGACTCTGAGCATCTGCGAGAAAGAACTAGAGGGCAAGTCCTTCAGGGCCCTCATCTTAAAAGCCCATAATCCAAAATAATTCGTTCATTCTCTCTAAGTCTCGATCATTCCCATCCCCGTCGTCGTTGTCCCTCGCCAAGGGGGGAGAGATGGGCGTGCCAAGCTCCTCGAGCGAACCCGAGACCTGCTCAGGAGGAAAAAGAGGTGGAGAAAGGGTAGGGTAGAGGTCAAGAGGTAGGGTTGGAATAGGTTCAAAGGAAGAGGAAGGGTGGAGGATAGAGGGATCCACAGAGCAAGGGGGAACAGAGGGAGGATCAGAAGAAGGTGAGGGGAGGGGTGAGGGGGCAAAAGGCGAGGTAGGGGAGGGGAAGCCCGGCGAGGCAAGTATGAGTGGCTCAGCAGAGGAGAAGGGAGGCGAGTTTGGCATGCCCTGGTCCCAAGAGGAAGAATAGGGGGCGAGAAATGGTCGAGAACGGCAAGATATAGGAGAGGAAAGGGGTTAAAAGGGTAGAGAGAGGCATGGTGGGTGAAAGAGGGGGAGTAAGTAAAAAAGTGGCGGGACAGGTTGTGGAAGGCATAGTTGAAGTGGAAGGTGTGTATCCTACAAATGCGGACCAGATGGGGTGAAGAGGAAAAATGTGGGGCAAGAAGGGAGGAGATGTAGTCTAGATCTGGGGGGGAAGGGTCCATGGAGTGCACAGCCACGAAGCCGTAGGGGAGAGGAGGACGGTCCATCGATGGTGTAAGAGGAGAAGAATGGGGAGGCTTGGAGAGGAGGCTCAGAAGGGTGAGAGAGGAGAGGGTCGCCGGGGCCAATAGAGAGGGGGGCTCAAAGGGTAGGTGGCGAAAAAGCGAAGGCAAAGGAGGTGCCATAAGAGGGGGAAAGAAAGGGGCTTCCGCCGAAGGTGAAGGGGCAACATTAGGAGGAGGGGGAAAGAGAGGTAGGTCAGGATCTCGAGGTAGGGTAGTAGGCGAAGTGGCAGTAGCAGGGGGAGGAGAGAGAGGAGGCGTTTCGAAGGACGATTGAGAGGTGGTAGGTGAGGTCGACAACAGAAGAGAGATCAAAGGAGGTGATGGGTCGGCACCGGAGGAGTGCCCAGACGGCGGAGGCAATAAAGGCGAGAGCAACAGGTGGTCTGGAGAGGACCGCGCATCGGGGGATGTGGCAACCGAAGAGAAGAGAGGGTCGAAAGGAGTTAATGCGTGGCCTGGAGTGTGCTGCGTAACAAGGGACGTGGCAGCCGAAGAGAAGAAAGGGTCGAAGAGAATAAATGTTGGGGCCATTGGAATCGAGTGCACCGACGTAAAGCACGCTGGGTCCCTAGGGGGTTACCTGGCAACACGGCATGCAGGCTAAGCACATATTCGAGAAGGGGTACCGGGTCAACACAGGGGGGTTGACACTCGATCAGAGAATGAAGCGCCAACTTCGGTCCTAGCGCTCGTTAGGATATCAGTCCTTGCATGCACCGACTTTGGTCTTAGGGAGGGGAGCAGGATCTTCTGAACCTCCATCCTCGTATTCGTCAAGAAAGGGACACCTGTACCTTGCTGGGCCGATTTGGTGAGTTCAGTTCCGTACCCTAGCCATTTTGGAGGTTGACGGGTCTAGACAACTGTGTCGCAGTTTGCGTGACACAGTTACCCTGCTGGGCCGATTTGGTGAGTTCAGTTCAATTTTATATTTTTTCCCCATTTTTCTCGATTTTTCTATTTTTTTTTCAAGCCAATAATATCAATTGTATTTCAATTCCATGTTTTATACATTTTTTATTTTAAAGTTTTTTTGTATTTTACATATTTTTCAGAATTTTTCTATTTTTTACAATTTTTACAGCTTTTTCATTTTTTGGTCATATTTTTATGGCTCAGACGTGGTGACTAGGGTGAGTCCAAGTCCACTCACACAAGTAACTCGGCTCAGGTAGGTGCCAAGTACCTTGCCTGAGCTATATTTTTTTAGAACACTGCCATTCTCATAAGTTCTAACTAGGTTTAGACATTTCTAAGCTAATATAGGTTTCATCATCTTTGTTCAAGCTAGTATTTTCTAAGGTATATAGATTGTGGTATTGTATTGCCGACTATTCAGCGAAAGAAAATGCAAAATATATATTAGGAATTGTAACAATAATAAAAAGCGTGATTAACACATCATATTTCGCGCTAAATTTAGAAAACAAGTATAAGGCCATACTCAATGAGCAATTATAATTGAGTACCTCTGGAGCAACATAGTTCGGTGTTCCACATGTTGTGTGAAGAAGGTCAGTTCCCTGCCACAATCATATACAATCCCTAATTATTGTTTGTTTCTATGTTAGAAAAAAACAAAAAAAGAAGAGAGAGAGAGAGAGAGAGAGAGAAAGCATAAACATATCATACTTGTGGAGGCAATGCACTGAGGCCAAAATCTGAGATTTTCAGATTACCCTGTGAATCAAGCAGAAGATTTTCTGGCTGTACAAATGAGCAACGTAATCAATTAGAAGTTCGTATCACATTAGTTGGCAAAAACTATTTGATTACCAGTCATAGAACACCTTCAAATCTCTGTGGTACACTCCCTTACTGTGGCAAAAATCCACCCCATCAATGAGCTGCTGAAAGTATTTTCTTGAGTCATTTTCACTAAGCCTTCCCCGATGAACCTGCTAACATAATATGCATGCACATTTTTATTCATTCATGAAAGAGATTACATAGAGCTGAAAAATTGCACCACATCTACATGATATTTCTACAATCACTCATAGAGAAGTATGGAGAACATAAACTAGAATATATATGTAATGAAGATGAAAATGTCAGTGAAATTCTTTCCTCTGGCCAATGCAGAATCATCAATATGGTAACAACATAAGCATCCTGTATACATGCATATACCTTTAGCCTTCCCCAATGAACCTGCTAACATAATGTGCATGCACATTTTTATTCATTCATGAAAGAGATTACATAGAGCTGAAAAATTGCACCACATCTACAAGCTATTTCTACAAATCACCATAGAGAAGCATGGAGAACATAAACTATAATATATATGTAATGAAGATGAAAATGTCAGTGAAATTCTTTCCTCTGGCCAATGCAGAATCACCAATATGGTAACAACATAAGTTCCCTGTATACATGCATATACCTTTAGACATGAAGGAGTATTTCAGTTGTTCCTTTATATTCAATTCATAAACAGCATGGAGAAGGGGTATTTTGTGTTATAAAACCCTTATGCACTTGAAATTGGGTATGCAAGACAGATGAACAGAGAAAACAGGGAAGATCTTCCTTAGCTGGTGTTGTGGGAGGGGGTGTAAATCACCCCTCAAACTACTGAATTGGGACCTGAGGGCATGAGCCTGTTGGCTAAAAACTGATGGGATGATCCAGTCATAACCCCAGTGAAATGCCTAAACCAACTGATAAGCTGATATATGGAAACATGATCGGCCCTGTACATAGCATTGTTGGTTAAAATGACAATACGTATAGAATAACAGTATGGTATGTTCAATTCCCCCCTCCCCCTTCATAGAGGGGGGCTGCAGTGGGTAGGAGTGGTGTTGTTGGTGTTGCATCCTTCCCATTTTATAAGCTTTTATGATAAAGGGTTCCAACCCTTCTAAAATCAGTCTGTATGCTAGCTTATGACTCAAATTTTTTTCTTGATCTGCTTCTGATGCATCTCTGTATCTCTGCTTTCCCACATCCCTCCCAGAAAAGAAAATTTTACACTAACTTTTGGTAAAACATATTATTGTAAGCACTCATAATTTCACAAGCATGAGTATAAGGAAATAAGCATGAGTATAGGGAAGTACTCTTAGCATATTTATCAACAATATTTCAGATCTCTCAGCAACCAGAGAGCAAACAAGAGAGATTGTTTTAATAAAGGCAATTACTGGAATCAACAAAATCTGAGCACATTAGAAGGGAAATAACAGAAGAATAAGCATGAGTATAGGGCAGTACTCTTAGCATATATATCAACGATATTTCAGATCTCTCAGCAACCAGAGAACAAACAAGAGAGATTGTTTTAATAAAAAATAGACAATTACTGGAATCAACAAAATCTGAGCACGTTAGAAGGGAAATAACAGAGGAATCTTACTATTTTATCAAATAATTCACCACCTGTGATGAATTCCAGAATTATGTATATCTTTGTACGACTAGCCAAAACCTATAGTTCACAATGAATCAAGTTAATATAAATTAGTATATACATGTGCTTCACTTAGAAGATCAAACACAAAATGACAGTAATAATAAAGTACAGTCACTAGAAAAAAAATGTGAAAAAAGGAAACATGACGAATACATGCCTCGTGCAGGCGAACAACATAAGGATGTCGAACAAGCTTCATAATGGATATTTCCCTCTTAATCTGCAGATAGGAAGTCAATAAAAACAACTTCAGAATAAATACTTGACATGTCACATTATTATTTTCAATAAGAATACTGGAAAGCACATTGAAGTGAACTGCCTCAAGTATCAATGCACTCGTTGGAATGCCCTTAATATAGATTTTATCAATCTGGCAAAGAAAACAAAAAGCCTATTTTGTTCAGAGCTCATATAGTAAAGCAAATGTATCACACAATATTCTGCTTTTCCAATTATATCCTGAAATTTTTATTCTGTTGACTTAAGAAATCTACTTGAGAAACAATTATAGATGCATATATCTAAGAGTTTATCTAACATGAATAATATTCACTTCAAACTCAATTCTTCTTTATCATGTTCAAGCAAGACAGGAAAACACGTGAACCTTTGATAACCTTTGACAAGACAATGAATGCACAACGCATTAGTTTAAGATTTTCAGAGGACCTTCGAGCCACTGATGAAGTTAGAACCAAGGTGTACATGACAATACAAGCTATTCAACTGCTAACCAAGGGATTTTGTTACATGGCTAATATAATCAGATGCTCAAACTAGAGTCTCAAATCCCAAGGAGATTGGTTAAATTCTTATCAGAAATTGAAGACCTTTTAATCATCATTTTATAGTTTTTTTTTTTTACGTTGGAAGGGATGCAAACCGTTTGGTGGCAATGGAAATTGTTCGGGGTCACAGGATTTTCTACCACCTTAAGGTTTCCCTAACCCACCTTTTATGTTTTGTGTATTTAATAAATATTTTTATCATTACCAGTCAAATACAAAAAGAGATAGCCATAAAAAATAATGAGACTCAAGCACCATCAACCCCCAAGGCCACTATGATCTTTCCAGGTATTATGATACCATACCTGTTCATGCGTTTATTTTACAACCAGGCAACAACTTTTCAGGTGTTTTAGTACAGCCATTCCTAATTTAGTTTGTTAGTAAAATATGTAGTTGCTTTATTAATGACTTAAGCAAAACTGATTAATGCATCATATAATGATTGGTTTCATCTACAGAGTTCACTTTTCTTTGGTAGAGAAGCAAAAAAATACATTGCATAGAGTTTGCATTCAACTTGTTGGAACTACTTTCAGATTAATGGACATAGCATACAAATTAAAAACATGGAGATCAAAGGCTAGTGGAGTCCCCTTAACTTCTCTTAGTATGATAGATCACTAAAGGACAAAAAGCAGTTAGAAAGCCTTTTTTTTTTTGAGGAATAGGTAAAAAAGCAGTTAGCAAGTTAACACTGTAATGACCCATAACAAACAAAGACTGGTTATAACTCGATAAGGTGAAGCTCCTCACAATCTGCAACTCCAATGTTGCCGAAGATTGGCAAAATGGTTCAGAATGCTTTTTATTTAATGTATTGCAAAATGTCGCTATTACAAAACTTAGTTACACTGTTTAAGTACAAAAACTTTACTGTTGATCAACATCACCTTGTGAGATAATTGCCGCCTTGAACAGCTTGAAAATAATAGGACCTTGTTGAATGCCTTCAAAATCATGCGATAATTATCTTGAAACGACTTAAAAGAGTGGGATATTTTTAATAAAAAGATGATGAGATCTTCATCTTTTGAGTTTATGAGGTGTATCCATGGCAATGCTCCAATTGGTTGCCTAGCATGCATGTTAAAACCATGCAGTTCACTGGCCTTTGTCTACATGTATAATTTCCTTTCTTAAATAACACCTTTGGTGTACCAGACTACCAGGAAAGTCCAGCTAAGTTCAAGGATAATAGACTCAGCCAATTTAATAAGATGTGGCCAGGAATCCAAGACCTGCTGATTCTGGGGGTATTAAAATGGAGACCAATGTCAGATTGAAGAATAACTCTGTTCATTTTAATGCAAAAAACACATAAGCCCATAAAAGAGCGTATCGAGAGTGCTCCACTGACCAAAACAACACCTTTGGTGTACCAGGAAAGCCCAGCTAAGTTCAAGGCTAATAGACTCAGCCAATTTAATAAAACTTGGCCAGGAATCCAAGACATTCCAATTCTGGGGGTTTAGGTTTACTACTACAACTTCTACCTATTACAACTTCCACTACCAGTCTATTACGATGAATAGTTGTTTTTTTACAACAAAGTGACATAGAACTGCAACTACTACCACCACTACTACTACTACTACTACTACACTACCAATCCTCCTAAGAAAACCAACACATGTAACGAATATGTTAAAATGACTATCACTATTACTAATACCAAAACTCTGGATGCTTGCAGTGCTTTTGTCGAATTTATTTATCACTATAAAACATATAAGTACATTGCCGCTTGGCAAACCTTAACTAAATTGTGTAAAGCTATTAAACTACTAAGAAAACCTATGATTGTAGTGTTTTTGATAGAATGTCTATGACTACAACTGTTGCTACTGATTCTACATCTATAATGGTAGCTTTATATTTGTTTCTCATACCACCTTTCAAAGATTTGAGGGATTCACCCAAATTGTCTACCACTATTATGCTACTAAGAATAACTAAAATTATTGTGTCTACAACTGTAACTGTTACTATTGATTCCATATCTCTAATGGTGGCCGGATATGTGTTGCAAACCTTTTAGAGAGTGGTTTCTCACACTATTTGTGAGTACCTAAATACGCCTATGTCATGGAGACTACTAGAATCTCCCTAAACTACAATTATCATGTCAAATTTTCAATACAAGAGCAATGCAGAAACAAAAAAGAGAAACTTTTTAGAGAGAGGGATATGAACCAATCCATCTTCAGTTCTATTTAGATTGAGAAGAGCCGCAAAAACCAGAGGAATCATTCTATAGAAGAAAAAGAAAAAGGAAAGAGGCACCTGGTCAGCCATCTTGTGCTTGAGGATGGAGGCCTTGTCGAGAACTTTCATGGCCACGCTCTCCCCAGTCTCTGTGTTCTGAGCAAATTTCACCTTCGCAAACGTCCCCTCTCCGATCGTCCTCCCCACCTCATACTTCCCAACTTTCCTAATCACCATCTCTCTCTCTCTCTCTCTCTCTCTCTCTCTCTCTTTTACTGATCTTCCTTTCGAACGACCATCTCTCTCTCTTACTGATCTTCCTTTTGAACCACCATCTCTTTCTACCCACCTTTCAGAACACCATGTTGAAACACCTCTCTCTCTCTCTCTCTAGGATGAAGTAGAAGGACATATGGCTTCTTGGCTGAACTTTAGGGCTGAGTGTTAGAGAGAGAAAATGAAAAAAAGGGCAGGTGATGGTGGCAGCCTCTGAAAAGCGGAAGCCAATTGGCAAATGGATTTGCAAAGTGGGATTGATTTTTTTTACTTGTCTTGTTAGAGAGAGAAGGTAGCTTTCTCACTCTTGGAAGCAGGGAAGCCGACAGAGAAACTTGCTGAGACCGATTGATGGAAGAGCAAGGATGGTAATAGACGGGCAGGGCTTCGGGTCATTGACGGCCCTGTTAACGGGCCGCTAATGGACTTAGGACCGCTCCGCTGTGAACAGCGATGCGTATCAGGCCGGTACGGGGCTTTAATGGGCAAGGACGGAAAATCCTAGAGGTTTTGCCCAGCGGGCATGACTAGCCACGCAGCCGAGAATTGCTTCGGGCTAATAACGTCAGTCAGCAGCCAATAGGGCCCGGCCGGGTCCATTTAGTCTTCTTTTCGTCTTTTTTTTTCTTTTTCTTTTCTTTTTTCTTTTTTTTGTAATCTTATTTTTCTTTTTCTTTTTTTTTTTTTTTCTTTATTTTTTGTAATCTTCACTCTTCAAGTTTCCAAGATAATGTATAAGAGACCATTTATCTTTGATACAAGACGGTCACAAATACTTACAACCATTTGATGTAAACTTTAATAGCTTTGATGTATCACAACGTTTGAAAAAATTTCTTTTGAAGATTGAGCTTGTCAATTGAATAATTGCAACCACCTAATGTCACATCCAATGGTCAAGATTATTGTGATCACATTGTATCAAAGGTAAATAGTCACATTTTATTCTTTTCCTTGTTTTTATATGTAATAAGCCAAATAAAAACAAAACAAATACATACTAAAATATTTTTTAGAAAATTTAAAACCCATTCACTCTCTCTCTCTAAAAATCTAATCTCTCTCTAAACCAATTCTTAAAACCCAACTTCTCTTTTTCTCTCTAAAAATCCAATCTCTCTCTAAAAAAACTCAATATCTCTTTTTATTCCTAAAAATAATTTTCTCTTATCTCTCTCTAAAAATCTAAATTCTTTATTTCTCTCTCTAAAAACCTATTATCTCTCTAAAAATCCAATCACTCTTTCTTAAGGAGTGACTCTCTAAGACCCCAATCCCAATCTCTCTCTCTTTTACCTTTAGATTTGGCTTCTATTAGACAAAGCCCACATATGTAGAAATGCGGGCTTAAAATGGATTTTAAATTTTTTTAAAAAATATTTTAGTATGTATTAATACCATGCAAAAGTATTGGTGGCCCGGCAAACACATTTATACCATGCAACTTATAGTAAAGCTTCGATGTGGGATAACTCCCACACATTGTGCACTCAAAATCATTATAATGTTTAAATGGCAATTCAATGTACACTATTATTACATGGTGCAGTTGGTTATGACTCACAATTTCTTTTTGGACGTCTCAACTTCCCCCTTAAGCGCCATCCAACTTATTTTCTCAACGTCGAGCCCCTTGGGCGCCATCCAACTTATTTTCCTTGTCTAAAAGGAAGAAAATAAAGTAAAAGGAAAAAAATAAAAAATAAAAAGTTTTTCAAAAAAAATATCTAAACGAAAGAAAATAAAGTAAAAGGAAAAAAAAATAAAAAATAAAAAGTTTTTCAAAAAAAATATCTAAACGAAAGAAAATAAAGTAAAAGGAAAAAAATAAAAAATAAAAGGTTTTTTTTTTAAAAAAAAAAAGGTAATACAATATATTTTATTTTGTTGTCAAAAAAACAAAAGACAATATAACAAGTATTAAAAGGTAATATAACAAGTATTTATTGTCAAAAAATAAAATAAAAAGTATAAAAAAATTAAAAGGTACCTTGGTAGCATCATTTTCCTATTTTTGTTGTCATAAAAAAAGAAAAGAAAGGTAATGCAATAAGCAAAAAAAAGTGTAGCACAACATCTTATTATTTTTTTGGATTTGTCATTATTTGTGTAATAAAATAATTATAAAATATAAATCAACAATTTCAATTTCAGTATATAATATTATAGTTAGTTAGGTTGTAATAATTTTGGATTATAGCTAGTTAAGGTTTTTCTTAGCGAATTAAGATTATAGCTAGAGATTTTAGTGGCCATTTTTTCATCGATTTAATTCATTTTTTATTGTAGTCTATGTATGATTATATACTTTACAGAAAAAATTTATATAGAGCCAAAGTTCTAAACAATCAAATTTGAACCTACTTCAAAACTTTCACTAGAAGAGGTTGTTTTGAAACCACAATTCTCGACACTATTTGAAAGTAGGCTCTAATTTGATTGTTTAGAGCCTAGGTTCTATACAAACCGCACCTATACTTTATCCATGATAATTCTATGATTTTTCTTTTATATGATGTAAATTTAATAGTTAACATAAGTTCATATAAGGAAATAACATATCAATATTCACAAATTGATGAAAAAAAATGAAAGTTAAAAATGCAGTAACCTAATTTTTTACTAAATTCCTAAAAAAAACATTTATAATGGAATTTAATAATTTTTTTGGATTTTTTTTAAAGTTTAATCCGACTGATTCAGTCGATTTTCGATCCGGATCACCGATTTATCGATCTGGATGGGTTTTTGGAGTGCCCGATCAAGGGTACCGATCCGTTTTTTAAACCACTCATCTAAACAGTTGCTCTCTCTATAGTCCACATGTTTCTTCTATGAAAAAACCTCAGAGAATTACAATTCGCAGTAACCATGTTTCTTCTATGAAAAACCAATGCTTCAATTGCTCTGATGATTTCTATCCTTTTTTAAAAAAATTCCCTCCGTTTCGATTCCTCTATCTCGGTCTAATATCAACCCCAATGAATCATATTTTGAATAGGATTTCTAAAGTTGGGTTTTAGAGAGAGTTTTTTTTGGGGAGTTGGGTATGTGGGTCGTTGGGAGTGGAGAGAGAAAAAAGGGGATGCAGAGTAGAGCAGCAGAAGGGGGATATTTTTTTAGTATTTTCTAGAGTTTTTTAGCGAGAGAGTTACTAGAAAGTGGGAGATAGAGATTTGGGGTGAAGGATTTGCAGAGAGAGAGAGGGATTTGGGGTCAAGGGATTTGCATATAGAGAGAGAGTGCAGGGGAGTAAGAGAGAGCGAAAGAAAGTGACGAGGGAGGCTCCTCGAATTGGGCGACGTACTGAGGCTTGGGGGTTTCAGCGAGAGGAGATCGGAGAGCTCCCAGGGAGCAACAGAGAGCTGGGGCAAAGGAGAAAAGCTTTCAGGAGGGAGGGGCCTTTTTAAATTTTCTAAAACATAATTAGCAAAAAAAAAAAAAAATATCCCTACAAGAAAAATTTGAAGATAAAGATTTTTTTATGAAAATAATAATAATAATGGGTCGGACCAACCCCAATAAGCTTAATGGGATTTTTTGGGTTGGGCCAGCCTCCGCACAAAGTTAACGGGCTAGGTCGGACGGGCTGAGCCTCATAAATTTATCATGCAGGCCCGAGACAATTATGGGCTTTTTGGGCCACGAGTAGGCCCGGGTCTGGCTGTTGGCAGCCCTATATAAGTGAGGGAAAATTCAGGCGTATTTTTTTGAATTTGAGTTATTTACATACAGACATGAAAATAAAAAGAAAAGTACAAAAAAATATAGTTTTTACAAATATTACGGAAAAGGTTGGGTGACTCTCATTCTTTTTAAATTTATTTATTTGTTTTTTCTCACTTTGGGGTGATCCAGTCTGATATCCTAAGATTAGTACAATAAATGGTCTGAGACTGCTATACTATGACAATAGGGCACAAACTACCAGTCTGGGGTCTTGCACCTCGAACCGCTTGAACCTTATTGGTATGATATTTGGGACATCGTATAAACCACAACCTTACAAAAAATAAAAATATGAAAAAATTTAAATCGGTTTAATATTAGTAACATTGGACCAAGAGGCAACATGAAAAAATACAAAGGATGCGTATCAACCGACCTTCCATGTAATACTCATTAAAAAAAAAAAAAAAAGTGAGAAAGTGTGGAAAACAAAGAGAAGATGGGAAAAATGTTTTCCAATTGTCTTATCATGCACACGCTTACTTCCTATGGGCTTTTGCCGAGTAGCCCAAAGGAATGGGCAGTGTTTAGTGAGGGAAAAATCATTGAAGTACTGCTCTAACCCATTTGTCCTTGCCCAGTATGGACAACTTTTAAACTGGGGAATTCATTAATTGTTGAAGTAGATTCAAAACATGGTCTACCTCAGTGATTAAGATGTTAATGGTTGTAAATCAAGGAATGAATGGCATGCAACATCGTCTCTTTTAACCACGTTTGTAGAGAAGCCAATTCTATGGAGGATGATCGAGCAAAGAAAGGGACGTATCGTGATTCCTTAGCAATTTCTCATGTGTTTCTTTAATGTTGTATTGCTTTTGATCTAATAAAATTAAATATTATTGTCAAAAATTAATAATAATAAGTTTCTATAGGGCATAGGCTTTATGAAAACAAAATAAAGCTTCACCTCAAATCCTCGTTCGAAAAACACTTTCGGTAATGGAATTCTTCAGATGGCTCTAAAATCAATTTCAAACATCCACAATAAATTTTGAAACCAAAAAACGTACAAATAATGTGGATCTATGAACATTTTTTTTTAGGGCGAAATGGACGGTCTAGATAATTTACGACATACACTATTTTTATAGCTAAAATCTTAATTTTTTTTCACAACCATAATGTTCAAGCTGACATGATTGATATAAAGGTTTTTCAATGCTTAAATTGCAATTTTCGATGAATTATAAAGTGAGCTTTACTTATTTTGATAGGATTGAGCCCAATCAAACCATTTTCCTTTCTATAATGCCCTCGATGAGATCTCTTTTTTCTGTCATGATTTTATAGTTCCCTTACCCATTACTCCCTCAAGTAAAACTCAATATGGGAGTGATTTTAAGATCTTAAATTTTAAGGATATAACTTCTTCAATTCATGGACATCTTAAATTTTGGGGATATAAAATGTTTTAATTTATAGACTAATTGCAGTAAATAAAATAAAATAAAAATTCAAATTGAACTCTATAAACTAGAAAAAAATAATGTCCTAAGATTGAATCGAGACCGTCCAATTTTTTATGGGCAATATATAATTGTAGAAAACTCAAAAATCAAATTTTCCTTTGAAATTAATCATTTAGTAATTCTTAGTGATAGTGCACCAATGTTGTCGCACCAAATGATTGGTGGATAAGGTAGAAAATGTACAAGTCTTTGAGAAGCATGCGAATCGAGTATAAATTGACAGTAGTGTGAGATAAAGATCTATATTCGAGGGTACTTGACCAAGCTATAATGGCATGTTTCTTGGCACTCCATGAGACAAGAATGCTACTAAAGTATACACAATAGCCACTTATTGATCGGCAATCATCCGGATTGGTGCCCAATCCACATCAGAATAAGCAACAATACTTAGTGTGCCTGGCTTAAAGTGAACACCTTCATCAATCGTTCCTTTAGGGTATTGTAGAATGTATTTAACAGCAGCCTAGTGTATCATAGTGGGGTTGTACATAAATTGACATACTTGATTGACAAGAAAAACAATGTGGAGCTGTGTTATTTAGTAATAATGGAGAACACCAATAATATTTTAATACTCGATACCATCAGAGAGTGGATCACTTGTGTCCTTAGATAATTTGTTGCCATCGATAATAGGAGGCATGTAAGGTTTGACCCCACTCATTTTGAATCGTGCAACTAAGTCCATAATAAATTTAGATTGACACAAAGAGAGTCCTTCAGATGAGCGATGTGCTTTGACACCCAAAAATTAATGTAAGGGCCCAAGGCCCTTTATAGCGAAGAGGTGCCCAAGATCATGGATCAATATATTTAAGTAGGTGTCACTATTGCCAGTGATAAGAATATCGTCGACATAGATTAAAACAATGGTGATAATACTAGTAGTGAAGTTGACAAATAGAAAAGAGCTAGCAGTAGATCATATAAACTCGAGAATTATAATATAATGTGTGAACCTCTTGAATCAGGCTCAAGGAGCCTGTTTTAGACCATATAATGCTTTTCAAAGGTGGTAAACTTGTGTAGGAAATCTAGGATCGATGAAGCGTTGTGGTTGCTGCATGTATACTTCCTCGGATAGAACCCCATATAGAAATGCTTTTTGTACATCAAATTGTCAATTGGCCTATTATAATTGACGATAAGTGAGAGAACTATCTGAATGGTTGTAGGTTTGAAAATCGGGTTGAACGTGTTCGAGTAACCTATGCCAGGTTGCTGATGATTGCCCTTGGCTACCAGCTAAGCCTTATACCATTCAATAGTCCCATATGTTTTGTGTTTGACTTTCCATATCCATCGATATCCAACCACATTTTGGTTAGGGCGAGGCGGCATAAGTACCCATAATCAATTTTTAATGAATGCATAAAATTCACTAGTCCACCCTCCAATATGATAACTTTGATGCTTGAGTGTAGCATGTGGGCTCACTAGGAGTAGTAGATAATGGGCTGCAGGCATAGGGCACAAGATGGATAGAAAAGCACGAAGTTTGCAGTGGGTGCCATCTTTACTTCAAGTTATCATTGGGTGAGTAAATGGTTGTCATGTATTGGTTGATGATGCATTAGTGGTGTTTTGAGTTGCAAGTCATTTTCTGGATAAGCGAAGGGATTCGGTTGAGTTAGTGGTGTCAAGGAGGTCATTTGGGGTTGATACAATGAGTTGTAAAGAGGAGGTGGGAAGCACCGTAGGAAGGTTGTTAGGAGTAAAGGTAGTAGGAGGAGAATGTGAGATGTTAAGGAGACTGGGTATGGATTGAGGGGTTGTAGGGACATGCGATGAATCATGGACATATGATGGAGAAGATCCATGAAGCACACAAAGTGGGCCAATGATCTCTCTGACACGATGTAACTAGTTTCTGTGTGAGGACTAGAGGAATGCAATGGTGTAATTTTTGCAAATGGAAACCGCGACTCATTAAATGCTACATGCTGAGAGAGAAAAATACACCCCATGGCCAGATCAAGGCATTGATAACCACGATAGTTTACGATTTACCCAACAAAAGCACATAGAATCGACTGAAATGCCAATTTGTGGGTGTTATATGGTTGGATGTAGGGAAAACAAATACATCCAAAAGAGCACGAAACATTGTAATCTGGTGGGCACCTGAACAAATTTTAATATCGTGAAATATTACAAGTGACTTTTGTAGGGAATCAATTAATTAGAAAAAATTAGTGCAACCCAATAGTGTTGTGGCATATGAGCATAGGCAAACAAAGAGAGCCACATTTATACCAATTGACGGAGTTTGCGTTCAAAAGTGTCATTTCGTTCCGCTATTGGATTGTATGCTCTTAATTTTAGTCACAAGCATACTTTCCACCAAAATTTTAAATGTAATGAACACTTCAAAGGCATGAGATTTGAGGGCCAAATGATATAGCCGACAATATGCACTATAATCATCAGTAAAACAATATAATAACGATATGCACTTATAGACATAAGTAGGTTATATATATATATATATATATATATATATATATATATGTGTGTGTGTGTGTGTGTGAATAAGTTCTAATGACTGAGGGGCCATCAAGGGAGATGGAGTGAATGGTAATCGCTTACTTTTACCATTGACAAGAAGTACAAAAGAATAAAGGTTGGCGAGAACCATCAGTGGGTAGTCCGCTGCTGGCTAGTCTAGAATACCTTGTTGATGTTGGGTTTCAAAGTGAATTTCTTTATTAAGAAGAAGACCGTGAAGCTCACTTGCGTTTAGCGAATCAGCATGAGCTGTGATGGATGTCATTAAGGAATCATATTCTGGACCAAGGCCTCACCAAATGTATACATAATTATTGTTATCGACATGATAAACAATGGCCGGAAGACTATTTGTGATGATTTTTTCTTTGTTGGGTAGTCTGATATGGACATTATTCACTTCTTAAGGGTTTGAAGTTGAAGCTTATGTTAGATAATACATGCTTTTGACTATGGTGCATAGAGCTCCTCAAATGTTTGTCACACGTCCCTAGAAGTAATAAGGCCAACTAATTGTGACATCACTCATTTTTGTCATTGCATCAATTAACCAACTTAGTAAGAGTTGATCATGTTTTTCCCATGCAGGATAGTTTTATTTTGATATCCGTCACAATACTTGGGTGGAGAGGGAGTTGACCCATCGACGTAACCATATTGGTCTTGGTCGTGCAGAATAGATAAGAATTGTGATTGCCACAATAGATAGTTGGATCGGTCAAAGCTTGATGGATACCAAAGGTATGATGTTAGAGAATTAGGGAGAAGTAACAACTATGGAAGAGGAATAAAAGGATTGAAATACTAATTGTGATCCTAGATTCTCTGATGCTACGTAAATTATGAGAGAGAGAGAGAGAGAGAGAGAGAGAGAGATGAAAGCAAGGGGCTTTGGAAACTCTCTTTTGCATCTCTTAACGAGAGAAGTGTTATATCATTGATACATTAATACACATGTGCAAGATATGGATAAAAACCATGTAAAGTAAACAAATTGATTTGTTCAACCTTTTTTTTTTTTTTTTAATGTTAAGAATGAATTCATTAACATAGAGCGAAGCTCAAAATTACAAATTACACTAGAAAGAAGAGAAGAAAAAAAAAAAGAGACCAAGTTCTTTACTAAAAAAATGACCCATTCAAGACTAACAAAACACAAACAACCCTCAACGGCTATGGGCCCAAACACACTAGTAACCCCATAATCCCTACTAAACCATGCACAACTGCTTCTACAGGCAACATGCCTCTTAGCATCCCACTCAAACTGAACCACAAACAAGACCTTCAATAACAAAACATCCCTTTCAATAGAAACCTAACAAGCCAGGGTTCAAACAAAGAACCAACCAACGCAGGATAAACAATGCTCTGTGGGGGTTGGGCACAACCAGTGATTGAAATGCGGGGTTTAAAAGAAAATGAAAGTAGTAGGAGAGTAGAAAAACTCTAAAGAGAACAAAAACTGAGAACAAGATAAGAGGAAAAAACTAGGCATTAAAAGAGAGGGGACCAAACTCAAATAAATCTCCAAAAAATTGTTCCATATTAACATACACAAGGATCATCAATGTCAAGAAACTGACTGTCCCCCATAATAGCCATTAGCCTTGGCAAGATACAATTGTATCATACTACCATACACAGGGTTTATCGAGGTCAAGAAACTGACCGTCCCCATAATAGGTGTTAGCTTTGGCAAGATACAATAGACTTTGAAAAAAGAAGTCAAGCAATAAGATGGTTAAACTCCTAAAAAAGGTAACCCTGTCATAAGCGTTAACTTAAGCATGAAGAGTTAAGAGTTGAGGAAGTGGGAGGAGGCCGAGAGCATCAAAGAAATGTCATAGACAACGGTGGAGGGCGAACAAAGGAGCACACTTTCTATGATTCCCCTACAACATAAAACTTTTATACTTCCCCCATCCAACCGTCCATTCTAAATGGACCGCCTATATGGCCCCAATTACAATGTCACCCTCTATAAAATTTTATTTTTTATTTTTATGTTATATAAAACATTTTAACACCAAAAATTGGGCATCCAATCCTCTCTTGAACTCGCATCTATATTAAAAAAGGATTCCCAATAAAATAAAATGTCTAATATGCCTCTGAAAGTTTTAGGGGTATTCTTGTTATTTTATTTTATTATTATTTTTTTAATATTTTATTTAGATGCACTTCAATGAGACGATGGCATATATCAAATTTCATAGTCTTATAGTTAGTAAAAACAAAACTAAAAATAAAATACTCTGAGACGTCAGATCTAGATTAAATGGTCTGTGGCTCACTAGATCTAAATTTGGCGGCTGAACGAATGGGTGAGTATATATCTTTTATGTTGTAGGAGAAGTATAGAAACATTTCCTTGAACAAAGGTAGACAAAGACAAAGACAGTGGGGCAATAAGGGTGGATAGGAGGGATGAAAGAAGGCACAAAAACAAAAAGGGCGGGGGGAAGAGCGGGGGAGAGAATTCCCCCTCCTCCCAAGCCAAAAGGCCACTCTTTATTTGTATCCATGAAGCCTCTCTCTCTCTTTCTCTCTCTCTCTCTCTCTCTCTCTCTCTTTCTCTCTCTAAAGAACTAGAGAGAGGAGGTCAGAAGAAAGAAAGGACAAAAAAATAAACGTTAAGATTAACGGAATAGAGCTCAAAGAAAACAAAAAGGCAAAGGGCACAAAGAAAAACAAGCTAGCAACAAAGAGAAAGGAAAAAAAAGAGAAAAGAAGTATAGAAAAACCCAAAAATAAAAGGGATTAGAAAAGGCTGAGAGGCAAAAGAAGAGTGAAAGAAAATAAATAAAAGGAACCTACAAAGCAACAAGAACAAAACTCATATCTAAAAGAAGAACTCAGCTCTGAGAAGAAGAAACTCATATTTGAAAGAGAAACTCAGCTCTGAGAAGAAGCACCCAGATTTGAATAAAAACCCAATATCTGAGGAAAATAGCCCACAGATCTACAACCACAAGCTCATATCTGAGGCAAGAGGAAAAGAGGAGATACATAAAAATAGAAGACAGTTCCAAGGGGGAAAGATAAGAACTCTCAGGTCACCTATGTCCTTTAGTTGTCACAACAGGACACCGAAGTGCTCAACGACGCTGGTCTAAGCTCCCGACGAAGGTCACTCAAGTAGTAGTAGCTGCCAAACGTCTAGGCAGCATCCACTCTCTCTCTCTCTCTCTATGGATATCTTGGTAGCAGCAACAACTCTCCCTCTGAAGGGTGATGCAGTATGCAGGAGGTTGCCACGGGTCGCCAGAAGGTTGCTGCAGGAATCCTTATGACCTGTAGGAGGTCACTGCAAACTTCAAACTGTGAGGCGTGACCAAGGGTGGTTCAAGCGAGATGGGCAGCGAGCTTCAAACAAAAAGGGTGATTGGGGTCTCTAAGAGAGGAGATGGGCCACTGGGACTTTAAGGGCGTCTAGGGTTTTAGCTATGGGGGGAAGTATATTGCTACTATATTGTTTGGGAAGTATAGAAACCTTTCCCTATAAGTGTCTTAAATATCTCATTTGTAATAAGGAGTTGAGATTAGAGGATTCGTTTGTTGCTATTGAGGTGTAGAGAGGTTTGGCAAGTTCGTTAAGGATTGTAATATGAATATATATGTGAACTCTTTTTTTAAAAAAAATAGGTAGGGGCTGTCATCCCCACTGATTCACCAAAAGAAAAAAAAAAAGAAAAAAAGAAAAAAGATTTCATATTTTTTTAAAAAAGAGAAGTATTCCAAGTGTTCGTGAACGACAAGTTTCATTTATATCCTACAAAGAAAAGAAAAAACTTTGATCCGTGACTACGAGGACATACAAAGACTCAAAGGAAGAAGAAAATACAAAGATCAATACTCTGGAATATGCATTTAAATTCCATATACCTCGTATAAGAATGACAACATAAAGCTAGTTTTCTTTCTCTAGACTTCCTTAAACGTTTTCAAGATTTTGATTCGATTCTCTATCTCTCTGGAAGTTATAAAGATCTCTGTATCAAGGAAGCTCTTATAAAATTTTGGCTATAATTATTAAGATCAGGGCTTGAGATTTGAATTAGACTTTGCTCCAAATTTGTGCTCAACCCACCCCTTAGATAGAGGGTTTTATCTTAGCAAAGATAGAAATATTTTTTCGAAAATCATCTCCTTGTATCCTCTCCATAATTTATGGAATAAAAATTGGATGAGATCTTTGTAAATCTCAGACTTGGAGCCAAAATGGGAAATGTTCTTGACCTGATCTCGTCAATTAAGGGCTAAACACTAAAAAAATTTGATCGATCAAACTTAGGAAATATTATACGAGTTCCGAGGTCTATTGATCATTCTAAAACCATATAAAATTAGGTAGTTCACCGGTACAAAACTAAAATCCATCCTGCAAACTGTAAGTGGCAGTACGGGTGGCAATGTGTTGGGTCGGGTCGAGGTCTGGGTAAAATTTATGGGATCCAGACTTGGACCCGAAGTTATCGAACTCTGACCCAGACCTAACCAGACTCCACTAGACCCGGACTCGGATCTGACCAAAAAATAAAAAAAAATATACATACTTAAATATTCTGTTAAGGAAAAAGGTAATATAAGGTTGCAACCTTAAAATGTAGAATTAAAGATGCACCTAAAAAATATATCGGAAAAGGTTGTTTTAATGTTGGAAAACCTCTAATTGATCATCTTGACATCGATATGTATGAATATGAAAAAAAGATTTTGAGTCCCAAAAATTGTGCATCTTGAAACAAATTATCTAGGCCATCAATTTTCAAGATTTTCATATGTTTATAGATTTACTTGATTTTAACCATTTTTGGAGTTCCAAATTATATAATTAGATATGAAAATAGATTTTTAAATAATCTTAAGAATTTTTTACACCAAAATTACATGTTATGATAAAATTTGGAGGTACACCTTAATTAGATTATTTAAGGCTGCAACCTTATAGAAACCACACCCTTATGTTATATATATATATATATAATTTAAATAGTATAACTAAAAATATATAGTTAAATTTATTTAAATATTATATAACATATAGTTAAATTTATCTCTAAATAGAGCCATTGGCCATGCACTTTTTTTATATATCGCTCTACTAGCCATAATATGCTGGTTATCTAGAGGAGGGCTCCGCTCCCTGGTCTCATTTTTTTTTCAAGGGCGCTTGTGAGTGGTAGGTTCATAATTAGATTCGGGTTCCTTACTTGAATGAATAGCACATATAATTCATAATTAGATTCGGGTTCCTTACTTGAATGAATAGCATATATAATTCATAATTAGATTCGGGTTCCTTACTTGAATGAATAGCATATATAAAAGCATGATGAGACTTTAAAAAAGAATTATACGAGACAAATCTATCTATGGGAAATTGAACATGAGAGCAATGACGAACCTTTGGGGAGATGGGAATGCCAGGGAAGAGGTAGAAAGTGGAAATATATAGTTAAATTTATTTAAATATTATATAATATATAGTTAACTTTATTTATATATTCTATATTAAATACTATTTAGATATTAATACTATTCAGTTGGGGTTCGGTTAGGTCTACATGGATCAGACCCAGACCTGAATAGTGCTAGATCCAAATCTTGGACCCGAACCTGACTTATGTATACCATATATTTTAAGATATAAATTTATTTATTTTTTAATATTCATGGTTATGGTATTCGAGATCAACCAATTAAGGTATAAGTTAAAAAATCATCTCTAAGATGGGTTTTGGAAGGAGATTTAGAAGATGCACTAAAACCCCATCCTAAATAATATATCTAGTCATGAGAATTCTTGCAATTGTCTGAAAGTCCATTTTCAATTTTATTTATGAAATTTAAAGCTTAAAAAAGCAGTGTATATCGAGAAGATCTAAAACACTTAAAAATATTGAAAAATATATTGTTTAGATAATATATTACAAGATGCACTATTTTCAATATATAAAATCCTATTATTTGCTATATCAATACATCTCGAGGTCGAGATGACAAAATTGGAGAAATTGTCACCATTAGCATAACCCTTTCTACTGAGTTTCTGAGGTGCCCCTTCTATAGTATAAGGTTTGTGCCTTCTATAAACTTTTTTCCAATGAAAAGAAAAAAAGATGCTCCATCTTATTAGTATTCCAATATCTGATTTGGATTGTTCATTAGTAGAGTATAGATAGATCAGATTTTCCGAAATCAAATTTTTAGGGTGGAACTCTTCGAGTGCTTATCGGTTTCTAGATCCTTCATGAAAAGACTAGTTTTTAAGTAAGAGCACACTAGTTCATTACAAATGGACTTCTTTAAGAAAGGAGTGGATTTGAAAGTGATTAGAAGGGATTTTGGTCCTTCAATCTATGAAAGCAAAGAGGCTTTATGGGAAGGAAATATTCCATAGGGCCTTAAATTTATAAAGCCATACCTTGGTACGTACTGAGGTGAAACCTTCTTATTTTTGGACGTACCTATGGTGCTGACCACAAAAGAAGTTTTTGGCCGTATCCATGGTGCTGACCACAAAAGAAGTTGTACAAAGAAGAAAACAATAAAGCAGGTTTAATTGGATTACCATTCATTAAATAGAATAACCCACCTAGAAAATATGAGCCAAAATTTAACTCCCACTAACAACTAACAACCCACTAAAACAAACAACCCACGAAATCAGTTCCTACTAACAAACTAATAACTCACAAAAAACTTCTAACATGACTCCATACTCATCCCTACAAGTTTTATTTATAACAACAAAAATATAACAACAAAAAGACACATAACATACATCCTTTCAAAAAATGTAATCTTGTTATCAGAAGATAACCAAATTAATGAAATCTCAACCTCAATAATCATAAATCTCATTGGTAAAAAAAAACATTTGCAAACTCCAAAAATAATTTATCTTAGGACATATTATTAGAACTTTCCCGTCACGTTGTTAAGTTAACAAATCTGCATATGTGTACCATCATTTGGGGTCCAAATTGGGTGCGGTTTATACAGAGCTGAGGCTCTAAACAATCAAAGTAAATCCCATCTTCAAATAGTATTGAAAAATATGCTTTCAGTACTATAAATCTTTCTGATAGTCTTAAAATATATTTTCAACTTTAATTATACAATTTAAAGCTTAAAAAATAATGCAGATCGAACAGATCTATAAAAACTTGAAAATCTCGAAAATTGATGGTAAAAATTTGCGTTACAAGATTCACTATTTCCAAAATTTGAAATTCTTTTTTTTTTCTCATGCCCACGAATCTTGATGTTAAGATGATCAAGTTAAGGATATTTGGGTATCAAAACAACTTTTTCTAGTGAAATTTTTGAGATAGGCTCTAATTTGATTGTTTAGAGCCTCGGCTCTATATAACCTTTTTCCCTTCCAATTTTAATAGCAATGTATTTTGCCTCCACGCGGAAGTTTTGATGGGCGACGCCGCACAATACCATTAATCTATGGACATACAGAAATCGCACCCGATGCCGCACCGTAGTTTACTGTTGCAGTGTGGCGCCGTTTCCGCTTCCAGACGTAATATAGCTCATGGCCCACGAGCGGTTCACAATCATTGCACCCTCTTCTGACGCGTCACGTATCAATTAAACAAAACCAATCAAACGTCACAAAAATTGATCTCTTCTACCAAACGTGTTGTCTATGTACTACCAACCGAAAGCAGTACTACCCTACTGTACTACCTTGTGATCTTTTTAAAAATAGAAATTCAATTAAGTTAAAATAAAATTTTAATTGTGTTTAAAAATAAACTAATAATACATAATTCATGGAAAATTACCTAATAAATCACATCTTCGTTGGAGATAAGTTAAGGGAAAGTTCAATGTTCTCAACCTTTTTAAATTATTTAAAATAAAAATTCAATTAAGATGGATTTAGAAATTCTTTTAAGTTTGGAAATGTATAGAATGATGCCTTTTGCCCTTTATAAAAGCTTTTTACGGTGCGGTTTGTAAAGAGCCGAGGATCTAAGTAATCAAATTAGAGCCCACCTTCAAATAATGTCGAGAAATATGATTTCAATACTGCAAAGTTTTGTGATAGCCTTAAATTATATTTTCATCTTTAATTATAAATTTAAGGCTTCATAAATAATGTAGATTAAGCAAATCTATGAAAACTTGAAAATCTTAAAACTTGGCGGTCGAAAAATACGTTACAAGATGCACTATTTCCAAAACTTAAAATTCATTTTTTTCTCATGTCCATGCATCTTTATGTTGAGATGATCAATTTGATGATTTTGGGCATCAAATCTTAAAAATTGACGGTCGAAAAATGTATTACAAGATGCACTATTTCCAAAATTTAAAATTCATTTTTTTCCCATGTTCAGGCATCTTGATGTAGAGATGATCAATTTGATGATATTTGAGCATCAAAACAACCTCTTCTTGTGAAAGTTTTGAGGTAGGTTCTAATTTGATTGGTTAGAGCCTAGGCTCTACATAAACTTTTCTCTTTTACCTCCTTTTCTTTTTTGACCACATTAATACAACTAAACTCGATAAAAATTATAGAAGTAGGATTTTTTAAGATGAGAATATGTGTGTCTAAAAGACGCGGTTCACCTCCAAATCTAGTCGAAAGATGTAATTTTGGTCTGGTCGAAAGATGTAATTTTGGTATTGGAAATGTCAATGATTTTAGGAAGGTGCTCAAAGTTAGTGGTAAGGGTGGCAAGGTGCCACAATGTAATTTATTGAGTCTTTCCCTCACTGAACTACTCTAAAAACGATATTTCAATGATGATCTAAAAAAATCTATTTCAAAAAATAGTACAAGTTGACTAGATTTACAAATATTTAAAAATCTTGAAAATGGACTATCTAAATAATCTGTAACAAAATATAGTATTTTTAGAACTCAAATTTTTTTTTCGTATATCCGTACAAGTCGAGATGATCAATTGCTCCAATTTTTCAGCATTAGAAAAACCATTTTGGATGCCTTTTTAAAGCATGTCTTACTTCTATAATACAAGGGTGATACCTTGTATAAACTTCTTCCATCAGAGAAGCTCTTCCAAGCCATTGAAGATATGATAAAACTCATAAATTTTCCACTTGATGAAACTATTACATCATTTATTAAGAACGCTAGTAGTAATAAACTTTCGGGGCTACTGTATAGGAGATATATACTGCTCTCTTATTCAACCGTCCAATTTAGATCAAGTAAACTACTATCTGTTTGATCTAGATTCGATGCTTATTTTATTTTTAATTTTTTTACAAATTATATGAATATAAAATTTGGTATATAGCATCAACTCAACGAAGAGTGCCTAAAAAATATTAAAAAATATTTTCAATAAAATACAATGACGAAAATACTCTTGAAATTTTTAAGAGTATTTTGATTATTTTATTTTATTAAGGATATATATTTTTATATTTTTTACAAATGCAAGTTTAACAGAGGAGTGGTTTCCCAAAATTTGGTGTCAAAATATTTTGTAAAAAAAAATTAAAAATAAAATAGTATAAAAATGTGACATTGTGATTGAGACCATCGCCTATTCAGAATGGACAGAAGGATAGGAAGAAGCATACAAATTTTATAAAGCACGAAAAATATAAAAAAAGTTGCCTAAACTTTATTTGTTTTGAAAGAATTACAAAAAACCCCCAAAGATGCACCATTCATTCAACTTACCCCTACATAAACTTTTCCCTACACTTTTTTCCCCTCAACAGGCTTTCCTCCCAAAAACCCCCCAAAGTACAAAGTTAGTAATTTTTTGCACAAAAATGCCCTTACCATACAATAAAAATTCAATTGGCGGTCCCAAGTTGGCTATTGTCGGAGCAAAGAACAAAAACGCTAGACCACTTTGAAATGATTGCTGGATTGCAATAGCCACTACCTGAGGGCGTTGCCACAATATAAGAGCGATGTGCTCCGAAAGAGTATTGCCGAAGCGCATGTAGATATCGTCGGAGCGACGTGCTAAAATGTCGAATCGAAGTGGCTTACTGCCGGAGGGGCTAATTTGACTGCCGGAATGCTTTGGCTCCAAAAGCTTGTCTTTTTTACTTTTTTGGGGTGTGCGGGGGGGGGGTGTTTAAAAAATGATTTATTGAAGGGAAAAATATGAGAGAGAAACATCGTAAGGTAAGTTGAGTGAATAGTAATTTTTTGGGAGGTTTTTGTAATTTGACGTTTATTTTTTTTGCTCACGTAAAGTACTAAACCTCGGTCAAAGCACAAAAGTAATTCGCTCCAAAGTTATTGCAGTTCTCGAATGAAGATGGGTTTACAAAATATTTAATTAATATTAGTCAAACCGTATAATGCTTTTGTCGTTAAAATGGGTTGAAAGTTAAATTAATTTATGGGAATAATTCAGTCCTTTTCAAACTTCAAAACTTACAGCGAACCCAAGAAGAACATATCAAAGACCTCAAGGTTCTGACCCTCCGCAGTGTATAAAAAAGGAAACGAGCGCGTCCATAGAGCGAACAATGTGGTGTTCGAGTTATAGCTCAATTACTCTTTTAAATCATTAATTTAGGACCATTTGTTCTTAATCAGGTATTTTCTTGTCTCATTTTTGCTTATTTTTTGGTGTTTTATTCGATTAGAGTTTCAAGGTTTCAATCGGAACTGTCTTCTCTTTGTTTATAAGCATTTTTTGATAATATATTTTCATCATGAGCATTGTTTGATAAATTTGTTTCATGGGTTTTGAGGATTATAGAAAATATTGGATTATTTTGTTTGTTTGTTGAATTTATAAAGGCAGAGATGAGTTTCTCTGTAAATTTGATGCCTCACACTTGATTTGCTATATTTTTTTAGTTGTGAAGATTGTTGGTTTTATTTTTTATTTTTTCCATTTTGTTTTCTTTCATGTGTTTCATATCTCTCTCTTTTTTTCTTTTTTTGAGTTTTACTTTTTTTAATTTTACTGTCTCTCATGTCCTTGTTTCTTCAGTTTTGTTTAATTTTTTTGATCTCTTTCTATGAATTGGTATTTTGGGGTTCCTTTTCATAAAATTGCTTGACATGAAACAACTATGAACTTTGATTTGACTTGCCAAAATAAAACGTTGAATTTCCATCTGTTTTTCACTTACCTTTTGTTCCTAAGTTGATATTTTTCACACTCTTCTAGTTTTTCCTTTCATGACACCAGTAGTATCTTCCCCCCTCCCCCCCCCCCCCCCCCTTTTTTTTTTCTTTGAATTGTGGTCTCAACTGACAATTAGCTGTGATTTTGGTAAGTGAAACTTGGTTCAGTTTCCATCTCGTTTTTTGCAAACCATAATGAACTTGCTCATGACGCATAAGGGCAAAAATTAGAGTTGACAAAGCTATTGAATACCCCATTTTCTAGAGTAGAAAGGCTACTTTGTTTGTTGGTTTTTCTTTACCTTACCTGAAAATCCATTTTGAGAGCTTCAGTTTTATTTTGCACTGGTGGTTAGTCATTCCAAACAGGTTAGTGAAATTGACCAACATCTAATCTTGCAGTCTTTTATGACTTGGCATATTGAATTGACATTATAATTGACATGGATGTTATAATGATTCCTAGAAGATCAAAGTCTATCTTCATTTAGCTGTTCCAGCTTAGTATAGAAGCCTAAAGAGACCCATGACCATTTTACTGCTTTTATGTCAAATTAAAAGTTGATATATATATATATATATATATATATATATATATATATATATTTTTTTTTTTCATAATACTTTCAGGTCCCACAAAGTAAGCATGTCGTTGTGTACAAAATCCATTTCATTAGATGATGCGTTTAAGTTACTCCATTGGAATATGAGATTGAGAAGAAGATATTTATGACTTTGTAAATCCTAAGTCTCTCTTGTTTGGGGTTTTTTTTAAGGGAGGAACGTGGGTGGCCTGCACTTTTGACATTCTCTCCAGAGGAAGGGCAGTCTTAAAAGAAATATGGATAAATCACAAGAAATGGAGTGGTTTAATGCACAAAATCTTGTTATTAGCCATGACCTTGTGGCAGCTGCCAAGCAACAGCTTCAGTTTCTTGCAGCTGTTGATAGGAACAGAAATCTCTATGATGGTCCTGTCCTTAAAAGGGCAATCTACAGGTATAATTACAATGTCACCACTGACGCAATTTATATAGCAGCAATCAATTAACTGTTGTGGTTTTGGATTCCTTGAATATTGGATTTATGTGGCTCTGAAATTGTCAGGTACTTGAACTTTTGGCTTCCCTTGCTGGCCAAACACAATGAATCTCAACTGGTTGAAGGTCCTCTTGTGGTGCCTCTTGACTGTGAATGGATTTGGCACTGTCACAGACTTAATCCGGTGAGATTTTGTTTAGAAACATGCTTCCCTAAAAGTATTTCTCCTGAGCTGCCCCATTTCACTTCTAAGCTGTTTTGGTTTAGAAACGTGCTTTTATCTCCCAAAAGTATTCATCCTAAGCTGCCCCATTTCACCTCTGAGGTTGATTTGGTTCAGAAAATGTTCTGTGCGTGTGTTTGTTAATTTGTTTTTTCCTTTTTTGGGGAAAAAATATGTATGGACTGGAAAACAAAAGTGAGTTACCCCATGGACCATATTTTCTCCACTTTTACAACTAGCTCCTACTTTTATGTGATTATTTTTTATTCCAGATTTGCCCCTGTCTTGATGTTGGCAACATCAAACCACTTTTTTTAATTTTTTTCAATTTATTTTTGTGACCTCTAGGTTGTATGATACCCTATAAATCTAACCACACCATGTATTAAGCCTGCCCAAGTATGGGGGCAATTTGATATTGTTGAGATCAAACTGCTCTGAAATTTTTTGAAGTATTGGGTAGTTCAATGTTAGTGACATCAAAATGCCTCCTACTTAAGAAATTTTTTTAACAAAGGTTGTGGATCGATGTCACCATTGTTGAACTGCCCCATACTTAAAAAAAAATCCAAGTATGGAGTGGTTCGATATCACCAACATTGAACTGCCCCATACTTGGACTAGTTTTATATGTAGTGCAGTTTAATGATGCTAACATGAAACTACCCCAAATGTGGTGTGATTCAATTAGCTGGGTATGATACCAACCTAGAGGTGGCAACAAAAAAAAAGTAATAAAATAAAATAAAATAAAATAAAAAGCTGTTTCCATGTTACCAACATTGAACTGGGTGCAAAATTGGAACAAACACTACCAAAAAGTAGGACCTGGGTGTAAAATTCATGATAGTCCATGCAGTAACTTGCATTGTTTTCTGGTCCATCTGTGATTTTTCCTTTATTTTTTTGATAATTAAGAAACATGCTTCTCTCACTAAAAGTGTTATTCTAAGCTGCACTTTTCCACTTTTGAGGCTTATTACAGCTGCAATACAAATTGGACTGTGAGAAATTTTATGGTGGGATTCTCGATAACAAGACTGTAGATTCAGTAGTTAAAGGCTCCTCCGAGCGGGAGACAATCGAACTTTGGACGAGGCTCTATCCAGAAGAGCCTTATGAGATTGATCTTCAAAATCTCTCAGAAATAAGTGATGGAAAATTTTCTGAAACGGCAGGGAATATCAAATATGATTTGGTGGCTGCTGTCAAAAGGCAGAGCTCTTTCTTCTATCAGGCAAGTTACACTTGCTTTTCTCTTGAAATGGACTCCTTGCTTGGAACTTATTGACAAATAGTCAAGCTTTATGCATTTAAACCGTATACTAGATTTGCTACCTGTGGACATGTATGAAGAAGTGACTTTGATTTTGGCTTATCTCCTCTTCATATTTATGCATTCTGATCTATTTCGATGAATTTGTATTCTGATCCATTTTGATGTAGATTTGTGTTTTCGTATGAATACATATTGATGTTACTAAGTTCATCAACCTACCACTTTGTGTTATTTTTACTCATGAAGAGGGAGGCAGGAACACCTTTACTTCCAATGAGGATTTTAGATAGTGTTCTGCTTTACCTCATATTCACTCAAACCCATTATTACTCATATTGTTAGCCTAGTTTACAGACATCTTTATAGTGACTTTATGGGATCATCATTTTTCTATTTCCTCCAATTTGTCATGTTCTAGTGGCCTCTCATTTGGGATTGCCAAAAGATATTATGCTCCCCGAGGGAGTATACTATCCATTTAACCAATCGATGATTAACTTTAGAATCTCAAATTTTGGGGATGCAACCTCTTCAACTGATAGACTAATCTCCATAGAAATTTTTTCCAAATTGCACCATCTATGGCCTTGAAAAAAATAATGTCTCAAGATTGAAGGGAGGCCATCCAATTTTTGGAGGGTGGGATCTAAGCATTGGAAAATGCAAAATTCAATTTTCTTTTTTCTTTTGAAAATTGTCGTCCAGTGATTCTTAGGTGGCTCCCAAAATTACAGAATAAAAAGTTTTCTCCCAAGTGGGTTTTCTAACTAACAGAGTAGATGTACGCCATGCTCCGGCAGGAGCAAAGCATACAGGCTCTTTGGGATTTTTATCTGTACTAGCTCGATTTTTCCACCATGTTTTGTGCTCTTTCATAATACAATTATTTTCATGATCAGTCTGACCCCAAGGATGTTTTGGTAGTGTATCAAGAGGATTGTACCATATATTGAAGACTATACAATCCTTCAACTTTCACTTTGATTATTCATTGTTTGTTGTTATGATGCAATCCATTAATTTATTGCTGAGCTAAAGTATGAGGAAATACAAAAGCGAGATTTTGAGCTCTTTAGTTGCATGTTTTAGCTTCAAGAACCATCTATGTATACCATTTGTCTGGAGTCTAGAGAACCCTTCCAGTTTCTTTACTAAACACAACTATGCACAAAACCAAGTTGATGCACACTTTACTCATGGTTATGTGAAAAACCATGTATTTTGCCATCGGTTCCTATCTCTTGACGAATTAAAAGAATAGGTGATTTTTTTATTACCATGGAGACTTAAATGCTAAGAATCATCACAAAGGCTTGAAACTAGCCCACCTACGAGATGCCTAGTCCACCTACGAGATGCCCTTTGGATCTGACTGACTGTTGATTCATAAGGCAAAGATACCATCCATTTCTAATGATGGATAGTGGGCATTAATCTCATGGGATCCCTCTGGGATGTTCGCCTGAGCACAATGAAACTATCATGCATCATGGGGAAGGGATATTGTTGGCTTTTATGCCCCTCTAGAGTGCTTCATAATTACCGTACTTGATTGGTTCCTCATACTTCATTTTATTTCTCCTTTTTTGCTTCTCTTCTTCAAAATATTCTTATGATCAAGGTGCATATGGTTTAAAAGGAATACCATATGCTGTAAGTGTCCCAGGTTTGTATAGATTCCCACAGTTTATGATTAAATTTTTTACGAGGATGCTTTTCCTAAAAATGTCACCTAGAATACTTGAAAGAGAAGAACAAGTTGTGGTAGAGGTATAGATGGATGGAGAGGAAGCCAAAGAAGAGTGACGTGACCTGTAATTCATCCATGAGTGAGGGGCTACACTCAAATATATATATTTATTTTTGTTCTTACCCTACTTAAGGGTTGGATAGGGGTGGGGTAAAAATAAATCCAGAATTTACATATTTGTTCTTTAAATGGGCATGAACTACAAATACCAGAATAATTTACAATAGTATATAAGTTTACCAATTATGACTAAATCTCCCGTTCAAGTTGTAAATGGCGTTTGAACATGTACAACTTGTTCTTCAAATAATGATTGCATTCCTTTGATAACCCTTTCGTAAATATGTTTGTTGTTTGATCTTCGCTTCAATTTCCTTGGCTTCAATCCTTTCCCATACAAAATGATAATCAATCTGATTATTTTTAGAATTATCATGAAATACTAGATTTGCTGCCAAGCTTAAGGCACTCTCGTTATTACAAAACACTTTGCATTTTTTAATTTTCATGCCCAATGTAGTTATCAGCCTCCAAATCCATAACATCTCCGATATAGTACTTCCTAGCGCCCGATAGTCAGCTTCAACAGTTGATTGGATACTATCTTGTGTTTCTTCTCGGTGATATCAAGTTTTTCCTAAGATAAGCACAAAATCTGGAGACTGACCTTCTTGAATTTGGGCCACCAACCCAATCAGCGTCTGAATATCCCATTGTTGATTCGACTTGCGGATGGTCCACATCATTTTGCTATGTGCAACTGTTCCTTTAATATATCTCATTATTCTATTTAAGGTTTCCATGCAAGATGAAGTGGGCATATGCATAAAATACCTAATTCACTGCATATGGTATATCTCATGTTAGTGTGAGATATTGTAAGGCCCTTGCAATACTCTTGTACTTCTTTGGTTCTCTTAACAGTTCCCCTTCATCCCTGCTCTGTCTTTTGTTCATGGCAACAGTTACAGCTTAATTTCACTGGCATCTCAATCTACCTCCATCCCAAGATCTTTTGTATTTCTAAATCTTTTATTTGGAATTTATCATTAAGAAATCTCTTCACATCAACAATCAACAACTATGAAGTACCTGTAATTATGATATTATCAACATATAGGAGCACAATTATAATAGCTACATCACTGTTGTGGATGAACAGGGAGTGGGCACTGCTGCTCTCTTAAATCCTCTATCCTTTAATACACTACGAAAACTTTGAAACCACATTCTTGATGCTTGCTTCAATCTGTACATTGAGTGATTCAATTTGCATAAATACTCTCTTGAATCTACTTCACTAAATCCTAGTGGTTCATCCACGTAAACCTCCTCTCTTAACTCTCCATGAAGAAATGTATTCTTTATATCCAACTGGTGGAGTGGCCTATCACAGGCCAAGGCTAATGATAAAATAATGCGTACTGTCACAAACTTAGGACTGAAGGTTTCTTCATATTCCAGTTTGTGTTGATTAAATCCTTTAGCTACCACCCTTGCCCCTTGCCTTGAATCTCTATATACTTCCATTTTATTTATATTTCTCCTTATATGCCAATTTGCAACCTACCACATTTTTGTGTTCCAGTCTTATAATAATGTCCCATGTATTATTGACATGTATGGCCTTGATTTCTTCTTGCATAGCTTCAATCAGGTTCTTATCCTTAATTGCTTCTGAGTATGTTGATCTTAAGAATCTCACTTAAGAATACTTGATTTTCATGCAAGAAATCTCCATGGCTTACCTATCTTTCAATAGGATGTTTAATGAGCAGACCTCCTCAAGGCCTCAACTTGTGCATCACTTGAAGTGTTTACATGGTCTGATTCAGATGCTCTATGAGCTGGTTTGTGTGTTCATTTGCTGTTCTTTCTGATGTGTTAGCTTGCTGCCCCATCTGAGGTCTTCCTTTGACACAATGGCTTTAAATTGACCATTTTGTGATGAGCACCTACTTTGGCCTGTTTGCTAGTCATCTTCGAAAACTGACAAAGTTTTCTCCTTGATTACATGGAACAATGTCTTCATCCTTTCCACCTTTCTCAACATTGTGTTCAACAAATTTCTCTATCTGATGTCAACTTATGAAGGATGGTTCCTTGTCATTCTTGTGTTTGCCTCTTTCCTTTGAACACATACTTTATCTGCAAATATCATGCTTTGTAGGAACAAACATTTTCAACTCATCAAATGGTATATGTCTAGAAATAAAGTAACTTTTATTCAAGGATGGTACATCTATAGCCTTTATGATCATCTGAGTATCCCACAAAAATACATGTTTCTGCCTTAGGATCAAGTTTATTTCTAGGACTACCATCAATATAGACATAACACCAAGATAAAAAACTCCTCAAGATAGAACGGTCAGGAGTTCTTCCAAGTACTGTATAGTATGGAGATTTTCCATCCAATACATTAGTGGGAAGTCTATTAGTCAAGAAGATAGCTGTATGAAAAGCTTCGGTCTCCACTAGAAAACATAAGAGATAATCTGTATTTATCTATGTTTTCTGTTTGCCTCTCCATTTTGTTCTGGAGTATAAGGACAAGAAATTTGTTGTTCCATCTTATTGTCCCTCAAGTAATTTTTAAACATTTGAGATGGGTACTCTCCCCTAAAGTACACAATTTTCCTAGGGAAGTGCTTTTCAACAATCAACTTGAAATGTCTCAAAGATGTGAGGTTTTTTATTAAGAAAAAATCCATGTAAATCTAGAGAAGTCATTAATGAATATCACATAATAGAGGGAATTGGAAGGAGATGCGGTTGGCATTGGACCCCATACATCAAAATGCACTAACTCAAATGGAGAAGAAGCATTTTTATTATTAGAAATAAAGGGAAACTTGACAGGTTTTCTTAATCAATAGCCATGAGAAATAAAATTACTAGGTAGATCAATATTGGAGGAAACATGTCTTTTTTCACAACTTATTCAAAGACTCCATACTACAATGACCCAATCTATGGTGCCGCACATTGGCATCCCTATTAACATAGTAAGATACGACCAAGCTTTGGAACTTAATTCCATTCATCATCAGCTGTGTACAACTCTCTGCATTGTGACTCGCCAGCAAACATGGTCCCTAATAGTGGGCGCTTCAATTAAACACAATCCGGAGTAAATACAAAAAGGCATGAATTTCTCTAGTCAATTGTGGCATAAAAGTAAGATTACATTTAAAATTAAGGACAAGTAAAATATTTTTGAGATGTATAGGACCTTAAGAAGATTGAATGGTAACATTCCTAACATGTGTGATGTGGTGAGAGGACCCTTCTCTAGTTATAATAGACCCGCTACCTGAGTAAGGGATAAGGGAAGAGAACAAATCTGAAATTCTTGTCAAATAGTTGATTACTCCACTATCAACAATCCATGGAGCTTTAGATGGAGATGTAATGGCAAGGATCTTCGAAGATGTATTCACTCTACCTTTCTCAACATTGTCTTCAACAAATTTCTCTATCTGATGTCAACTTATGAAGGATGGTTCCTTGTCATTATTGTGTTTGCCTCTTTCCTTTGAACACATACTTTATCTGTAAATATCATGCTTTGTAGGAACAAACATTTTCAACTCATCAAATGATATTTGTCTAGAAATAAAAGAACTTTTATTCAAGGATGGTAACATCTATAGCCTTTATGATCATCTGAGTATCCCACAAATATACATGTTTCTGCCTTAGGATCAAGTTTATTTCTAAAACTACCATCAATATAGACGTAACACCAAGATAAAAAACTCCTCAAGATAGAACGGTCAGGAGTTCTTCCAAGTACTGTATAGTATAGAGATTTTCCATCCAATATATCAGTGGGAAGTCTATTAGTCAAGATGATGGCTATATGAAAAGCTTCGGTCTCCACTAGAAAACATAAGAGATAATCTAACTTTATTTATTTGTATTTGTCTATGTTTCCTGTTTGCATCTCCATTTTGTTCTGGAGCATAAGGACAAGAAATTTGTTGTTCCATCTTATTGTCCCTCAAGTAATTTTTAAACATTTCAGATGGGTACTCTCCCCTAAAGTACACAATTTTCCTAGAGAAGTGTTTTTCAACAATCAACTTGAAATGTCTAAATGTCTCAAAGATGTGAGGTTTTTTATTAAGAAAAAATCCATGTAAATCTAGAAACGTCATTAATGAATATCACATAATGGAGGGAATTGGAAGGAGATGCAGTTGGCATTGGTCCCCATACATCAAAATGCACTAACTCAAATGGAGAAGAAGCATTTTTATTATTAGAAATAAAGGGAAACTTGACATGTTTTCTTAATCAACAGCCATGAGAAAGAAAATCACTAGGTAGATCAATATTGGAGGAAACATGTCCTTTTTCACAACTTATTCAGAGACTCCATACCACAATGACCCAATCTATGGTGCTGCACATTGGCATCCCTATTAACATAGCAATATACGACCAGGCTTTGAAACTTAATTCCATTCATCATCAGCTGTGTACAACTCTCTGCATTGTGAACTCACCAGCAAAACTGGTCCCTAATAGTGGGTCCTTCAATTAAACACAATCCAGAGTAAATACAAAAAGGCATGAATTTCTCTAGTCAATTGTGAAATTAAATACATTTGAAATTAAGGACAAGTAAAATATTTTTGAGACGTATAGGACCTTTAGAAGATTGAATGGTAACATTCCTAACATGTGTGATGAATGGACCCACTACCTGAATAAGGGATAAGGAAAGAGAACAAACCTGAAATTCCTGTCAAAAGGTTGATTGCTCCACTATCAACAATCCATGGAGCTTTAGATGGAGATGTAATGGCAAGGATCTCCGAAGATGTATTCACTGCAGCCAGCTGTCTTCCAACATTATGAACTCCACTTTCCTTACAACCTTATCAAGAGATATACTTAGAACAACATGTCGGTTGCTTCCATATTGTGGTTGTGGTATCCCATCATATTATTAGTATAACAACTAATAGCTGAGTGGTTACGTCTTCCACAAATCTCACATATTATACTGTTATTCTCATGACTAGAACTCCCATTGTTATTATTGTTAGATGGAAGTAGGATGCTGAACGGTATTTCCATAAAACCCACTTTTACCACGTCCACCACAGCCTCTATCATTTCTTCCTCTATCTCTACACCATGAAACCATTTCCAGGATATGAATAATTGTTGTGGATAAACAATGCATTATAAGACTTCACACTTGATGGTTGTGCCGTCCTTTTATTAGGGCATATAGCTTGAAGCTAAAGAAGTAGAGCATGTAATGCTGCAAAAGAAGGATATAGTGGTCTAAAAGTAGCACTAGTAACAAAAGTCTCATATTGATATCCAGGACAACAATGTACACTTTGCCTGTCTCATTAACGAGGTGTTGAATCATAGCAAGCTGATCACATATTCCTTTGATTTTGACCAGGTAATCAGATATGGATTTATCTTCATTTTTGCAACTCAAGAGTTTGTCTCAAGTGAATTACACTTGCTTAAGACAATTGGTATATGAGTTTTGTAATTCCTTCCACGATTCTTCATTAGTGTTTATATGAACCACTTGTGCCAATATATTGTCTGACAACATAGAATTGATCCACCAAATTAATCATTAATCCTTGACAAACAATTGATCCTATTTAGGATTATGGGTTACAACTTTTTCTCTTTCCATCTTTACTCACTTCGTCTTTGGTGATGAACTGTAGTGGTGCCTTGCATGATCTATTAATGTGACCCACCCATCAATCATAGGCCTCAGATACAAGGATTTGTATCTCCTTTCCATACAATGCGAAAGGAAGAAGAAAGTTTGCTGGTAAATTCTAGGGAACGGAATATTGGGGATACCAGAAGATTCCATGGGATCAAATGAGTAGAAGATAATGGAAATAATTTTTCTTTCTTTTTTTCTTTTTTGAAAGAAAAGGAGTTTACTGTTCAAACATGAAGAATAATTGAGGGTTACTGTTCACATGAATAGTATCTAGGGTTTACTGTTCACATAAAAGGAATATAAGAAATTTAGGATAAAGAAGAGATTTAGAGAGTAAGAGATTTATGGTTAAGGTCTATAGAGAGTAAGAGATTTGTGGTTAAGGTCTATAAATCCAAGTTAAGGGGACAGATATAGGGTTTCATGTCAATGTTGACAATAACGCAATCATTCTAAATAATGACCAAAAAAGAGGGCAAAGAAAAGAGAGATTTCGATATCTTTGATCAAATGTCTGACATTAATGCTTGAACCTGCTCTGATACCATGTTAAAATATCACCTTGAATACTTTAGAAAAAAGAACAAGTTGTGCTACAAGTTGAGCTGTATGGAGAGGAAGTCAATGAAGAGTGATGTGACCTCTAATTCGTTCATGAGGGGCTCCACTCGAAGATATAAACAGTTATATTGTTTTTAACCCTAATTAATTAAGGTTACAAATAAAACTAGAAATTATATATTTGTCCTTTACAATTAACATGAACTATAAATAGAAGAATAAGTTACAGTAGTATATAAAATTTCTTGACCAACTATTATTGACACTTTTGGCAGGTCTCAAGACCCACTGTGGAAGATGATCGATTTCTTGAAGGAGCTGCAGCAAGATACAAAGGATTTCTTTATCTCATAAAGAGAAACTTCGAAAACAATTTGAGACGTTTTTGTGTCCCAACATATGACATTGACCTGATGTGGCATTCACACCAGCTCCAACCAATTTCTTACACTAAAGACATGGTAAAAGTTCTGGGTAAAATATTGGAGCATGATGATATGGATTCAAATAGAGGCAAAGGGAAGAAGCTTGACACTGGTTTTACTGAAACTACCAAACAGTGGGAGATGACATTTGGGAGGAGATATTGGAGGGCTGGGGCGATGCATAGAGGCAATGCCCCATCCCCAATAACACTGACACCATGTCCATCAGTTTTCATGAACAAGAATAGCATTTTGTGTAGCCAGAGTCATCATTACATTCATCTTCCTCAGCCAAAGGCTGTAGAGGTACTCTCTCTCTCTCTCTCTCTCTCTATATATATATATATATATATATATATATATATATATATATATATATATATATATATATATATATATATAGGAAAACTCTTAAAAACGCCTATAGGTGAAATTGAATAGTGTTTCACCCCGTTACGTGATGGTTTTGCCTTAAAAACTGCCACGGATCTACGGGAGCTGTGGCGGTTGCCCATGTTTTTTTGTGTGAAAAATACCGCAACGTACCTACTATGTCCGTTGTGGTTTTTTAATCCACGGCATCTGAAAAAATCAGACGGTACCGAGCCTATAGGTGAAAACACTGTTCATTTTTGCCCATATATATATATATATATATGTGTGTGTGTGTGTGTGTATACACAAACACATACGCACGCACATATACATATATATTGTGGGGGCCGTGTGTGTGGCATGTGTGATCTCCAAAGGGGCTTTGTTTCTTTAGAATTTACATCTCAATTGGCAGGGAAATGAACACAGCGGCAGAGTATTCACCCTAACTTTTGAATGTCGTTTCTATATCATTGCTTGATTTCCTAGTGGCTTTTCTGCAGATACTTTTGGAGATTGTTGGTGTAAGAAATGTACCAGCCAGTCAGAAGGGAAGTCTATATGTTTCTTGTAGCAAGAGCCAGTCTGATAAGTTCTTCTATTCTCGAAGACTAAGAATATCATCCGAATTTGGAGAGAAACAAGTAGCTTATTTTCAGTGTGAACCCACTGAAAAACTGCTCTTTGAGCTCATTTCCCACTTCCCTTCAAAAATACCAATATCAAAGCTATCAAAAGTATTGGGAAAAGCCTCAATCTCTCTTCAAGAATTGTTGGACTCCTCTTCACTATCGATAGAACAGTGGTTTGATCTGGGATCATATGGTGGTAATGGAGAATCCAATCCCATTGGTTTACACATTGCCATCTCTGTAACCATTCCTTACCCTGCTGTGCGTGAGCTTCGTATGGTTCGGTCACATCCGTGGGCAAACAGCTATTGCTTCTTCCCACTTTTGGGTCGGGGCCCGCAACTTGGCTCATGGACCCGTGTCATGGATGATGCAGGCAATGAAATTATCAGCCTCCAAATTAGGTGCGTGGACCAAACTGTGTGCCCTATTTTTGTCCTAGGGAAGGTATATCATACACATGCTGCATATAATCTATAATACACACCCAGGGGGAGGGGGAGGGGGAGGGACAGGGGGTGTTTTCGGGAAAGTAGTGTACACTCATCCTTCAAATGGGCAGTGGAGATGAATCTCAATCCCAGAATTATGGTTCATGTCCACTTTGTATCGTGAGAAGGTGCAGTGGATGCCCTAAAGGCTTATAATTTGTGTTTATACCATACTCAGGGTGTGTTTTGTAGATTATTTTTCTCCTTTTTCCTTGGGTAGGATTGCATACTCAATCTTGTTCATCACTAAGTAAGCATGATCTGGGGAAACCCTGTGTTGTGTGATCTAAATAAGCACATTCAATTAATTCATGCATACCATGTTATTTGAAATTCTTGTGTCATATGGGGAGTTTCTTGCTTGTGTGCATGCAAATTCTTCAATTGGGTCCCAAAATTATGGCACCGAAATGATGTTTTCTTCTGTAGAAAATCAGAATGCTATTTTTAACATGTTGTTACTTCGAGATAAGTAACTATTTTTCATGGCATTGGATCTTTTAAAGTGATTTAATAGCCTGTGATGTCTGAAAAAGTGAATATGTCTGGTAATCTCTTACCTAACTCAGTGGATGGTAAAGGAAAACAGTTTAGTTGTCCAACTTTTGTGAGTCTCAAAAGTGTTTTTATGAATTACAGGAATTCAAAACAGAAAGAGGCAGGCGATGGCTACACTCGGAAGAGAGAGATGTTAGGTGTTTTGGGGCCAGAAGGTAAAATAGAGGTTGTGGCTGAGCAGCTAGTGGGATCAGACAAGCCTACAGAGTGGCTTATTCTAGATTCACAGTGGCGCATTCAATTGGAAAACAAAAATCTGGCCGATGGTCACGTCTTTGAGAAGAGTAGTGCCCAACTTGTAAGACTTTGCACTAAACACAACTCCGACTCATGTCATGCATAATGGAATGTATAATACATTTCAGTATCAACTATCATTGGAACTAAGTTCCTTCAGTTGCAATAGATAGATGATTTTTGTAAATTTCATAAAACATGAAATTGTAAGTCAATGAACATGCGGACTTCATAAATCATGAAAATAAAATCCATTAATTCATTAGTTGAGCTTTATGATTTTGTATGTTTTGCAAGTTTTTTCTAATAAATATGACTGGTTAAAACAGATTAAACTCCTCCAAGGTAGAAAGCTTGAATATGACTTGAAGCATGGTGTGATGCCAAAGGTTGAATGTGATTTTATCACAGCTGTTGCGTTCTCTCCAGAGCACCCATATGGCAAAGCTATCGCATTGCTCAACCCAAAAACTGGCCTCTTCATGGTATCATCATCACCATCACCCTCTCTCTCTCCCCCTCTCATGTAATTTAGTCAGGATTTGATCTTGGATGTTATGTTGGGGCCCTCATTGCCATAATGTCAAAGCAAAGAGCCCTAGTCCTGCTATCTATCTATTTATCTATCTATGGTGTATATGTGTTTGTTTTAATGAACTTGCTCTTGATGTGGGTAGGTAGGGGAGGAATGGTTCGTTCTGCCGGGGATGATCTTAACATTCATACTCTCCGATATGCTAAGAAAGGAAGGACACACAATATTCAAGTCTACAACTCAAAGCATTGAAGACAAGCTTGGCATCAACATCAATCTTGTGGAGGTTCAACACGAAGGTGATTCCAAGTCATTGAACATGGCAAGTGAAGCTGGTTGTGGCCCTGGTTGTGGTACATGTGGTGCGGGTGATAATGGAGATAAGTGTGGTGGAGGGTGTGGCTCTTGTGGTGCAGCCACTTTGAAGAGTGGCGGCATGGGTGGCTTTGTTGACGCAAGCCATGTTGGCAATGGTGGTGGTTCTTTGGAGAGTGATGGCATGGCTAGCAAAGGTGGAGCTGGTTGTGGCCCTGGTTGTGGTACATGTGGTGCAGGTGATAATGGAGGTAAGTGTGGTGGAGGGTGTGGCTCTTGTGGTGCAACCACTTTGAAGAGTGGCTGTGTTGACGCAAGCAATGTTGGCGATGGTGGTGGTTCTTTGGAGAGTGATGGCATGGCTAGCAAAGGTGGTGGTGGTTGTGGTGGGGGTTGCGGTGGTGGGTGTGGGGGAGGGTGCAGGACCCGAAGTGGGTGTGGTGGTGGGTGTGGTGGTGGTGGGTGTGGTTATAAAGGTGCTCCCACTCAAAAAAGCAAATAATTCAGCCTTAGTGCAAAGGACTTATGAGCGCTATCTGCCTATCCGTCTGTCCGTCGATGTGGCTGTCTACTTACCTAAATATCTGTCTATCTATCAATCATTGGCATGTATTTTCATGTGTGGATGAGTACTGGTATAGTAATGCATTTTGTTTCGAGTAACTGGAACAACGGAGAAATCTTAAGGGTGTTCTGTGTGAGTTGTGCTATCCTCCATGCCTTCCAGTCTAGTGGTGTAAATAATGAATAATGCTGCTTTAATCAGCTGACTCCTTGGGTTCTTTGGGCTCATGTCGTGCAAGTTGAATAAATAAAGTTGTCATTGATGTCTACATAAGAGGTAAGATGAATGCTTATTGTTGTGGTTCTTTTTGTTGTAAGATGACATCCCGTTTGACAATAGTTTATTGTTGCGGTTCTTTTTGTTGCAATATGACATCCCGTTTGACAGTAGTTGCAAATCTGATGTAGGTAAATATTAGAGTTATTATTTTTTAATGACTTTTTTTTTAGTTTTTTAAAGGGATAGGAAGTGTGTTGGGATATGGGAGGGAAGATTTAGTTTGGGAGTTATTTTGGGAGGCTTTATCTTTTGACCGTAGAAAATCATGAGATAGGTAGGGGTACTATTCGAAAGTCCTATTTTTATGGAATTAGGAGATTTAGTTAGAGATTTACGTGGTATTACGTCATAAAAAGTTAAGATTCAAGGAGATTGGGAAAAAACTAAGAGATAAAGATTAGGGAATTGCAGAAATAGGACATGAGAGTCGGAGAGAGAAGGTTTTTTTTTTTTGAGGTTTATTTAAAAGGAAGAATTCTCTCATTGTAAAGCATTGGAATTAAGTGATCTCGTTAAGAGATCTTTTTGGGGTAGATTCCCTTGTAGATCTTATCAGTTGGTATCCGAGCAAGTAAGCTCTATCAACTATGATGCCATTACAATCGAAGACATTGCTACGACTCGTGGATTATGTGGGTATGTGGGTTAGCAAATTCATGCAACTCATGGATTATGTGGTTCAACAAATTCATGCAACTCATGGATTATGTGGGTCATCAAATTCAAGAGAGCTTGAACAAAACCTTGGAGGATATCAGACGCTACATTAATGAAACTAATCAAGGGATGAAACGGTTCGATCAGAAGTTGCAATGGTTGGAGAACAATCTTCATCGCAATGATAGTGCTCGCAACCACATTGATCTTACACTAGTAGTCCCACAACAAACTCAGAGTGCTGATCCCGACCGTAACGAAAAAAAATTTAGACAAGATCTACATCCTATAAAGTGTCTATAAGATCTATTTCATCGATTGCAATCAGAGGAAGAAGAATATGAAGAGGTAGATCTTGATTCAAAAGAAGATGTTGATAGCCAAATGTGGAAGAAATTTCGAAAATCTGAAGAAATCAATATTCATTTTTGTATTATAGAGTTTGGGGTCTCAAACTTCCACTACAAATCATGTTGGATATATCATTTATTTATTGAAAAAAAGTATTGAGGTGCATGATGGGACTGCATAACTAGCTTTTGAGAAGACCTCTAAACGATTTGAGTTTTATAAGCTTGAGATTGAGCTTCTCCCAACCCGGAGAGAAAGTTGCAGATAAATATTAGTGTTATTATTTTTTACTTTTTTAGTGTTGTTGTTTTGGAAAGTTTTATCTTTAAACTATAGAAAATCATGTAAATATAGGGGTAATTTTCTAAAGTCCTATTTACAAGGTGAGATTTAAGGAGATCCGGATAGGAGAAAGAAAAGATAATAGATAAAAATTTAGGAAATGAGGAAAATAGAGCATGAGAGTTAGAGAGAGAGAGATAAGCGATAATGAAAAGTGGTTGACATAAAGAGATAAGTGAGAGTTTCTTTTATTTATTTATTTTCTTTTGAGGTCTATTTAAATGGAAGAAGTCCCTCGTTGTAAAACAAAAATATTAAAATTAAGTAAAGTTGATCTTGTGAAGAAATCTTTTGGGATGGATTTTCTTACAAACCTGTATATTCTCTCAAACTTTTAGTTTATTTTAGTTTCTCGTTCATTACTATTTCTCCCTATATCTATGAATTTATTACTATTTCTCGTTGTATCAATTTCAGATAAATCATCTTACTAGAAAAAACAAATTGAAAAAACAATAGTAAAAACAAATTGAAAAAACTATAGTGGTACAAGAGTGGCACCTCAAAAACCAATGGTACAGTTTGTTTCTCCACTCAATGGCTGCTTCGGCTTAGCGGCTTTCATTTCAACCCTATGTGACATGTAGCTTACTGTTTATAAATTACATTTGTTACCAACAATCCGCACTGTGCAACAAGAAATTAGTACTGAAAGTTCTAAATCTTATTCTAGTCCATCTAAGTCTTCTCAATCAACAAATGCAAAAGGCACTAGAAAAGTGAATCATATGTAACTGCTGGGAGTTCAACCTATTGATAGTAGCACAAGAAATCGAAATAATATGAATTGCAGTTGATCAAAGTAAGATCTGAGTATTTAGAGACCATATGTAACTGCTGGGAGTTCAACTTATTGATAGTAGCACAAGAAATCAAAATAAAATGAATTGCAATTGATCAAAGTAAGATCTGAGTATTTAAACTTGATTTTCTATTTACAATAACAATCAAAAGCATGAAAATGAAAAAAATTAGTGGTTTGAGAACCAGTGCTTTGATCTTTCGAAGAAATCGGAAATATTTTTGTTACCAATGAGATTCCTATGAGATGAGAGGTCCCTCAATAATTTAATTAGAATTATGAAACTGAAATCAATACTTACCCACTATTCTTTCCAAATTCCAATAAGTTGCAGTGAAACCTTAATTAGCTTAACCCAACATGAGAGAAAACAACAATGCTTGATTATGGTGTTGTTCTTTAAAAAGAAAAAAAAAAGGGAGACAAAGTCAAGATGCCCCATAATATTTGTGGTTTGTTGGACGTAGTAAACTTTATTAAGCCCCTAATGACGCATTAAGTATGGCTTAGTCTAACTAAATTACCTATTGTCAATTTTAGCGTAATCCACGAAATATGTAAAAGTATTTTGTGCCTATAATTTGGCGTGTTATATCCAAAATTTAATTACAAAGATAATTTTGATAGTTTATGGGACAATCCAAAAGAGTCTTCAAAGCGGCAAGTTCCAGCTGTTAAAAGAATAAAAAAGTTTAAGAAAATAGGGACTGATTTTGGCCGGTTCTCTAATCGAACCAGCCGGTTCTGTCTAAGACCAGCCAGGTCATGATAGAGCTGACCTATTCCTAATATTTTATGGGATATGTATTAGCCTGGTCGATTCTCTATCTGGATCAGCCGGTTTGATCACCGATTTGTCAAACATTGGTTTAGACATCCAGTATGAATTAAGGTTTTTCTTTTCCTTTTTTTTTTAAGAAAAAGATTGTTTTAAATGTTGAATATCTAAATTTTGCTATAATGGGGTTGTTTCGATTATTGGATCATCAAACTCACCCACTTGTTTTTCCCTCTCAGACATTCAATGTTCAAACCCAACTCACAATAGAAAATAACCAAAATAAGTAGGTCAATGGGTCTGTAATTACTTTTGAACATCCAATATTTGAACTCATCTTTCGTTAAAAAAAATCTCTCATTCTATACCATCATTTTGAACCCATCTTTCCTTAAAAAGAATCTCTCATTCTATACCATCATTTTAAATTTTGCTGTAATGGAGACATTAATGGTTACCAATTCAAGGTATAGCCATTATTTCCAACCGTTTCGACTTTAGATACCATAAATGCTTTTAAATTCAGTAGAAATCTACATACATGTGGGTAGAGAGTGGAGTATATGTATGTGGATACAGAGAGAGAGAGAGGAGCATTGAATTTTCTTTTCAAAGGCTGTGAAAACCGAAAACCAATTTAGCTTGCTTTCCAAAAGCTGATTACCATGGTCAAAACCATGGACAGAGACCGTTTGGTTTGCTTTCCACCTGCACCATGGTAAAATCCGATGGAGATCATGTGGTGTGTCTTCAAACCGTGGTTAGTCAAAAGATTCTATGCTCCAAAGAAGATAATGTGACGTGTCTTCAAACGGTGACTAATCAAAAGATTCTATGCTCCATGGCTTTGGTCTTGGCGGTAGTATTGTCGAGATTCATGATGAGGTTTCAAATTTTATTTTTATTCAGGGATAGGGACCAAATCTCTACTGTCTTACCACTTTTTGAGAATAAACTGAGGCCTTGGCGGACCAACATAGATTGGAGCCTTATTATGGAATCTCTCACTCTATTCTCACTAAAAAAAAAAAATAACGCCAACTCCATACTGACTTTAACTTTTTTTCCATCAAAAGATTCTATGCTCTAAACGTAATGTTTATTTACGCCCTTAAGTAAAATCCAACCTAGGGGAACTTCCATAGCCTCAAAATATCGATTTCCAGAGAGAGCTACTTCCAAAGGAAATTTTCAAATCAAACTGTTGTATGTCCCCAAAAAAAATAGCATCCTAGTCTAATTTTTGGAGGTTGAGATTTAAGTGTTTAATAATTCAAAATTTATTTTTTAAAAAATAAATATGCGGTAAAAATTTCATATCGAAAACATATCCATGTAGCTCTTTCACCCATGGAGTAAGCCAACAGTGTGCTCCAGCGAGAGCATAGCCCTCCCGCAATTAGATATCATCCGCTTTGTTTTTTCAAAGGAAAAGTTTCTCGTCCATATCGTGCCAGCGTGCACAAGTACCCTTGCCATTGGTTGAACCCAATGGTTTAAAAAACGGATCGGTGACCCGGATCGGGCTTCCAAAAAATTGATCCGGATCGACGAATCGGCGATCTTGATTGGGAATCGGATGAATTGGTCAGAATAAAACTTAAAAAAAATTCAAAAAAATTATTAAAATTCATTATAAATATTGTTTTTTAGGAATTCAATAAAAAATGAGGGTACTCCATTAAGAATTTTCATGTTTTTGAATGAATATGCGAATATTGATATGTTCTTTCCCCGCATGAATTGCCATTCAGCATTTAATTTACAGTATTTCGTGCTCATCCCTACACTGTTGCTGTTGGGACCCGATATGTGAATAACATGGCTAGGATAGGGTGGCTTCAGAATCATCATCTCTCTCATTTTCTCTTTGAATAATATGGATTAAAAAAAAAAAAAACAAATTTTCAAAAAAATCGATCATGGATTAAAAAAAAAATCACAAATTTTCAAAAAATTCTATCATGGATTACAAAAAAAAATTCGATCATGGATTAAAAAAAAAAAATCACAAATTTTCAAAAAATTAAATCATGGATTACATAAAATTCGATCATGGATTACATAAAATTCGATCATGGATTACATAAAATTCGATCATGGATTACAAAAAAAAACAAACAAAAAAAAACAAACAAAGAAAAACAAAAAATTCAATCGTGGATTACAGAAAAAGAAAAAAACAGTTCGATCATGGATTACAAAAAATTCAATCATGGATTACAAAAAACTCTATCATGGGTTACAAAAAAAGCAAAAAGCAAAAAATTCAATCATGGATTACAAAAAAAAAACAAACATTTCGATCATGGATTACAAAAAAAAAACAAACATTTCGATCATGTATTACAAAACATTCGATCATGGATTACAAAAAATTCTATCATGGGTTACAAAAAAAAAAAAAAAACAAAAAAATCGATCATGGATTACAAGAAAAGAAAACAAACATTTCGATCATGGATTACAAAAAATTCTATTATAGGTTACAAAAAACCAAAAAATTCGATCATGGATTACAAAAAAACAAAAACAATTCGATCATGGATTACAAAAAAATCGACCAAGTATTACAAAAAAATCTATCATGGATTACAAAAAAAAAAAAAAATAATAAATAAATAAAAAAAAAATAAATAAAAAAAATCCCGTACGGGACTCGCCGATTCACTGTTCGGACTCGCCGATTCCGTACAATGAATCGGCGATTCACTGCACAAAATCGTCCGGTTCTCTCTAGAACCAGATGATTTCCGATTTTTTAGGCGATCCGGTCCCCTTTTCACGATTTTCGAGTCGAACCGGGCGAGTCCGGTTCGACTCGGCGTTTTTTAAAACACTGGTTGAACCTTTTGAAATTTCGCAAGGGCTCCATTGGCCAAAAATTAATTTCTATATTTTATTTTTATTTATTTATTTAAATAAGATATTTCTCTAATTTTGAGCTGTATGTTAAGTTTTTGTAAATAAAAGTGTATAAAAATAGAGTAATGACACTATGACACCTTCTCACATCTATGTGAGTAGTACCTCAAAAGATCATTATTAATTTTGATAAAGATATTTAAAAAAGTTATTGCATGGGATTGAGACTTGGGTGAATGGATTTATTGATAAATTTTTTAGAAATCTATCTCAAAAATTTAATGGTGATCATTTGATATCCTACTCACAGTATGAGAGTGTCTCATAGTATCGATACTTATAAAAATAATCAAAAAATCTTTTGAATAAAATGATTAAAATATCCCTAAATTTATTTTGATCATATTTTATGTTTTAAATTTGTTTATTGTTTTGTGTAATTCTACTTATAAAATTAAAACTAAAACCCAAATTTTATATTAATGTCATTTTAAATTAACAATTAAAAATAGAAAACAAAAATCATTTTTGACCCTTGGCTGAGGCTGGTTCAATCTGAACCATTACAGTTGCTTGTCACCTTTTAAGTGTCCGGACGCAATACCAACGCTTTTTGAAAACGTGATTACCATGGTCAAAAGATTTAAAACTCATAGCTTGCTTACGTAGGAGCAAATTGTACAACAACTCCCTTGCGAGCAATAAATACTCTGGTGGAATTTTTTTTTATTTAAAATTTTGAGATCCATCTAATATCACTAGATTATTATTTTCAAGAACGAAAAATAATAGATTTTGAGTTCTTGATCATCTAGATCTTTCATTCAAAAAATTGGATGGTTCTTGTTCAATCTTGAGACATTATTTTATTAGAAAAATTTTATTTAAGGGAGACGCTCTAAACTATCAAATTAAAATGTATTGCAAAAATTCACTAGAAGAGATTATTTCAATGCTGAAAATCCTTTGAATTCGATCATCTTGACCTCAAGATATCTGGACATGAGAAAAAAAATAGATTTCAAGTATTGGAAATAATGCACATGCAATGCATTATCTAGACCTTTAATTTTCAAGATTTTCATATATTCATATATCCGTTCTATCTACACTATTTTGAATCTTTAAATTTTAAAATTAAAGATGAAAATAAATTTAGGTCATTATTAAAATTGATAATACTGAAAAATAAAATAAAATATTTCGACTATATTACAAGATACGCTTTAATTTGATTGTTCAAGGAAACCACACCCTACTTTGTTTGAAGGTACGCCTTACTTTTTTAGAGAGAGAGAGAGCTTATCCACTTTGAGAGAGAGAAGAGGGATCATTCACTTTATTTTTTCAAATACTAATATCATAGAGCTAGAAAGAGAGAGAGAGATCATCCACTTTATTTTTTTCAAATGTTAATTAAGAGAGAGAGATCATTCACTTTATTTTTCCCAAGTGCTAGTTACCATAGTTAGCAGAACATTCATTCAATCAATTTTTTGTGAATAAAACTTTTGTCCTGGTGTGACAGCCCATTTGCATGAGGAAATTCGTGGTGTTTCGTGTCTCATTCCATCTAAATCTACCTAATTTCTTTACTTCAATAAAAACAAACAAAATAAGAAACAGAAATTAATAACCACTCTTTATTATTTTGAGGCCTGGTTTTCCTCTTCCCTTTCTCATTTTGACTCACCATCACAATCTCACTTCTCTTTTGATCAAACCAACCTTCAATTTTTCTCTCAAATCACAGTGGATTGAGTGTATCACTAACTGCAATTTCCCTTTTTCTTTTTATTGTTTTTGAAGTTGACTGTTATTTATCTCATCCTTTTTCTCTTTTCCAGATTTAGAAGATATTTTGGGGAAAATCAGAATCAGAAGAACATTGAACATATACAGGTAGGCATGATCTGCGATTCAGAGTTTGATGGATTTATGGATTTTATTTATGGAGATATATGCCCTATTTCCATGGTTCTGATTTTTGTTAGTATTTTTTTTTTTATCTTTTAATTTCCTTGTGAGCCATAGTAGTTTCCAATGCGATCCTTTCACGGTCTAAATTAGATCTCAGTTATACATATATATTTTTGGCTAGGTGCCACAGTTTAATATTTTCTTTGCTGTTTAGTTCAATTTATTGCAATTATATTGCTCACAATGACGTCAGGATGTTCGAATTCATGTGCCGAAATTTTTTATACAACTGTTTCAATGGCTTTTGAATGCTGCATACATGTGCAGAGTGAGTTCAAGGTGATCAATTAAAACTCAATTTGGAATGCCAAATACCAAAATATTATTGTCCATGGAAATGGCATTTTTGCTTTAATTTCAGAACAAAACACTAGATTTTGGCATAGCCATGGCTGCATTAGACAAAGAGCCTGATTCATGAATTGCTTTTCAGTATAGATGCGGACTTTGTTGCTCTGTTTCACCCTCGGAATGATTATCATACACTGCAAGTGTATGTTATACCATACACAGGTGGGGCACCCGCTTTCTATTCTAGAGATAGATGGTGGAGATGAACTGTAGGTCCAGGTGAATGTCCATTATTGGAATTGCAGTTCATCTCCTCCATATGTCTTTGAGAATGGGTGGTTAACAGGATGTCTATGCTAATCGTTCCTCTGTAACTTGCATTTTGGCCTGAAACTAATAAAACTTTGCGCACTTCAGCTTGACTAGTGCCCATTGAGATAAAAGTGGATGCTCTGGCCTCTAAGCTTGGTATTCATGGTGGCAGGGTGCCACAACATGATGTCTAGAGATCTATCCCTTCTAAGGTTACAAGTTAGCATTCAAAAACAAAGAGAGAGAGAGTTATTATGTAGAGGTGCATCCAAGGTACAATTTGATGAAATTAGCAATAGAGTCCCCTTGAAGAAGTTATAGGGGTTATTGGGTGGTAAAGGTAGTAAATTCCTTCCACCCTAGGCCAGAGCTTTGAGATCTGGTTGATCAATACAGTCCCCTTGAAGAAGTTCTAGGGGTTATTGGGTGGCAAATGTAGTAAATTCCTTCCACCCTAGGCCAGAGCTTTGAGATCTGGTTAATCCTACTTCTTTTAAATGATGACATGATCCTGGCCACGAAATCTCTCTTGGATGCTGAACGTTCATAAAAAAAAAAAGAATCCTTCTGAAAATTACTGATTTGTTATGTGCTTTGTACTTTATATGTTTCGTTGTTTTCTAAAGATTATTTTTCTATTCATGTTCTGAGTTTCTTGTAAATTACTTTAAAGAAAGATAGTATAAATTCCAAGATTTCATGGAGGTTTATGGCAACGGTAAATCCTAGTACTCATACTTGATCTAGAAACATCATTTTTGCCAAAATACCAACTACCAAGTTAGCTTCCTTGTGTACATTGACGACGTTTGGAATACAACAATTCCACTTGAGGTTTTTAGCCTCCGTGGAACTAAAGATACCCCTTCAATACAAACTACAATGTTTGCTAAATTGCCTCCAATAATGAGAGAAGCTCATATTCCCATGTCAGGGCCCATATACCTTCATGATAGTGTTTACTTCTACCCAAGTAAGATTTTCAGGGTCTTAGGATGAACATTTCAGAGTTGCTTCATCTACACTCTTAAAAATTATTTTGATGTCCATCATGCCAGGGTTTCCTTCCCCATGAAAAATTATCCTTAAAAAACATTTGCAAAGGGATGAGATCATCATCATCATCATCATAGCCTTTTCCCAATTAATTGGAGTCGGCTACACGAATCTTGGTCCACCATTCTGCTCTATTTAAGACCATACTCTCAGTGAGGCCATAAGTCCCCATATCTTTTCGGACTACTTCCAACCACATCCTTTTGGGCCTACCCCTTGCTCTTTTCAATCCTTCTACTTGAACTAACTCGCACCTTCTAACAGGTGCTATACTGGGTCAATGCCACACATGGTCAGCCCACCTAAGTCTACTCTCTCCATGAAAAGTTATTCTTAAAATTTTTTTCCAAAGGGATGAGATAAAAAGCAAAAAAGAAATCTAGGGAGGCAGTGTATATTCTATGTGAGGCAGGTTTGGGGTTTCAGCTTTCCTTAAATCATAGATTTGTTTGATTCCTGTGATGCTAATCTTTTCCTTTTTGGGCTCGAGTGGGCCAAGAGATCAGTTCTCAACAAATGATTAGGACCAGTACATCTGGATTGAATTATCTACCCAATAAAACCAATTCTTCTTCTCTTTTTAAATCTATTATATGGTCAAAAGTTGATAAGCATAGAATCATTATCATCTCCTTCTACCTTTACTCACCAAAACTTACACTAAGAAAGAAGGAAACTTGAGCATTATCCAAATGATATGATAACACATCCTTAAGTGAACTTGCATCAGACATGCATATGCATATTGATTCCTCTGTTTCCCCGCATAAAAAGTTCCATACTCGACAAAACCATTTCCCTGCTTTGGAGATGGTCAATGATCAGGATTTTATCTTTTGCGATATATGCAATGAATTGAACCCTTTATGGATATTTTTTCTACCTTCCTCACTGTGAAGTTTGCATTGCATCAATTTTTAAGAGCGTCCAAGTCATCGCTTTCTCCTGGACTTCATTGTCTGGCCTTTCCCCACTCCTCACAGAGACATTTCATATAAGGCCCAAGTGCATGGCAGGTTGGTCAACTATGTTTTAGTACTATAAGTTTCTCTAGAGGGTGAAGTCCATCAAATATCATTGGAATTCTTGTTGGATAACTCATTTACCTTGGATTCATGGTTGTGAACTTAGGTCCCTACTCCAGGGCATTCACTCTTTAATACCTTCCCATCTATTTATCGACTGAAAATTAGCACCTTGTCACATTTCCCAACAAAATCTTGGTAGAACTTCTAATGCTCTGAGTTATAGTTCATATTGTTCTCCAGGTGCCAGGCATGACAGATGCTACCTTCTGTTTTCCTTCTTAAACTTGATAGGCTCCTTTATACCTTTCTGCCTAATGACCTATTGCTACAATTCAGTGTCTTAGAAAATGGCGAGTCACGCTTAGGCTCATCCGAGTCACTCGAACCCAGGATGGTGCCTGGTCTGGGTTACTAACCTTAAAAAATTGTGCCTAGTCTGACCTGTTCAAGATTGCTATGTATTTTTGAGACACGGCTTGAGTCACCCTCTGACATGGGCTCTGTACCCCGCAGAGTTTGAGCTTGAGGCCATGTTTTGTGGGTGGTATAAGACCAAGGGACAAGATACTTAACTCAAAAATTTTCATTTTATTGAAACATGATGCTCTAATTACATAAAACTTTCATATGGGGTTATGAAATTACAGACTCTAGCCCACAATTTGGACTTATACACATCTTGGATTATTGAAAAATCTAACTCTAATAGGTCCCATAATAAATCCCTTTCTTGAAATAGAAATACAAACAATGTAGTGTCCAAATACACATATGCTTTTCTTTACAACTCATTGAATTACATGTACTCAAAACTCCGCATCTTTCCAAATTACATAGTAATTATACGTTCAGTCTTCATCCTCATCACGTACCACATGTTACACACATACCATATATTCGATCAAAGAAAATCCAATGAGATTTCAATTCATATAAACAATAAAGCATAACATTATGGATCATGCCACATGATTAAAGAACAATCTCAATATTCACATAACATACTTAGTTCTATCAATCATAAATCATTTAATAACTGTAAATACAGTAAACAAACATGCATGCATACATGTGGGAAGTCATGGTTCGAACCCCTTGTGCCCGGGCCACAAATTCATGCCTTTTAGGGACTTAATTGTCTCAATGAATAATGCAAGAGTGGTTTATAATCTCAAGGGTATCTAATCCAATTAGGATGCTCTTACAATTTTAAGACCACTTCTTAGAGTCCACTAAATCGATTTGAGACAGTTTGCAAGAAGAATGGAGCAAATCAGATCAATATAGAGCAAGATAGAGTAAAATTGCTTGTGGTGGTCCACCGGTCCACCACAACAACTTTTTATGCAAAAGTTCAACTCTAAATGAGCAAATACACTACTAAGAGGAACAAAATATCTTTGGAATTTGAATAAAAAGACATAGAAATGCTCAATAGAATTCGTGCAAGGTAGATCAAAGGAAACTGTGCATGATCAAAGGTTTAGCAATGCATAAGCAAGTGAGTGATCACACTATGTAAGAATGACATGAAGATAACATCAAAATGAAGGTCTAAGGAAGCTTAAGCATGGCTGTAAATAAAATTTCCAAGAACCTTTGATCAAGGCTAAAATGATATTTGATATAAAATAAGTTAGAGAGATAATACCTTGATCATGGTATGAGATAAGTTTGATCTTATGGAGTGAAGGACCACCATCAAGCTTCAAAGTGGAGGATGGGAACTCTCAAAGGGAAATAGGTGGTATGTGGATGTCTCAATGTTTGCTCTCTCTATTCAATTCAAGCAAGATCGATTTTCCAAGTGCGTAGAATTTGGGACTTAAAGAAGTATGTATACATAGCGTGTAAGATTGAATATCATCAGCACCCTTGATGCACCTATCCAAAGGTACATGAGAGGCCAATATACCCTAGTCACCCATCCCCATCCCCATCCAACTACTAGGATGACGGGATGGGATTTAACACCCTTATCACGCACATTAAACCCTAAAATCAATTTACCTTTTTGTCCATAGGTGCATATTTTTATTCCAAGTGAATCCAACTTGCCCATACACGAAAGCCCTTAGTTTTCAATCATCAAATAGTGTAGAGATTCATCAAGGGCAATGGGTAATAAAGTAAATGGTAAAACTCACACATGTGGAAAAATACACCTTTATGAGAGCCAATCACCTTATAGATCTAATATGTCAAACCAACTACAAGGAGCTTAATGTCCCCTTCACACATGTGTGAAGATATTTTTGAAATTCAAATTGAAAATTTGATTTTACTTTGGATTCAATATTTAAATTAAATTAAAATGGGCCTCACACATGGCAACAAAGGCACTTGTGTGAATCAAATAAACATGCGACAAAAATGTACCTTAAGTTATAACATAATATAGCAAGTCAAATAATAATATATAATATAACAAACTAATATATGCTATCCATGTCCCCCACCTTGGGATTAGCGCTCAGCTGGGCGTTGATCTTATGGTGGGGCCAGGGGTGCCACGTGGCCACCTTATGACCACTCAGGTGTGCCACGTGGCCACCCTATGACCACTTAGGTGTGCCACGTGGCAGTCTTCAAATAGAATTAGGTCTAAACAAATATTAAAAGTACATTTTTGTCAATCAAAAAAATATTGAAAAATTCTCCAAAATCCACAATAAATATTAAAAATATTTATGAACAATTATTCATGATTTCTCATCATAATTAATTGGACAAAGGGTAAGTGAGATCTCAAGGCTTCGACTCTAGGTATTGGAGTACTCCATTGGGTTAGTCTCAAATGATGTTCTGTTGTTGTCTCAAGCTGACCCAATGGACCTATGCTCCACAGTCTATGGCAGGGACACATAATTGGTCACATCAAAGTCATTGAGCCAGAGCTTCCCATCATTCGACTCTCAATAGATTATAGATGCATCCCTGTGGGACATATTCCAATACAAGTACAGGGGTCCTCTCAAAGCACATGTGCATTGGCTCTTCCAAACTCGGGTAATGGATTTGGAAGAGTGGCTTCCCATACGAACGTTAGTGCACATGCCATGGAATGGTCTCATGTCAGGATATGAATTTATATCTCATAAGTCATGACCATCCCATACATGGCCGTTACTCATAAAAAATACTCGGGTTCTATTGTATTCGATTTGATACTCCAAGCCCTGGCTAATCACGACAATCGTGAGGCTAATATAAACAAGATCCTGACTAGGAGATGATCCTCACACCTCTTTGAGAAATTGCTTTCTCGAATGTAAAAACTCTCATAACCTCAAGTACTCAGGGTATAAGAATTTGGGCCCCGTTTCGCAAAGCATCCAGATTCTATCTCTGAATCACTCCCACTGAATGAGAGACTATTGGTATTCAAGCCTTGAAAGGCCATATACCCAGCAGTTTTTAAAAACTGTTACAGACCATTACATTTTGTAGTCTGCAATAATGTTTTACTCATTAGGTTATATTATTTTCTGTACAAGTGAGATAAACGTTGGAGAATCTGGTTTGAGATTGTTGCGTCGAGAATTTCAGATTCATTTTGCCATGTTCTTGTCATTGTTACTTTAATCACTGAACTGAAAGACAATTCTTTGACAAATGTATATTAGTTAGCCTGGCTGAACTGATAATGAGCAGTTTTATGATGTTTGAATTGGAAAGAAATACATAATAAGCTATAGGGTAATTGTAAATTAAGAATAACAAAATAACTCACTTATAGGTCCTTACAACAGAAGAACATAGTTGTTAAAAGTATCATTGTGCACTCCAAATCACCACTTCACCATATTATCCAGTGAAAATATGGCTCTGGGGGTTTTTGTGGAGATATCACTATTGATGCTTTTCCCTTGATTCTTTTCCCATAAGCCATGTACATGGCTTGCTGCTACAAAGGTTATTAAAAGAGAGTGCTCACATCCTCTATTCATAAACTAAAGGTTATTCAAAGCTAGTGCTCACATCCTCTATTCATAAACTACTATAGGATTTCATTAGGCTTCCCACAAGTGACATTCCTTTAGTGTCCTTTAAAGCATAATGGTTTTCTCAACATACAATATATATTTCTTTTTTCAAAATGAGAAAGCTATACACATCCTAACAATGCCCCCAGTCTCTGGTACTCTGCTGGGCTTACTTCCTCAACTCATATTGACATCTACAAAATAGTGTTGCTTGTTAGTTTTTCTACGTGCCTAAGACAACAGCACTTGCTATTGTTTATCCAATACTACATTCATTTAAGAATTCTGTAGCGAGCCATTTTATTCATGTGCAAGCAAGAATTAGAGTCACAGTAGTGAGAGACATGCCATGCAAATTAAATGAACAAAAGCTGATGTTGATATGGTTTCACATCATGACTAAAAGTGTCCAAAGATTAGAATACTAATGGAAACCATACAAGATGGACAGTTTTGGACATGAATGATGTCCCGCTTGTGTGGATGTTAGCTCGTGAGAAATTGGTAATTAGAGATGAGGTTGAAGAGAAGTTAATATGTGAGTTTTGAGCTAAGCATATTTGGATTATAACATAGAGAGAGGAAGAAAGCTCCTTCTGTGGAAATGGCACCAGGTTTACCTAGATATCAAGCAACATGCTGAGTGATTCAATAAAAAATGATGACGCATACCAATCTGCATTTTGTAAAATATGTACAAGAAGTGTAATATGGATGCAGGCTTTAGCCCAAGAATATCTGATTTGCATTATAAAGCAGTTGGAACCTGGAAATGTGGCTTTTGATGTTTTGATTTGATGTAGGATATTTTACAGGAGCAAGAATGATTTTAAATGGTGTGGGTTTTGCATGATACAAAATAGAGGTGACTTTATGTTAATTTTCCTGAGAAACTAGTTGCAACTTGCAAGGGGTTCTAAAGAATCATATCCTTGCTGTGGAATGCATTGTCTACTTGACCTAAAAGCAGTGTTACCTACATACGTTTTTATTAGCTTGGTGTTGACATGTGTCGACATGCATAGACACATCACTGACACTTGACTGTACGTGTTGGATGATATCATCATTTTTTAAGTACGCAAGGGTACATTTTATTGAAGTGTTGTCTTTTTAATAATATTGAAACAAAGAGACTTATATAGTAGAGCGAACCTTACAACCTTGGCATAAGTTGGGGAACTTGATCCTAATTTCTAGGGATCAAGTGATAAATTCTACAAGCCTGATCTCCTTCTAGTTAAAATTGAGGTCCTTGAGTGCACTTTAGTAGGTTTCTCTGGGTTGGGCGTGCAATCCATATAATATTGTGAATAAATAATGAGTTTTAAGAAATTCAGTAATCTATTAAAGAATGGGAGAAATCGAATCGTTCTATAAAAATCTAATAGTTTTGTACCCCTTTCAGTGTAGTTTATATTTTGATTAAGTAATAAGAAATTTTAAATAAAAACTTTTTTAAAAGTAGGAAAATAAATCATTACATAATATTTCAGTTTTTGCATTCCTTTAGTGCAGTTTATGACTTTATGTAGCGTAATAAGAATCATGGTCATCCTTCTTTGTTGAATAAAAATTATAAAGATAGTATTGCTCAAGCTAACTCGTGATGTGTTAAAGAGCCTAAAAGCGACAATGTAGTCTACCATCACCAAAATTATGCATGTGAGCAAAACATGCAACTAATATATCATATAATCTTAATAATAAAAAATAGTTGTTCCTTAGCATTAAGTTGAAGCTCAATGTTTGAACTTGTAACCTATTTAAAGTGGCAAGAGGGACAATGGAGTCTACCACTAAGGGAGTCTTGACCCCGCATTGGTGGAACCTCAGTTCAATTTGCCTATGAACACTTAAACATGATGCAAAGGAGTTTATATCCCATGTAACTCAATATCTCGAAGGATCGAGATCCGAAATGTAAAAATTGCAGAGGAGCTAGTTCCCCTTCACTGGAGTGTAGGAGTGAGCTTCCAGAGGGGGATCAACCCCTTGGATGAGAGATCTCAGTAACTATGCCTAAGACTAGTTGAGAATAAACCCGCAGTTTTTCCACTCCACTACTTCAGGTTTCTTGCAATATCAGGACCAGTGTTATCAAGTTCGGACCAGCCGCCAAACGTGAGAGGGCTTGGTCCAATCAAAACCCATCCAACTAGCGGTCGATTTGCTTGGACCGGATTTTAGAAAAAAAGATAAAAGAAAGATGGATATAATGGTTAAAAATATAGAATATGTTGAAAAAATTGCCCAACTTCATTTAGCTAGGTAGAACCGGTTAAAACCAGTCGGTCTGACATGTCTAAACCGGTCAAATATTAATTTTGACCTGTTTTTTACTAAATCTGGTTTTTACCTTGGACCAGATTGGCAAGGCACCAATCATAGTTTCGGTTCAGTCTTCATAACTATGGTCAAGACATTGTATTATAATTAATGTAACATTGCCTTATTTAAAATAAAGGAAAGGGTACCAAATGGTGAATTGAACCTACAACCACTCGTCCATAAAGCCCAGCCTCCGCCGCTTTGCTACTTTAACTTTGGCATAATATAAGGATATTATATTATCTACGATATTAGCATTATCTTATTCAAGATAAAAATTTGTTTCCCTTGCACAGGTCAGATTTGAATGTGCAACCTCTTGAACAAAAGGTCATCTCAACAACAACCACTTCCACTGTGATATTTTAACCTAGATGCAAGTTAGCAGGAAATTATGTTATATATACCTATTTTATCCAAAATGGTGTTCGCGAGGGATATGTCAGGAGCTTTGACACCCTGATACATACTAAATTCTGACATCCGTTTCAGCATCCCTGTAACACTTTCTAAAAGAAAAGATATTCATTGAAAGATTTTGCACTAACCTGAAATTTCTTGTTAAGAAATTATCTTTAAGAAAATTGCCCAATAGTATTCTCCTTAAAAACTTTGGGGTCACTTTGGAACCTAAAGATGTTGTGCCTTGATGACCATTGCTATCATAATTGCTTTCGAGGCTTCTTTGTTTTGGTCTAAAAAGGGAAGCACTTCTGCATTATAGCCAATCTAGGGGAAGTCTTTACGTATACTTAAAATAATAAAATATAGAAGTTTTACACAATAAGAGAATAATTTTTAGAAATTATGGAATTTATAGAAAATATCACTTTAATAATTTTTATCGATCTCATTTTTTATAATCAAAACACTTTTTGTGCTTAAAATTGTTTAATTTAAATATTGAGATTTTATTCATTTAGAGAGAGAATATGGTTGAATCCCACGTGGGCACAGTCTCCTCTCTCTAAAAGTTCCCACAACAAAGGTATTTCCTCCTCAACAAAGTATTTTAGAATTCTCATTGTAAACACCAACCAAAGCAAAAAAGAAAAATGGAAAGAGAAGGAAATCTCATTCTAGCTGAAAGAAGTCAATATGTTTCTTCAACCCTTGAGCACTGGAAGATTGGTTGGTTGAACTTAGTGGGTGAATTGTTGGTTGGAAATAAGAAACACATTACTAATTTTGGAGCAAAAAGTACTCTAATGTTGTTACTTTCTCCCATTGCGATTGATTTCTTACTGGTTTTTGTTTAGAATTCTAAAGTGATAGATTCCTCAACCTGAGACAGATTCGTCATATGATTCTTGACTACCCAATGGCAATCTACACGAATACTCTATTGTAGGCACTTAATGTATCTGCAAATATTTGTATCGTCATAAGAACTGTCTACTAGTAATTTTCTTATGGTCAGTTTGTTTAAGATATTTTTAGTCATGAGCTTTGACATGCTTGACGTATGTTTTGGTGCTCCCTGTCATTGGATGCTCCTCTATAATGTCTGTTATGAAAAGAGAATGGCCATTGATTAGGAAAATGTTGATGTCACTTCAATTCCAATACATCTTTGTGCTTCAAAATAAAACAAATTCTGTCCATAATTGCAGAACTTTTCTCAGCCAACCAGCAGAAGGAATTGTTGATTACTTAGGATCCTTTCACGTGGGATGCACTGCATTGCCATATTCTCCACATGTATAGATTGATCTTTTTAAATTTGTGGGTGCTCTCAGATGATGACTAACTCAGCCAAGTTAGAGTATAGGATCTTACAGGGTCCAAAAGGCCCAAAAAAATAGCAAAAACAAATATAAAAAAATGTTTAAAAATAAAATAAAAATGGTAAAAGTGAACATAAAAAGTCCAAAAAGCTAAAAACATATATAAGACATGGATTTAGAAAAGAATTGATTTATGGTTGGAGACCTTTTAGAAAAATACAAAAAAAGAGAGGAAAATGTAAAAATAGGCCATATGACGAGAAAAACTCACAGATCATTGTAAAAAAATCCAAATTAACCTATGTAAGTTTTATAAATTGCTTCCAGCATAAGAAATACATTGATTAAACCAATACCTCAAACACCATTCTCTGGGCCTAGAACAACCAACTTGCCAGTCACACCGCCTAGGGAACTAAGCACATATCCAGCTGCCTAGGCAGCCAAATCCATTTTTTTCAACATTGCTTGATCTTATAAAGTGTCACTTCTTTGATAATGTAACTGAAACCCTGAGCAACCAAATCTAAGTTGCTACTTAATGTTCCCTTCCAATGCATTAAATTATTCTTGTGCCATCTTTTTCTTCCCTTGATGAGAAAATTCTTCTGGATGGTGTTAGGCATATGTAGAGGAAAGCATTCAAAGGCCACTTGGGGTTGGGATAAGAGACATACTAGCAATGTTTAGATAATTGGCCAACAATGAAATGTCAAAAGAAAAAGGAAGATGTTCAATGAATTGTGGGAATTCCCTGAATGACAATTCGTGTAGTATATTTGGACTGTTCTTGTCTAACTTTGAGAATACTGCATTCGCTCTTTCATCCTTTGCTAGCCTTTTTCCTGTACTCAAGTCCCAAAACACAGTGCATGGAAAGAGAAGTAATTGGGCAGTCTTTTGATTTGGTCAGATTACCGCCATTAACCAGAAGTCTCAGATAAATTGTGAAACTCAAGGATATGTTTAACAAAAATTTTTGAAGTTATTAATAGAACCAGCATCAATAATGGATGACGAGTTTGTATCAACTAGAGAAGCGAGTCCCTTATAAGCTTGTTGGAGGCCAAGGGGGAAGGGTAATGAAATTGAAGTCTGAAACAAAATTAGAGCATTGAAGTTTTCTGCATTGGTCAAAATCAGTAAATTCTCCACTCTTTGTGCTTGACTACCTGAGGCTTCATAAGTTGGCAGTATTTAGTGATTAGCCGAAGTTGTTCAGAAGTATATTAGAGAAACAAGGACATTTTATTTCCACGATATCCTGGGAGCTTTAATCTTTTTGCCTTGCCTGGGAATCTGGAAAAACTATGGACTGGATCCAACTTAAATGCAAGTTGCAGAAAAAGTATTTTATCTTTGGGTTCCACTTCTACAAGTTTGAACAAGCCAAGCAATTGATATCCAGATTCTTTTTTGATTCAACCTTTTATTTGGCTTTGAAGTATTTAAACCCCATTGTTTTATCACTAATGTTTTTGATTTGATTGCGGTTGACATGTGTTGGATTGGACTGACTTTCATCATTCATATCATTTGCTACAACCACTTCTTCCTTTGAAAAGTAATGGTAAGTTAAACAAACAAGGAATTCCCTCTGCCTACCTAAATTGGAAATAGTCCAACGCTAATAAGTCCCTGAGATTTGGCTTGCTTGTCCTGTCCTGTTTGAATTTATACACTATCTGACTAGTGCTACTTCAAGTAGTGGTGGCAACGGGTCGGATCGGGTCCGGTCTTTGCATGCCAGGTTGGGTCCAGGTCCATTGCCACCCCTAGATACTTGATTCATTAAAGGTTTTGCATTTTTGCTAATGGAAAATGATTCTTTTTATTACTACAATGCCATATAAATTTGTTTTTTTTACAATATTATATGATTTTATTAATGATAAAAGATTACAATGCCATATAAATTGGAATGCTAATATTGTAGGTGGACTATTGTAAACTTAACATGATTGAAGCTGAGACTTACCACTCATACCCATATAAAAGGATACTGTATACAATCAATTGCTGACGATTGTTATTCTTGTTCTCCTATAAACTAACTGAGAAATATGATCAAAAGTTAAAAAAGATATTGTATACAATCAATTGCTGACTATTGTTTTTCTTGATCTCCTATAAACTAACTGAGAATAATTAGGAGAAGTTAAAAGATCTAATATTATCATAAAGTTACTTAGCAGGGAAAATTTAATTTGAACTTGCCCAATGCAAATTTTCTGTTTTTTGATGCTGTTAACATTGTATTGATGGTTAAAAAGAGATGCAACTTGCCCAAGGCTAATTTATTCCTCTCCATCTTTATAGTAGTTGCCCAACAAACTTAGGGAGCCACTACACAATAATATGCCTATGGGCAAAAATGAACCTAGTTTTTACCCTTGACGCCAGCTGATTTTTTCAGATGGCAAGGATTGAAGACCGATACAGACCTAACACGTCCGTGGCAGTGGCAGTCAAATCGTCAAGACCTAACACATCCGTGGCGGTCAAACCGTCAAGACCTAACACACATCCATGACGGTCAAACTGTCACGGACATAGCAAAACCTGGATGGTGCGCAGAGTACATTACGGCCCCGTTCAATAAATAATCACAGATAGCAGTTCAATAAACCACCACAGATAGCGGGGCAAAATACTGTATCAATTCACCTTTAGCTGTTCTTAAGACGTTTCCAAGAACTTATTTCCCTTATTCCGTAACTTGACCACCCTAATCTTACACTCTCATTCTTTACTTTGTTGAATTTGTTATATTTTCTATAGAGAGATTTTATCCATATTTCGGATAGAGAGGCAGTTTATATGGGTTCTTATTCTGCATTTTATCGTGTGACATTTCCCATTAGGGTGCCTCTTTACCATTCACTGATTTACATTTGAATGCAGGGTGACACAATGGAATCGATGGAGCTGTCGTCTCGCACCATCCTTCAGTTACAAGGTACTGTATCTTCATCTACGACTCTCTCCAGACTTTGGACTTGAGGACCAACATTACAAGGTATAATTGCCCCTCTCTACAGAGGCACCACGCACCATTCCATATTTTCAAGGCATAGCATCTACAAAGTACCAACGTTACATAGGCAGTTCCATGCATTTCGGAAGCCAAATGGTACAATAATCAACTATTGAGTGTCTTTTCAATTAAAATATGTAGAAAGAGAAAGAGGAAGAGAGAGAGGAGGAGAATTGTTTATGGCCAATTAAACTGTTCATTGATTATGTCGCAAAAGGTTGAGACAAGTGGATAATGACCAAAATGTTAATATTTTTTGTGGGTGAAGCATATGATACACCAGATGTTCAAAAATTCCCCGCCCCCCCTATGAAAAAGAGGAACAAGAAAAGAAAAAAAAAAGGTCAATCACTTGAGAATCATTTAGCCATCTGCCCTCTCTCCTTCTCCCTACTCTTTTATCTTCTGCACAATGAGGGCCTCGTGGTATCTCTCTCTCCTTTACACATGAAAGTATCTTATGTTACAAAAAACCCCTCAGGTAGATAGATAACCCTTCTCCACAAACTGCATCAGAAAAGAAATAAAACTCCGATCAATTGCCTGCAACTGACTTATTGGAAGATAATAAAGGGAACAGATAACCAACTAATATTAAACTTGGTGAGATCCCAACTACAAAGAATAACACTTCTTATGTTCTTGGAACTCTTGCTCTCACCATTTCTCAATCAGCAAAATCTGATTCAAATAGTCCTGCTTAAGTTGGCTCTGATCAACGCATTTTTGCTCTTTGCCATCTTTTCTTTTCATGGTGTGTCACCTCGCAGGAGATGGCTTGGAACCAATAAAGGGAGATTGCGCCTCATCTGAATCACTCCCTGATGAACTAGAGTCCGAGTCTGCAACAAGAACAATTTCCACTATCACTAAGAGACTCTCTCTCTAAATGAGGACTTCAGTCTCTAGAGGGGTGAGTTCTTACCACTTGACGAAGAAGAATCACTACTTGAGCTGCTCGAGCTGCTTGATCTGCTTCCATAGCCCACATCCTTCTCAATTTCAACTGGTGGGAAGTTTGTTGATGGCATGTCATCGCCAATGTCCACATCTTCTTCGGCTTGGTCCCCTGCTCATGAATTTATAAAACAATTTCGAGTTTCAGTATTTCCCGGAAGAAAGAGAGGGGCATTAGACGAAGAAAACCAAATGAAGGACTACAGCGAGAGAAGTAAACAACAGAAACAAACAGCTGAGATAGAACCCAAAACAAAACGACAAATAGCAGATATAGAGAACAGAGAAGAAAACATTAAAGGGGCATCCAATATAGAAACTGTGTATGAGATTGAGAGAGAGGGAGCCAAGCTGACAAAAATAAATTGAGAGAACCCAACTGAGGCGACACTTAAAGAGAGCACAAATATCAGAGTAGAGATAGACCTGAAATGAGAAAACTTGGATAATCCAAATAAAAAGAGTTGAAAATGAAAAGACCAACAGAGAGAACCCAAATGAGAAAAACGAGAGAGAGAAAACCAAGAAAAAAAAAAAGAAGAGGGATAACCAAGATGAGAAAAACAGAGAGAACCCAAATGACAAAAAAGAAGAGTGAAGCCAAATCATGAGAGAAAGAGAGGAGAGACAAACAAGCAATGAGTAAAAGGGACGGATCAGAGTGGACCAATTACCTTTCTTGCTCTTCTTTGCAGCTGCAGCTTCAGGGGTGTCATGAACTGGAGACTGCCACAATTCAATTCAAGAATGAATTAGCAAAAACCCTAAAAGAAATCCGTGAACAAGAACACAAAAACTCAGAACCTTATACCACTTCCCCTACCTTTTCAACATCCACGGATGTACCCTGGTTAACTTGCTGCACCAGCATCGCCTGATCCTCCAGGCCCGCCTTCCTCTTGACCTTACTCATCATCTTTTTACAATTGCTAACAAACCTATCAAGCTCCCATAAGGTCTCTGTGTCAACAACATCAATATCAACCTCAATCTCATCCCCATCTTGAGCAAGATTCGAATTCCTCCTCCTTATGATCTGAACAACCTGGTCCATCTTCTCTTGAGGCAAATTCTGCAAACTTGTGCTAAGCTTCTGTTTCTCCTCAAAACTCATCTCTCTTTTGTTTGGGTCTCTTGCTTTCGGCTTGGGCTGCTTTCCAAGCTGAACAGGTCTAATCCCAACTAGGTTCCCCCCTCCTTTGGTCTTCACACTAGTGGGTGGCATCCATGGATCCAGCTTCTTTGAGCTTTGGGGTTGCCTCTTCTCTACTGGCATTGCAATTTCTGGCAAAGCTGCTGATTTTCGTACAGGAAACTCACCAGAAAAGGAATTCCGGCGAGCCTCCTCAACAGCCCTTCGCCTCTCCTCCTCATACCTATTAAAAGCAGGGTTCCACATCTCTTCGAAAAACCCTAGAAGCTGCTCAGCCATTATGTTCACATCATGGCCCTTGGGATTATATGTTAGGGCATTGTGGAAGGTGAGCCTCACATCAGCTGCAAATTCAAGTGGGGTTGAATAAAAGCTCTGGTTTAACCTAGTTTTCACAGTGCCAAGATCCATGGGGTTCTTGATTAGCGTATAGTAATCATGTAACCCCATTCCCACTACATCAACAGGGACATTAAAGACCCATCCATGCTTATGCTTCATGAGCTTGGTCAGAATTTGGCCGCACCTCTTCATGAAATCTGAGACCAATTTTCCAGTAACTGGATCAGGAGAAATTGCCATTCTTTTACCAGATTCAGAAACCTTTGTTACTGGATTTGGCCTCTTGGATCCACCAAAAACCTTCTTGTTCTCTTGTGCGGGCATCTTCTCTTTCCCCATAACAAACTCAGATGCTCTATAATACTGGTTTGCTTTAGGAGTTCTCTTCTCTTTTGGGCCATCAGCCTGTAAATCTAAGGCTTGGAGGTTCAACGGAGGTGGGCGACCAGAACCAGGGGTCTCTGGTTCCCAAAGAGAACGAGACTCGATCCGATTTGCTAGAGTTCTGACCTGTTCTAGCTCTAAAACGAGGCGTTTTCTTAGGTCCCTTAGGTCTTGTTTAGAGTAAGAACCAACATTGTAGGTGATGTAGTGGTCTGAAAATTTTGCAGAGGCCTGTAATTGGGGTTCCTTTCTATTGAGGCTAATGGATTTTCGATTAAGAGAGGAGGAATCAGAGGAGGCGGCTAGGGTTGTCAGTACAGGTTCATTGCCATGAGGGGGGAGCTCGAGGTTATGATGGTGGGGGTGAGAATCTAGGGTTAAGGTTTGCTTAGGGTTTGGGGCTTTCCTCATATAAACCTTGCGGTCCCCCCAATAAGTGGACTCATTCTGGCTTGCCAAAAGAGCAGAAGCCATAAACGCAGAGCTCTGGATCAGGGTGGCATTCGGTTGCCGAGCATAGAGAGATCCAAGAGGCGGATTTTGGGGAGAGAGAGAGACAACCAGAGGACTTAGAGAGAGATGGCCAGAATTAGGGTTGTCTCGGGGATTCGGCCCGAATCAGATTAGGTCGCCGGAAAATTTCGCCGGAAAAAGGAGAAACTTTAGAGGGAGAAAGGCCGGAAAAAATGGCCGGAAGAGAGAGAGAGAGGGGAGAGGGGTTGTGGGGGGCAGATGAAACCCTCACCTCGGTGATGAAAAATGGGTAGGGGGCACCGCCTTTTTAAAGGCAGCAGATCTGCCCGTCTCTCTCTGGGGAGCGTTGGTGGGCCGTCGATGTTCTCCTACCCGAAAACCTGACGGTTCAGATGGATTACGCGCTACCCGGGGTGGCTGACCGTCCGATCTGTCACGGACGGCTGAATTTTAGGAAGCGGTACACGCGTGTCCTGCTCCACCGTCGGTTACGGTAAAAGAGGGACTTGGGGGTGAGGGTGCATTTAATTTCGGATGGGTTTGGGGGAAATTTGAGTTTGATGAGAGGTGCATTTAGGGCTCGTATTTGTTTCTCTCTCCAATTTCGAATCTCCTTTCTCTCACTAAAACTCCCAATTTCGCATCTCTCTCTCTAGAAAATCCGCCGGTCCCAATCTCGTTTCTCACTTCCTCCATATCCCTCTGACTTTCTCTAAATGAAATTTCCCCATGCTTCTTCTCTCCCATCGTCTCTCTATCTCAACTTTGCCTTCTTTCTCTCTCTACAAAATCCCCCGTTCCCACTCTATAAATTGCCCAAGTTCCAATCCTTTGCCTCTCTACGTCCCTGCTCCCAACCCGTTGTCCCTCTTTCTTTCTCTATGAGACCCCCATCCCTCAGGCCAGTCTCTCTCTAAACGACATACCCATCCTTCATTTTCTCTCTCTAGAAGCCAGATCCAACCTCGCCTTCTCCCCTCTTCATTTCCTCTCTAGAAGCCAGATCCAACCTGGCCTTCTCCCCTCTGTTGATCTCCATCTATGGATCTCTCTCTATGGATCTCCATCTTTCTCTCTCTAAGTTCCTCCCGACCTTACCACTTTCTCTCTCTAAACCAGAGAGAACCTCGTCTCTCTCTCTCCAAGCCTCCCAAAGTAGCATCTTCAGAGCACCAGTTCCGGATCTTGCATTTTACCTCTCTAAGCCCGACTCAGGCCTGCAGCCACCAGTTTTCGCCGCTGCCGGTCTCCGGTAGCATCGCTGCCACTTTCTCTCTCTATAAAATAAGTGAAGTTTTTCCCGCTCTCTCTACGTCTGTCTGCTCCCCTTCCCGCTGCAGTGGGACTCACAAATTTGCTTTACCCGGGAAAGTGGGTCCCACGCAGTTGCATACGTGGCTATACCGTGTGCGTTCCGCCAGCTGGCTCGTTGCTGTCGAAATATCTTTAATTATCTTTTTTTTAAAGAGGTGCAGGTTTTAATGTGGACACCCACATTTTTATTGTCCATCCTAACCTTTAATGATTCCACCCACTTCTTTAGCGGATGGTTCCCACTGCTGTGGGGTGGATTAGTAAAATAGAGGGTGGGAAAATTAAGTTGGGGAATTGATTAGGGTTTTTGGATGGAAAGGGAATCTTTCGTCCTCCCGCCAAATATTTTGGGCTTGCCAGGTCAGCGCCGTAATGCGATGGCAGTTTCCGGGAAGCGTTGGGGCGTCAAAATTGGGCGTCAGAAAGGAGCTTGTTGA